>NC_132996.1:25704673-26005760 GCF_048564905.1 Vicugna pacos | reverse complement strand
TAAAATGACCAGTCAGAAGTTGTGGCTTTAAATTTAATGAGATTTACTGTGTCTCCTCTGGAATCAGGACTGCTAAATCCACAGAGGCGAAAATCATCAGGACCAGAAGCACAAATTCCCCCAAATGGGTCACTGAGGGTAATGGTGAGTGGAACCACTCTAACTTCCACTTACTGGTTCTTGGCAGGAAGCATCAATTTTTAATGGGCATCCAAGCTGAAAATGGTTCCTTTCCACTGGACAGGAACATGGACCCTATTACCACTCCCTGATAGGAGCAGCTAGTGGTTTTCTAATGCAATTATTTCAAGCCTCCCACTCACCCCTGACTATATTGCTGATACATGAGGACTTGCTAACAAACAAGTGACACCAATGCCCAAAATATAGGAACTTATAGGAGAAAATGTTAACATTGAATTAAATGCTAACTTTTTGGCTCCCACAGCCTCTCTCTGTCCTATGTCCTATGCTTCTGTGACCATGTGGCTGTGGTCCAGGCCTCCTGTTCTGACACCACACCCCAGACCTTCATGGGCTTCTGCATCGCCATGGTGGTGTCCTTCCTGCCCCTTCTCCTGGTGCTTCTCTCCTATGCCTACATCCTGGCCTCAGTGCTTCACATCAGCTCCCGAGAAGGACGCTCAAAAGCCTTCTCCACGTGCAGCTCCCACCGGCTGGTGGTTGGCACCTACTACTCCTCCATTGCCATAGTCTATAGCCTACGTGGCCTATAGGGCAGACCTGCCCCTTGACTTCCACATCATGGGCAATGGGGTGTTTGCCATTCTCACACCAGTCCTCAACCCCCTCATCTACACTCTGAGAAATAAGGATGTCAAAGCAGCTATCACCAAAATGGCATGTCCCCGGGACCCAGGGCATTCTGGAGCCTTTGATCCTTAGATGCAACTAATTCAACTCCCTGGACACCAATGACAGTGCCCAACACACAATAACACAATAAATATTTTTAAATGAATTGTAGCAGCCCAAGGTGACTTCATTCAGTTGAACAGACAGCCAAAACCTGGTCCTCAAATACAGATTAAGAAGGGTTCCCAATAGTACTATAGAGTAATTATAGTTTTCACAATTTTCATCAGTCACTAATGTGATGAATAAAATTTGATCATCTAATTATTCATAGAAATTATTCATTTACTAGCTGCTAGAGGCAGAAATGAACCAGACATAGTTGCTGTCCTCAGGGTATCCATAGTCTAGTTGGGGAGTCAGACCCAGGTGGTCACAGAAGCAATGGTAGATGTGAGCAGTGCTGTCAAAAGCCATGTGGGAGTTCTGCACCACTGCTGGGATGGGCAGGAGGAGGGCAGTGAGCCAGGCACTGGCTGCCAGTGCAGCATTGATCTGTGGGGTCATGAGGACAGGGTAGTGCAGTGGGTGGCAGATAGCCACATAGCACATAGGCCATGACCACCAGGATGAAGGCTTCAGAGCAGGAGAAGCTTTGGAAGAGGTACATTTGCAGGAAACAGGCAGAGAAGCTGAGGCAGCGGTCCCCAAGTACAAGTAGGGACAGCATCTTGGGGATGGTGGCTGTGGTGGAGAGGATGTCCAGGGCAGAGAGGTTCATCAGGAAGAAGTACATGGGTTTGTGGAGGCTGGGCTCTGCCAGTACAGCCACCAGGATCAGGGCGTTACCCATCAGGATGAGAAGGTAGATTCAGAGGAAAATCAAGAAGACAGGGAAGAAGAGGGATCCAGGCAGGGAGGGAATGCCCACCAGACAGAAGATGGGTAAGGAGTCCTTTGATATGTTACAGGTGACTTACATAGTGGGTCAGGGCTTGATGTCTGCAGATACCGGAAACATCAGCATATATCTGGAAACCGGGATAATCAGGGAAACATTAACCAGAACATGCATCTTTTTCTTTTTGACCATAGATCTCAATCTCAACCACTTCTTTGTGCAGGAATTTCGTTGCACAACTAAGATTCCCAGGATGGTGAGGAGTCTAACGACTAATGGTTGAAAAGCTTGTCCTAACTGGTGGGGAAGAGAGATGGACACAAATATCTGAAAAGCTGTCCAAGAGCAAGAATAAAGAACTGAGGCTACTATTATCAGCTCCAGGGACCCAGAGTTCAGCCCCACATATGGAATAAGTTTTTTACAGTTAAAACTATCCCATACAGCAAAAGACTGGCTTGAAAATGTGTAAATTCCCTATAACTAGAGGTATGTAAAGCTGCGATCTTTTTGCCTGAAATGCTGCAGGGGAGGTTTAATATTTGGATAGGAGCTAGATTGAAAACCTTGAAGCAATTCCTGACCATAGATCCATTAGTTCTTAAGAAAAAATAAAGTAACAAAAGTGAACCACATCAATCAGATGGTGGGGTTTGAGGGGCAGATTTATTCCATCTGAGGGAAAAGGTCTTGAGAAGTATCTTTATGTTCAAATGTCAATTAAAAAATCAAGTAGCTTCTTTATTAGTTCCACTAGTTCCTTTAAGGATATCTGATATGGTAGCTTAGTTCCTGATACCACAGGTAAAGGAACACCCTGGATACGGAACTGTTGATAAACCATTTACCAGATTTTGACTACTGTCAGCATCAGAATCGTGACTACAGCCATTTGGCACAAGCCCATCCAGTCCAGATATCTCTACACAGCAGGTCCTGAATGGGGTTCTTTTACCTGAGACCTCGTGAAGACAACAGGATCAGTGGTTGAGAGTGATGAAGCTAAACCCTGGAGTGAAAACTCTATGTACTTCACTAAGGTTCCCTTGACTTATGCGCCTCTGAGCCTAGAGGCTTGTCAATGGCCTCTGATAAAGACTCCCAGCTCTTGAGATCTGGTGGGAACTGGTGGGACTCCTTCCTCAGGGTTGGCTGAAAGAACCATTTCTGTACAGCTCTGGACTCAATTCCTCTTCTATGCCCTGCTCCATTCTCATCTTACTCAACCTAGGCTGGGACATTGTGACTCTGGAATCACTGTTCTTTGTGTCTACATTTCCTTTTGCTTGAGGATTCCCTTTCTATGATATCTTATTGACAGGTAGAGCAGCTTCCCCCACGGGCTGCTACAGAATGCTGTCTTTACCTGAGAATGGCTTCTCTTTCTGTGCAGCTGCTGCTGGGGCTCTCCGTCTGTCTCAGTCTAACCTGGGTGCCCTAGGACTTGCCTTTGTATCCTGTCTCGTGGTTGTATCCAGGGACAAACCATTCTGATTTGCCCACAACTGCCTGGTTTTAGCACTGCAAATCTCATGTCCCAGAAAATCCTAGTCCCTGGCAAGCTTTGGAGACTGGTCACCTTATGAGAGTCTTTGGTAGGAGTCACTTCCCGAATGGAATCCAGGTTGAAGATGGATTCTCCCCCAATGGGAAAAAACAGACTCCAAGGTGCTCCCCGGGTTACTGAGCAATCTTCCCCTTCCCCACTGCTGCAGCTCGCAGGTGTCACTGTTTAGCCATTTCATGCCCACTGCCCTGAGCCCCAGTTCAAAGGGCACTCTAGAGAGCTGAAAAGTCTCAGAACCAGTCAGGAGAGAAAACCAAGCTCTCTGCAAAGAGTAACTCCACTCCTTGGAGGCCACTGAAGAAGGTTACTGTGTATCCACGGCAGCCCAAGACACCCCTCTCCGCCCCCGCCAAATGACACTTTCCAACCCCCAGAACTGAGATGAGGGAAGTGTTGACTCGCCCTTCACCTTGACTAAGCGATCCAGGGTTGGGCTATGTTGACGTTCAGATTGTTGCTTCTCTGCCCCAATGACCCCTGGAACAGAACCACTTGGTTTTCCAAAACCATGTCCAGCTTCTTCTTCTAATGAAAACTGTCTTATGTCACAGAATATGTAAGTGTGCAAATGGCCCTGCAGATAGTTGAGTCCCTGATCCTTTCCTCACAAATAAAGAGTCAGGTTGGGGTGGGGATGGGGAGTAGCCCGAGGTCAACAACAGGTCAGTACCAGACTTAGTCCTTAAACCAGGCCCCTCGCTCTGACCTTGGACTCTTTCCACCAAGACGGGCCTCCTGGAGAATTTGGAAGCTCTGGTTTCCACCTGAGGAAAAGTTAGACCAAAGGTTTAATTTTCCTCTCTCTATTTCTGAGGCTGATGTCAGAGGCAGTTATGAATTTGTTTTGTTCTGAGGGCATTTTCAAACGGTTTCATATGGACTGGTTACTAAATACAGGCTCTACATGCTAGAAAAGTGCTTTTGTTAAAAAATGGCTTAAGGAAGAGGTGGACTAGGCACATCTGCACGGAAAGAAGTCACAACAGCCAGGCCCCATGTCCTGGGAAGAACTGTTGTACACCCAAGTGCCTGTTAGAAGCTGGGTTATTATAAACCTTCAATAAATATTTTCTAATAAATGAATTAATGAATGAAGGGTTAACCTAAGTTAAACTGAACTTCTTCCCATTATGGACTAGTCAGGGGGGATTTTTTTTCCCTTTTATTTTAGCATCTAAATTGATACAAACCACATTTCCTTGAAAGTTGCTGCAGTTCTAAGAAGTTGTTCTCTCTACTGACTGGGCTCATGTAAGCAGGTTGTGCAAGGTTAACAGGGCAATCATGGAGCATCAGAGTCAGAAGACTCTTTAAAAGCAGGCAATGAAGTCCCATCCCCATTGCCCTCCCCCCATTTTTCAAATTAAAAAACTTAGAGAATGGAACAACTTGCTCAAGGTCACACAGGGAACTTGTGGCAGAGCAACATTGGAAGCCAGACTCCTGGCTCCCTGCCCAGGGCTCCCAAGGGTCCACCACGGGATAGCCACTGAAGCTTCCCTGTCTGGCAGTACAGATCATTCTGGGTGTCATCATCCGTGTTTCCCTCACTGACCTGGGGGTTCCATGAGCCTGGAAGTTGGCTCTGACTCTTTCCCTATAAAACCAGCATTTCAGAGGGGCCCAGTACTTGGCTTCTTGGTGTTTCCACAGGCACAGACTGGAGCACAGCTGTCCTGACCACCTCAGGGCTTTCCCTCTATCACCCCTGCAGAATCAAACACTTGATTCTGTGGGGAAATTCTGGTTCTGCTCCATTATTGTTGCTGATAGGGAGGAGAAGGTCCAGAGAGGGGCTATGCCTGGCCAAAGTCACACAATTAGTAAATCAATAACAGAGCCAGCCAGCCTGGAATGCTGTAAATTGGGGCAGAAAATTTTTGGCCCATTTCCCTTCTCTTAGAGCCCTTCTCATTGTGGGGTGAATGTCCCTAACTGCCTGCCCCCCTAAACTGTGCCCTTCCATAACCTTGTCCCTCCCTGGGCTCTGACAGGCTCTGGGTACTTCCTTTGTAGCTCTTATATCTACATGAGGGTGGGTTGGCTCACCAGCAACCTGGGCCACCTCCAGCTGCCCTGCTTCCAAGCCAGCACTGCCTCAGTGGGGAGAACCAGATAGGGGCTGAGACTGGTTCCATTAAACCTCCCTAGCCTGCTGGGATCCTGCCCACTGTGGTCCCTTCTAATAGGGTCCTGTGTAGCATTTTTCTGGGGACTCCCAAGTGGCTGGTTGACAGCTACTACTGGGCTTTGTTGATATTAGAACAACAAAATTAATAGTCCTCACTGGGGCATAGAACTTTGTGGGCTATGGAGGCTCTCCCACTTATTGAGCAATAATTCATATCCCCATGTGACAGATGAGGAAATGGATGCTCAGAGGTGAAAGAAATTGCCCAAGTCACACAGCAGGCCAAGGACAAGGCAGGACCAAAGTCTCAGATTTGGTAACCCAGTCTAGCTTCTGAGCCAACCAGTTACACAAACAAGAAAAAATTTGTGAAAAAAAAATCTTTGTAAATGTAAAGTGCTGTTATATTGGCCAGGGAATTGGGATACCCTTTGAGTGTTTTGAAGCTAGAGGAACAAGTATGACAGAGCAAGAACCACTCAGTTTCCCAAATCATCACTCTCTCTCACTTGGCCTCTCTTACTCACTCTCACTCTTTCTTAGACTCCTTATAACTCTAAGCCCAATCCCCCTCCACAGAGTCTTCTGTGACTTCATCTTCTTCTAGCCCCCAGGGCTCTTGCTATCCTCTGGATTAACCAGGCTGGCTGCCTATGCCACCCATTTTAAACATTAGGAGAACTGAGGTTCATCATGCATTCCACATTGAATGAAGCTGGCTTTATGCTGGTTCCTGATTACAGGGAATAGGCAGAGTCTAGCAGGGGCAGCCAGTGGAAAAAACTGACTGCCAATCATATCCAATGCGATCTGTGCTACGATAGAGTTGAAGGGCTCAGAGGAGGGAACAAAGCAGGTTTGCACCATGAAAGACAGCCTTCAGGTGGGTTGTGAATTGTAAGCAGATGAAGAGAGCTCTCCAGGCCAATAAGGCAGGGGCAAAGTCAGAAAGGGGTGGAAAGGTAGGAGTTAGAGGGGCAGACAGAAGTTTGTTTGGGATGCAGTATCGAGGGAAACTGGGAGTCTCAAAAGACGAGGCTAAAGAGGTCAGCAGGGCCAGAACCAGAAGGGTTTCAAATTCCAGGCCAGGGAATAAGAACTCAGCTTGAGGACATTGAAGAACCAGGGCCAGCCTTCCTGCAGGGGACTAACAGATGCATGTTTCAGAAAAATCACACCCACTGTCACATGGAGAATGGATTTAAATGGGAGAGGCTAGAGGCAGGGAGGCCAGCCAGTGAGCTAGACAGTGACAAGATAAATAGAGTGAAGGAACAATGACAACAATGACAGAAACCACTGCCATTTACTGAGTGCTCACTTGTGCCAATGACTGTGCCCAGGTGGTCACGGTCATCACTTCAGTCCATCTGAGGAGTGGTTTTTAATATTCAACCATCTCCAAGGCCACACTTTTTTTTTTAACATTTTTTATTGATTTATAATCATTTTACAATGTTGAAGGCCACACTTTTTAACTATCAAGAATCAGAGACTTTTACTTCAATTAAAAATAAAAATAAAATAATAATAATAAAGAATCAGATGAAATCCTCAAGAGGCAGGAGAGCCAGAATTTGATAACTGTGTATGAAAGAGTCCAAGACTCTTGGCATTCTAGCTTGGGTGACAAGGCAGATGGTGGTAATGTTGTCTGAATTTGAAGACCATGGTGGTGGGTGGTGGGTGGTGGGTGGTGAGCAGTGTAGGTGGGAAGAAGTTTTTGGAGGAAGGTGATGAGTTCCCTTTTGGACATGTTGCATTAGAGGAGCCCATGAGACATCCAAGTGGGGATGTCCAGCAGATATAGGAGGGTTTACATTTAGAGCTCAGGAGAGAAAACTGAGTTGCTGACAGACTTGGGAAGTCTATGCTTTATGGAGCTAGGGAGAGAGTATAGACTTAGAAGGAAAGAAATTTGGAGGAAACCAGCATGAGATTGAGGCAGAACAAGAAGGGCCTGCAAAAGATGCTGGGGAAAAAAATGGCTAGAGAGAGTGAAGCAAAGCCAGGGAGTTTGCTATCACAGAGGCACTACAAATGCCATGTTTGGCCAGCAGCAGTAAAAGCTGCTGATGAGGGGAGAGTATAGTGCAGTGGTAGAATGCCTGCCTAGTGTGCATGAGGTCCTAGGTTCATTTCCCAGTATTTCCATTTATAAATAAATAAACCTAATTACCTCCCTCATTAAAAAAAAACAACTTAAAAGCTGCTGATGGGACTAGAAGAATGTGAAGTGAAGAGAGTGCAGGGGACCCAACAAGGAGGCGGTCACTGGTGACCTCAGGGTGAACAGGTCCACTGGAATGGTGGGAGTGGAAGTTTGGGGGTGGGGTGTGAATGTTTGAGGGTAAGTGGAAAAAGTGGATAACATTTTCAAGGTGTTTGGCTGTGTCAGGGGAGGGATAAATTAGAAGTTTGGGATTACCAGATACACACTACTATAGATAAAATAAATATCAAAGGCCTACTGAATAGCATGGGGAACTATATTCAATTTCTTGTAATAACATATAAGGGAAAAGAATCTGAATAGAAAAAATATATATGTATGTATATATATAACTGAATCACTTTGCTATATACCTGAAACTAACAGTGTAAATCAACTACACTTCAATAAAAAATAAAAAAAAGATGTTTGGCTATGAAGAGACATGGATGGTTGGAGGGCAATGAGGGGTCAGGGAGGATTTTGTTATATTTTTCACTTGGAGGTGTTTGAGCAGATTTCCCACCATTTGCTGGTGGAAATTAGCCAGTAGAGAAGAAGAGGAAGAAGAAATGGGAGAGGAAGGGATGGTCAGCAGAGGCAGAGAAGAAGAGCTTCTGAGCTGAGTGTCTGGACTCCTGGTGAATCAGGTAGGGGAGAAGGAGGTTTTTTAAAAGAGACAAAGACAGAGAGGGTGGGATAAACGTAAGATTACAGATTTAGTGGCACAGGTAGGGGGACAAGACTCACTGAAGATAAGAGTGGCAGGAGAATTTTGTGAGGATGCTGAGACTGCAGAGGAGAGTTTGTTCTGCATCGAATGGGTCTGGGGAGGTAGTATAGTGGATACGTGCCCAGATCTTGATGCCAGACCAATTTGGATTCAAGCCCAGAGCTCTCTAAGCCTCTCTTTCCTCTTCTGGAGAATGGGGTTTGTTCAGTGTGGTGGTATGGTGCCGGTTGAGAAGAGGTGAAGGGTACCTGCAGGGGTCATAAGCATTTCCACCCAGGTAACACCAGCCCTGTCCCTCTCCCCTGGGTCCCATAACATTCTTAGCCCAGGTCTCTCCGTCCTGAGAAAGTGGGGAGGCCCAGAAATGTCCCCAGGAGGAGCCCATGTACCTCAGGAACATTTTGAATTCAAAACAGAGGACAGCCCGGCCCTCCAAAGTTCCTCCCAAGCAGAGGCCACCTGCCTGTGCCCTAGAAAGTCATCAGTGATGCTCCGTCTCTCTCTGTCTCGCCCCTACAGTTCTTCACCTTCACTGGCGTCAGGTTCTAATAGACGCGAGAGGCTGGAAAAGGAGGGTGCTGAGGAAAGGAAAGTTATAAATATGTTCATGGAGAGACTGGGCTGCCTCCCAGTGTGGGTAGGAGGCTCCTGGAGCTCTGGGGAGGAGAGTCCAGAATCTGGGACCACTGCTGGGGCCTTCAGCACTCTCATCACTGTGACTATCCTTCTCGCCACCAGGAGGCGGTGTGGCATCAGCTTCGTGGGCCAAACATGCTTGGGTTCAAATCCTAGCTCATTCACTTGCCAGCTCTACTTGGGCAATGACTTCACTTCTCTCTGCCTCTGTCTTCTCTTTGTGAACTAGGGTAATACCACCAGCAATATTGGCTGGAGTGAAAGTTTAGTGAGGCACTCTAGGTGAGAGTTCTTTGCAAACTGTGAAGTGCTATGAAGAGTTTTCTCTGCCATCACCACCATAGCCACTGAGAGGCCACCCCCTGGATATCTTCTTCTCTGAGGTTTTTCACCCTGGAAGGCTGGAGGCAGAGAAGCTGGCTGATGAAAGTTCTCTGAGGGTACGACCAGCCTCTTCAATGCTCACTGACTAAGGTTATGTAGAGGACAAGGATATTATCCTGACCATATCCATGTTCTTTCTGGAACCCAGTCAAAGGTGCTACCCTCAGTACTCTACTCTGCATTCAAACCTTGGCTTAAGAACTGGCGGACAGATGATTGAGTCCTTAAACTAACCCTTTGGGACAGTTCAGTGCCATGGTGAGGGACATGAACTCTGGGGCCAGTGTACATTAAATCCTGGTCTGCCTCTTACCAACTGTAACCTTGGGCAACTCTCCCAACCTCTCTGTGCCTCAGCTTTCTCCTCAAGTGAGGGGGCAAGTGGTGAGGGGTCAGGTCTGAGGTATATATGCACTGCTATGACAGCCACTTCAGGTGAGGAGACTTGTGGTGAGTGGTAAGGTCTGAGGTACACGAGCACTGCTGCCTCTGCCTTCTCAGGTGACCGGACATGTTGTCAGTGGTCAGGTCTGAGGTACAAATGCACCCCTCCTCAGGTAAGGGGACATCAGTGAGTGGTCATGTGTGGACTCCAGGTGCACTGCCGTCACAGCCTCCTCAGGTGAAAAGGCGTGTGGTGTTGGTCACGTCTGAGGTACATGTGCACTGCTGTCTCAGCCTTCTCAGGTGAGGGGACATGTGGCCAGTGGTCAGGTCTGAGGTCCACGTCCACTAGGTGATAGCTTCTTCAGGTGAGGGAGCGTTTGATATTGGTCACGTCTGAGGTACACGAGCACTGCTGTTACAGTCTTTTCAGGCGAGGGGACATGTGGTGAGCGTTCATATCTGAGGTACGTGTGTTCGGCCCTGACAGCCTCCTCAGGTGAGGGAACATGTGGCCAGTGGTCAGATCTGCAGCATAAGTGCACTGCTGTCACGGCTCCACTAGGGAGGTAGCCTGTGGAAAGTGGTCACGTGTGAGGTCCACGTGCACTCCTGTTACAGCCTCCTCAGGTGAGGGAACTTGTGGTGAGTGGTCAGGTCTGAGGTACACTAGTGTTACCGGAGAGTAGGTTCTTATCATAGGAAGAATTCAGAGATGAAATAAGGAAATCAAGAAAGCTAAGCAAGGATTTGTCATTAGCGGATAATATGCTCTCAAGAGGAGTGAGCAGACTCAAGGGAGTAGCTGTGCTGAGGTGCTTTGGCGAGCTGCTTATATGGGGTGTGAAAATGAGTGGGCGGAATATTCATTGCAGAGGGAGGGGCTATGGGTCATATTTCCTGATTTTCATCCCAGCTCCACCTTCCCGAGGGGAGGAGGGATTTCCATCCTTATTTAGTCTGGATTGGAAGTGTCACAGTGTCGGTGCATGATGGGTACTTCTTATCTGCAAGTCTAATTTTATTGTAATGAGGTCATAATGAGCAAAAAGTTACATTCGGACCCTGGAGATTCCTGCCTTATCCCACCTTTCTTTGTCTGCCTCCAGGACACTTTCCAACCCCCAATATGTGGTTTCTTATCAGTCTGAAGGTTCCAGCTTTTCTTTGTCTGCCCCGCTATTCACGAGGGATATGATTTCCTGCCATTTGGCCCATGCCTCCCTTTCTTTGCTCATATCTAGCTGTCTGCTCTAACTTTTTTTTTTTTGTCCTGCAGAGATTTATTTGAGGGATCCACACTAGGGACACCCGCCTCACTTCCACAGCTTCTTGATAGACATGTTTTTCTCACTATCCTTCTGCATGACCTTGGCTACTGCCATCTCAAAGTCCTCCTGGGTGACATGTCACAGCCTCCTCAGGTGAGGGGACTTGTGGTAAGTGGTCAGGTCTGAGGTACACCTGCACTGTTGTGACAACCTCCTCAGGTCAGGGGGTGTGTGGTGAGCAGTCATGTGTGAAGTCCATGAGTTCTGCCATCACAGCCCCCTCAGGTGAGGGGACTTGTGGTAAGTAGTAAGGTCTGAGGTACATGAGCACTGCTGTCTCTGCCTTCTCAGGTGACGGGACATGTTGTCAGTGGTCAGGTCTGAGGTACAAATGCACCCCTCCTCAGGTAAGGGGACATCAGTGAGTGGTCATGTGTGGACTCCAGGAACACTGCCGTCACAGCCTCCTCAGGTGAAAAGGCGTGTGGTGTTGGTCGCATCTGAGGTACATGTGCACTGCTGTCTCAGCCTTCTCAGGTGAGGGAACTTGTGGTGAGCGGTCAGGTCTGAGGTACACTTGTGTAACCGAGCAGGACCCTATGGGACCTTCCTGGCACAGGTCACTTCCCCCATACCCCTCCTGTGGCTCCTCTCTGAAGTACCTAGATAATAATATCTGATGCATATTTCCTGAGTTTTTTAGATGCTGAAAACCACCACCAAATCGAAGAAATTAACTACTTGTTGATCATGAGCTCCTAGCCCCCAGACCTCTTAGCACCTAAGGATTGATAACGTTAACTGCCCTATTACCTCAGCATCAACCAGAGAATTGTGGACAAGGTGATCACATACCTGATACACTTCTCCCTCGCCTTGCCTTTATAAATGTTTTGCTGAAATCCTTCTAGGAATTCGGGGTTTGAGGGGCATGAGCCATCACTTCTTGCTCAGTCCTGCAATAAACTTTTCTCTATTCCAAATTCTGACATTTAGGTATTGTTTGGCCTCACTGTGTGTTGGGCACATGAACTTGTATTCCTTTAACACATGCACTGCCTTGACAGCCTCCTCACGTGAGGGGACAAGTGGTCAGCGGTCAGGTCCAGGTACACGTGCACTGCTATTCCAGCCTCCTCAGATGAAGGGACAAGTCGTCAGTGGTCAGGTCTGAGGTACAAGTGCACTGCTGTCCCAGCCTCCTCAGGTGAGAGGAGCTGTGGTGAGCAGTCAGGACTGAGGTACATGGGCATTACCTCAGGTGAGGGTGATACTGAGCAGGACCCCATTGGTTCCTCCCTGGTACAAATTTATTTCTTGTTTGTAGGAAATAAGCTTCATTCAGCCTCCTTGAACTTCCATGAGCTCCAAAGGGCACATTCAAACATTTGCTAATCAGGGAAGTGAGGGAACGCAGAAACAAGTGAGGAACAATCAAAAAACAATAGTGCAGGCTTGGGGCAGGGTCCTGGTTATCAAGGCTGTTGCGCCTCACCTGAGGAGGCTGTGACAGCAGTGCTCATGTTAGAGCAGACAGCTAGATATGAGCAAAGAAAGGGAGGCATGGGCCAAATGGCAGGAAATCATATCCCTCGTGAATAGCGGGGCAGACAAAGAAAAGCTGGAACCTTCAGACTGATAAGAAACCACATATTGGGGGTTGGAAAGTGTCCTGGAGGCAGACAAAGAAAGGTGGGATAAGGCAGGAATCTCCAGGGTCCGAATGTAACTTTTTGCTCATTATGACCTCATTACAATAAAATTAGACTTGCAGATAAGAAGTACCCATCATGCACCGACACTGTGACACTTCCAATCCAGACTAAATAAGGATGGAAATCCCTCCTCCCCTCGGGAAGGTGGAGCTGGGATGAAAATCAGGAAATATGACCCATAGCCCCTCCCTCTGCAATGAATATTCCGCCCACTCATTTTCACACCCCATATAAGCAGCTCGCCAAAGCACCTCAGCACAGCTACTCCCTTGAGTCTGCTCACTCCTCTTGAGAGCATATTATCCGCTAATGACAAATCCTTGCTTAGCTTTCTTGATTTCCTTATTTCATCTCTGAATTCTTCCTATGATAAGAACCTACTCTCCGGTAACACTAGTGTACCTCAGACCTGACCACTCACCACAAGTTCCCTCACCTGAGGAGGCTGTAACAGGAGTGCACGTGGACCTCACACGTGACCACTTTCCACAGGCTACCTCCCTAGTGGAGCCGTGACAGCAGTGCACTTATGCTGCAGATCTGACCACTGGCCACATGTTCCCTCACCTGAGGAGGCTGTCAGGGCCGAACACACGTACCTCAGATATGAACGCTCACCACATGTCCCCTCGCCTGAAAAGACTGTAACAGCAGTGCTCGTGTACCTCAGACGTGACCAATATCAAACGCTCCCTCACCTGAAGAAGCTATCACCTAGTGGACGTGGACCTCAGACCTGACCACTGGCCACATGTCCCCTCACCTGAGAAGGCTGAGACAGCAGTGCACATGTACCTCAGACGTGACCAACACCACACGCCTTTTCACCTGAGGAGGCTGTGACGGCAGTGCACCTGGAGTCCACACATGACCACTCACTGATGTCCCCTTACCTGAGGAGGGGTGCATTTGTACCTCAGACCTGACCACTGACAACATGTCCGGTCACCTGAGAAGGCAGAGACAGCAGTGCTCGTGTACCTCAGACCTTACCACTCACCACAAGTCTCCTCACCTGAAGTGGTTGTCATAGCAGTGCATGTGTACACCCCCTAGTGGAGACAAGCCTGCAGCCCAGTCTATAGCCACTCACAAAGGTGCATTCTGAGGGGACACGGAATCAGAAAGGACAGGATACTGGCCCTAGGTGCTGTCAAAGGAATGAATTCAGTGAGCCCAAATGTTTGATTCCTCCCGTATATAGAAAAGCGCTAAATTCTTTATCTTGAGATCTCTGGTTTTCTTCAGTTAACAAGTAATCTTTTAATGTTCTGACTACCTGGTCTTTGTTGTAAAACTCCTATATATCCTAGCTCCTTCCCTACCTCTTCGGAGCAGTCCCTCAGAGCAATCTGAGAGGCTGTTATCCCAGGCTCGAGTTCTCAGAATTGTCCACTGAGTAAAACATAGCTCTCAACTTTTAGGTTGTGCATTTATTTCAGTCGACACCTGTGACTTTACTGCATGTGTATGTCAGACCTGACCCCTTATCCCACAACACTGAGCTGTACAGGGTTATATAAGATTAACATAGGTAGTTGGGAACATTAACTGAGTTAATACAAGTAAAGTACTTAGAACAGTGCTTGGCATGTAAAGAATGGCAGTCATAATTATCACATTCCTTTTATAGTTGAGGAAACTGAGCCTTAGAAAAATGAAGTAACTGTGCAATGCCACACAACGAGTTGCTTGCAGAGCTCAGGCCTAAGGGACTCCAAAGAGTGAATTGGTTTGCTTATGCTGAACTGCCTTCCTTTGTGCCTATTTCTGGAAGACGACTGATATTTTTCATTCAAGAGACAGAAGCCCCCAACATAAGGATACTTGGGAGGAGATTCTGTGGCCCTCTAGGCTCCCTGTCTGGGCCCAGCTCTGATTTGGACACCACCATAAAAACTGCTTGCTGGGGAGAGCCACCCCTGCCCTGGCCAGAGAGCAGGCCTGCTCCATTTGGGACACCTCAGGTCGGGTCTCTCCCCACAACTTCCTGGGGGGAAAAAAAAAGAGGAGGCAGACATTTAAATAAGGACAGCATCACTTCAATGGTGAGAGAATTTTAGACATGAGAGCCAGGAACAGTTGGAACAAGTGAATGTAGGAAACGTGTGTGGAGTCGAGGGAGTGGGTGTGCTTAGGGTGGAACACGAGAAGGAGAGAACCAAGCAAAATGCAAACCGACAATGCTCTGAATAAACAGCGCTGATGAAAACAGGTTAGCCTGTTCTAGCACCACCTGAGAGAGTTAGAACAGAGGCAAATTCGGGGCCCCACCCTGGGCCCTACTGCCAGTCAGAATCTTTCTTGCCTGTGCGGTTGTCACTGGAGTATCTGCAGAAGGCCAGCCTGGTTAGGAAGCAGCTGCCTGTGCTCACTCTGCTTCCTGCCTTCCCCATCTCCAGCTCATAACTCCATCAAGAGAGGAAGTGACTCATCTTCCTAGATGAAGCATGAGGCACGCTTCCCCAGCAGCTGTCATAAACTCCGCCTGAGTCACAGAGATGAATCCTAGGCAGTGATGGCCCTGGATTTCTGTAGCTAACCCCTGCAGTGCTACTCTGCTCCAGAGAATAAAATAGTAGTAATGTTTGCTGCATACCTATTATCTACCTACCAGCCACTGTGCAAAGCACATCCACTTATTAGCCCCATCCTGCAGATGAGAAAACTGAGGCATAAAGAATTAAGTAACACATGGGTATGGAGTTTTGGTTTGAGAAGATTAAGAAGTTCTGGAGATGGATGGTGGTGATGGTTCCACAACAATGTAAATGTAGTTAATGCCACTGAACTCTACGCTTACAATGGTTAAAATGGTAAATTTTATGTTTTGGATATTTTACCACACATACACACCAAAAAACCCTACAAACAAGCAAAGAATTGAGTAACACAGCTATCAAGTAGAGAAGCCAGTAGTCCTGCCCCAAAGCCTTGTTCATGACCATCCACTATTTTCTATCAGTTGCAAGTGGAGATTCTGATCTGGCAGGAGACAGAGAGGTAGGGGGGCACTCCATATCAGGCTGAGAAAGATTTATCCTAAGGGTGCTGAGGGGATGGGGTGGGCAGGCAGGGTTTTAAGTACGGAAGGCCATGGTCAGATTTAAAAGCGGGAAAGTTCCCTCTGGCTCATAGGAAGATGGAGACTGGAGGTGGGGAGGAGGCTGAAACACAGCCCAGGCAGGAGCTGCTAGTGGCCAGGTCCAGAGCTGTGACAGCAGGATGGGAAGAAGTGGGCCAATTTGAGAAGCAGGTGTTAGGGGAGAGGGAGAGGCGGAGGCAGGCAGTGACTGCTCTCCCTGGCTCCTTCTACTTTTGCATATCAGCCTCCTCTGACAGTGGTCCTTCTGGCCCCGTCCTCCGGAACTGGGGTCATGAAGGAAGATCCAGGGGCATAGATCTCCTTTCTGGCCACCAGGAGGCAATGTTACAAAGTCTGCAGGGAGTTAAGGCCCTTGCAGCCAGGGGCAGATACTTGCACCCCTCTGTCTCCTCTCCCAGACTCTGCTGTACTCCCCTCCCCCAAGTCCTCTCTCTCAGGAGCCAAATTATTAATACCACAATCTTTCTTGTCCCACACGACACTTTACAAAAGCAGTGATACATCCATTAGCTCATGTGCTCCCTCCCTAAAGACAGGGACAGAATAGAATGAGACCTACTACCACCACTTCATAATAAGGAAACTGAAGATCAAGCAGGAAATGGGGCCTGACCAATGCCAGCCTCGTTGAGAAGCAGCTGCCCGTGCTCATTCTGCTTCCTGCCTTCCCCATCTGGTGGCAGAGCCGGGAGGGGCCGGGGCCACAGGCCACCCACTGCCCAGTCTGGACACTGTGAGAGGGCACAGCCTACAGCTTCCACAGAATAGCTGTTAACAGTAGCCACCTCATCAGCCTGTGAACCCCAATTTCATCCTTGAGTGCCTTCCCACCTCAGAGGGCCTTCCCAGTGATTGATTCCCATGGGGTTGTCAATGAGGTCAGACTGACCTGGCATGCACCTGATTTACTGCTTCCTCATCCTCTGCTTCCAGAATTACAAGAGTCATCACCATTACCTTCATCACCATTTTAATAAAGGTTTGCGTCTGCTCAGCTCTCAGACTTAGCAAGCATTCATCCATCAACTCATCTAGATCTTAGGACAGCCCTGGGCGGGTATTTCATAGACAAGGGCACTGAGGATCAGAGCTAGGACGTAGCCAGACTCAGGTCACTCAGCTAGGCCTCCGGGGAGTTTGCAATCTCTTGGGAAAGCTATGCACATACGGAGTTGAAGATAGGGTGAGGTGATTGGGTTTAGTGCAGCCCTGCCAAGGGGTTTCCAGTCATCTCTACAGATGAGGAAATTGAGTCTCAGAGACTAACTGGGTCAGAATTGAATTATCTGATGCCCAACCTCATGCTCTGTATGGGGCACAGGGCTGCCACTTTCAGGGAGGGGTGCAGAATTTCTAGCAGAGTACATATTCTCTACAGACTAGAGGGAGAGACTAGTGGGAGGTGGAGGCAGTTGGACCCAGAGGAACTGCTGTTAGGGCAGAAAGGCTTCTCCAGGAAGAAACTGCAGGCAAGGTTTAAGCTGTAGAGAGCACAGCATGGGCTGTGCAAAGCTGGGTGGGTTGGAGGAGCCAGTGGCTGTGCTGAGCCAAGGTGGGTAGGGCTGGATGGCCAAGCTAGACACCCACCTGCCTACAGATCTATGCTTCTCCTCACACAGCTGGGGAATTTTCTGGGTTCTGAATCAGAAGCCATGCCAACAAAGATGGGAAAGTCCTGAACCCTTGGCACGACGTTGTCTGTTTCTCATCTACCAGAGGGAGAAACTGAAGCCTAGGGAGAGACTGTGACTTCTCTGTGGTCAGAACACAGCAGAGCCTGCCCTTCTCCAGGCCTCAGTCTCCCAATCTGAAAAAGGGAGGGGTTGAATTACATGAGCTCCAAGTTTCTTCCCATTCTGACCTTCTGAGTACCATGTATCCATCCTTGCTGTCCTTGACTCAGATCCCAGCCCCTGATATATCCTCCACATGTATCCCAGGGCAAGTCACATAGCCTCTCTGAGTGTCAGAGTCCTCATGGGTGAAATAAATATGACATTGTCTTCCTTGAGCAGATCTAATGAGCCATGAATGGAAGCATGTCAGCATAGCTTGAGGTCTGACTCCCAGGCAGCATCTGGGGGTGGGGAAGACTGAGACTCTGAATGAGGCTGTTACTTGTCTGCCTGGCCAAGGGCTCATTTATAGATATCCGTTCCTTGGCTGCCAGGCCAGAGGGAAGCGGGAGCAAAGGTGCTGACGTGACAGTTTGGAGCCTTTTTCAATAAGGAGTCTCTGGCTACTTTTTCCCTTCCCCCACCTGCCCCGCCCTCCTTCTTCTGGGCATCCTCACAACAGTCTTGAGGGTAGGCTCTTTGATGTCACCATCTCCACTGAACAGATAAGAAGACTGAGGCTCAGAGAGGAGACAGGACCCATAGCAAGGTAGTGACAGAGCTGGGACCAGAACAGAGTTCTCTCCCCTTGCACTCAAATTCAGATTGTTCTACAAAATGAAGTCTCCTATTTTGCTTGGTTTGCGAAAAGACATTTCCCTATGTGGGTTGACTTAAAGAGGGGAAGGGCTTGGGTTCTGCAAACGTCCTGGGTTTCACAAGCAGCATCAGACTCAGTGTAATACATGGGACTATGAAAACATCACAGGGCCCTGGAAGCTGCAGGGCTCTGCAAACTGTGCCAGGCTTTGCCAACAGCATGGGACTCTAAAAAGGCATTAAGCTTTGCAAACTGTGGGAATCCGTAGATGGTGTTGTGATCCACACACATCATGAGGCTCTGTAAAACATCCAGGGCTCAGCAAACACTACACTGGCAAGTAGCAAAGACAGGTTGCAAACCAGATTGGTTGAACCTCAAGACTGGGCCACCCTGAGTGGGACCTCATTGCAGGATTAGTCCAAAAGCTGTCTGAGGGCCTGTTAGCCTAACTCCCAGAAGGTCTCTGGGACCGGGCTCTTGCTCCAATTCCATAGCTGAGTTCAGGAATATTCTTGGATATTGTGATAGGTGATAAATGAAGGCTGCTCATGCCTGAGGTTGCTGTATGTTCTGTGCCCTGAGGAGTGCTGTGCATTGTTTTACTCAAAGTTTGATGAAATGAACTTAGCCAGTAAGCTGGTCCCAGCACATAACCAGGCCATTCCACGTGCAGAATTTCTGCAGCCTCCTGGGCCAAGATGGGGGGCACATGAGCCTCCAGAAAGTCTAAAGGGACCTTCTCTCTCTCAACAAAGCACCTGCAATTTGGAGTCTGTCTGGAAGGCTGCACCTCTGCTAGTCTCTGTGAGGACTTGCAGTGCCAACTTCGGTTTGAAGGATTTAGAGAGAGAGAGCCAATTTGGCTTTCCCAAGCAGGACCAGGGACCCAGCCACCTCTTGACTTTTCTCCAGGCAACAGTCCTACATCTTCATTTCTGGTTTCTCAGAGATTCGTTCACACTATGAGTATCCACTGAGGGCCTACCTACTATGTGCCAGGCCAATCTGTGATGATTTCAGATACTCCCCACTTCCTTCTAGCATCCCAGAAAGCCACGAGGGCTGACGTATGTCTATCACTGCACCCCCAAAAGCAGGACTCCAATCCCACATCCTTCTTTCATGCAAGGACTCTATTCTTGGAACTGTGTCAGGTTCACTTCTGTATCTTGGATTTGGGGAAACCCAGAATTCTTCCTCAGAAAATGCAGCCTGGGTAGAGGAAAAGATCTGGTTCTGGCATCAGAGGTTCATGGCATGACCCCACCACCTACTAGCTTAGTGGCCTCTGGGCAGTTACTGAGACTCAGTGCCTCCTCTGTAAAATGGGGGAATAGTAACAGGCTCACAAGGTCACTGCAAGGACACAACAAGGCCTCCTGTGAAAGTGCTGAGCAAGCCTAAAGAGGTAAACCAGCTCACTTTCCTTTTCACTGCCTTGTTCTGAGTCCTGCCTCTGCCACTGCCTTCTCTGGTCTCTAGACCTCAAGCTTGGCTTCTTTCTCACACACTGAACTTGGACAGCATCCCTTCAAGTGAGAACTATTCTCCCTTCTTTATAGATGAGGCAGCTGAGGCACTAAGAGGTTCAGGGACTTGCCTAAGGCCACTTGATCAGCAAATGACAAGGCTGAAATGGGACTCAGGTAGGTCCGTCTGGCTCCAAGACCTCCATCCTCGGTCTTTAGTCCAGAAAACTCTGAGACACTCATATTTGCCTTTCTGCTGTCCATGCTCCTCCACTGAGATGGCCTTTTTTTATGGAGGTGTTACCATGAGTCCCTATCCCCCAACAGATGGATGTGGCCTGTGGCTGTTGAGTCCTAGTAGGTAGGGTCCCTCCTTGCTCTGGATGCATTGAATTCAGAGAGGAGATGGGCATTCAGTGAGAGGGGATGAGAGCTTGAAGGGGACAGAGGCTCAGTGAAGGAGATCACTGGGGAAAAGGGCTTTGTATGGGGCTCATGGAGGGTGAAAAATAACCTGTGACTGGGACAAGAGTTTGGTGGGGGAGGAGGCTCAAAGCAAGAATGAGGGTGCAGAAAACAGACTGGAAAATCAGGAATGAATGACTCCAGGGCTGGGAGGGGCTGGCATGTCAACATTCCCTCTGCCCGACCCCCCACCTCTTCACTGCTGGGAAGAGAAAATATCCAAGGGAAATGCCAAACAAAGAGGCTGGGAAGGAGCAGGCTGAGGGGAGGCTAGTCAGCAGCCTCCTCCCATCAGTGGGGCTGGATCTAAACAAACCCAGCCTCCTCCACAAGTCTGGCCCTGGGCTGCCCCAGCCAGACATCAGAGGAATTCAGAGAGAGAAGAAACAAGTGACTAAGGGAGCTAGGCACTTGGAGAGTGGGATCAAGATTGAGCAGGACTTCCTAGCTCATACCTGGAAGAGGTGGCTACTGTCCAGTGTGGCCCAAGAAGCATTGATCGACTCAGTGCGTGGAGTCCCCACATTGGAGCATCCCTGCTGTGGAAACCAGCTGCTGTCTCCAAGAGCCCCCAATAAGTTCTCACTCCTTCTCCCCTGCTCAACTCTAGTCCTGAGATTGAAATAGGGGCTGAAACTCACTGCATCCCGGAAGTCATGGGACCCAGGATAGGTAAGTCACCATAAAGTCAGGAAGGGACATTGGGAGGGAGACTGGGGGCCACATTGCCAGTGCAAAAGGTGAAGCTGCAGAGCTAACATGTGTGTGCTGGAATGGGCGGGGAATGGGGGAAATGGCTTGCAGTTTTCTACACAGAGCCAGGCATATGGCCGGACCTAGTGAGGGTGTGTGGAATGAATGAGTGAATAAGCAGAGGGTCAGGAAGGGACACTGTTTACTCAGCTGGAGGCAGAGAACCCAGCCTAACCTCCCTGGTGAAACAGAGAAACTGAAAGGGTGACGGAAAGGGGCCCCCCGACTGCTCACAGAGCCCTGTTCACCCTCTGAAACAGGCAAAGATAGAGACAGAAAAGAAGACAAAAACAGAGATACGGAGGAGTGAAATCAGAAACAGAGCAAGTCCAGAGACACAGAGTCAGACAAAGGCTGAGACAGAAGGCCAGAGAGAGACAGCGGGAGACAAAGATCAACAGGTGTCAGCTGGAGTGTGCAGGGGCAGGGGCTACCAGCCTGGGAGAGGGCTGCAGAGGAGGCCCAAAGAAACAGAGAAGTGGAGACACACACACACACACACACAAATACACACACAGAGAGAGAAAGAGAGAGAGAGAGAAAGAGAGAGAGAGAGAGAGAATCAGACAGAGACAGATACAGGGGAGAGACAGGCCTGCAGACAGAAAATCAGAAAGATCAACACAGAAAAGAAGTGGATTCAGAGAGATACCTGCAGAGACCTACATGTGCTTGTTGGTGGTGGGGTGGGAGGAGGCGGGAGTGGAGTTGTCTTGAAGCCTTGAGAAGCCAAGCTGGAGTGTGACCCAAGAACCACGTGGGGATGGCGGCCATTCTGGGAACAGAGCGCCCAGCTGAGCATTTCTTGGGCAGGAGGAGGGAGGTGGAGAAAACAAAGGGTCTTCAGATAGAGTGGCCCTCAAGCAGGAAGCCCTGTGGGGATCACCTCTGGCCTCCCTCCAGCTATCTGTTTGCCTCACTCCCACTCAGGCAAGGCCAGACTCGCGCCTGGAGCGCAGCGTGTGGGTTTCCTGGGCTGAGCAGGCAGACGTGGCTGTGCTGCAGTCATGGCTTGAGGCCCACGGTATGGAAGGAAGGGTGGGATGGATGCTTCCTCTGGGGGCCTCACAGGAGAGATGACAATGAGGTAAGATATGGGTGGGTTGGTTTGAAGATGGGCAACTGATAAACCAAACTCCCAATCAGCCTTAGTGTGCTATGGGATTGGAGGGTTGGTGATCCTACAGGTATGGGAAGAAACTAATGACTCTGGCTATACTGTGCCTGTCCCCCAGCTGTGATTCTCATCCCTGCATGGCTCAGCTCTGAAATATCCTCTAGCTGCTCCTCCACCTCCCACACATACAGCAGGAGGCTGACCCCAGCATCTGCTCAATGAGCCACCAGAAGCCACCTGTGACCTCCCTTCCTGAGCCCCAGTCTGAGCTGTGGCCAGGCTTTCCCACCACACCCCATGCTCTCTTTCTGGTCTGAGGGATGTTGGGGTAAGATGAGGCAGGATATAGAGCCTAGAGCCTGGAAAAAGACCAGTGCCTGAGGGAGAGGGGTCAGCTGTCCTAGCCAGGGACCCACATCAGAAAGAGAGAGGAGTCAGAGTCAGATCTAGCCTTCAGCCATGCCCCACCACCAACTCACCACATGCCTTTAAGCAACAAGCAGAGCTTCCCTGTCTGTGAGGGTGGGGCTTGAGAAAATGATCTCCCCAGGCCATTCCCATTTTGAGATTCCCAGTAGCCCCTTCCCTACCTCTGCACCTTTGCTCAGCTTTATCTTCACCAAGAAGGCACCTACCCACATCCCATTCTGATGACATTTGTCCTGTTTTCTAACTCTTTCAAACACCAACTCTTCTAGGGAGCCTTTCAGACTGATTCTCCCAGCTGGAAATAACCGCTCTCATAGGCTGTTGACCTTCTCTTTGTTCATCCTTCCTTGTTCCTTGTGTATCTACTGCTCACTCCAGTCCTAGGTTCAAATGTGGGCCAACCCAGGGCAGGGAGGTGGGGCAAGGGAAAGAACCAGCAGCCCTAGGCTTAAATTGCAGCGCTGCATCACTAGTTTTATGAGAATGCAGTGACATGCCCTCACTCTTTAATACATGAGGAAACAGATGCTCAGAGAGGGCAAGTGACTCGTCCAAGGTCACACAGCAATCAAGCAACAGAGTGGAGGCAAGAACCCAGGTCTGTCTGATGCCAAAGCCCTTTCCTGTCTGTGCCATTAACCTTGGGGCTTCCTCTTCCCTCTCAAACACCCCATGCTGGTGAGCCTCCACCCACTTTGGGTACTTCTCCACTGATTTCAGACAAAGTAAGTTTTTCTCTGGGAGCTAATGACTAGCGAGTGGGCAGGAGATGAGAGCTATTTCCTCCCAGGCTGGGCCTTACCCGCTGAGCCAGATCTCAGGCTGCTGGGAACCAGATGGCAAGCTTGCCTAGACGCCACAACTGGGTGCCAGATATCCAGTGCCCAGTCTGCTTCAGTCCCTTTCCAGGACTCACTTTCTCCATCTGGGCAGTAGATGGTGGGAGTCTGCTGAGGTGGTCACTTGGACCCTACCTGTGCTGAGAAGCTCAGTTTTCTGTCTCTGGAGGGAGCAATGGAGCAGCAGTTTCTCTGTAGGGACAGGCTTGCTACCCTGGATGTGGAGAGGAGGTAAATTTGGTTTCTGTTACCTATCCTGGGCTGCAGCCCAGAGCCCTAAGCACTAATGCTTGAAGTGATGGAGAACAATGCCTGCCTTACCAGACTGGGAGCTCCCTGGGGATGGGGTCCAATCTGATCCATTCCTGAGGCCCCAGATCTTGGCAGAAGCTGGGCAGAGTCAGGGTATTGAGGAAGTATCAGTACAGAAGCTGCCCTCCTTCCTCCCTGCCTCATGACATTCCTTCCCTCCCTCCAACCTGCTTTGAAATCCTACTCTTATTGAAGACTGGAGACTCAGGATAAGGAGTGAGGTGGGATACAGTGGGGCCCTTGGGGAGTAAATGTAAGCACAGAAAGAAATAAACTGGGGCTAGTGGTTGGGGGAGGCAGCGTGGTGGGGGCCAATAGTCATATTATCTCTGAACCTCAGGCTGTGTTTTGGGCCCGAGGAGGCTGGCTTGAATTCCCTGTGGGCTCAGGGCTCACCCTTCACCACTATTTTTAGAGTCATCTTGGGTCTAGATGGGGTAGTCAGTGCCAGAATCGGGAATAGAAAGCCCCAGTGCAGGGTCCTTGACCCAGCTTGGAAACCACCAGAGAGCAACAGCTGGAGGCCTGCAACAACTGGACCTCAAGCATGTTACTGTCCTCTCAACAGACCACCCAAGGGTTCTGCTGGGAGGAATTTCCCAAAGATGATAGCCAAGCCCAAAGCCCAAGACCTCCCCACATTCCTGCCTTTGACTCTTCCCCTTCCAGAAGCCCTACAGGGCCACACTGGGAACTGGAGCCCCCAGGGCCCTCACATGGCCCCCATCCAACCCCAGGACCATGCTGTAGCCTCTGCTTCTCTAGACCCCCACACTCTGACTTTCTCTTCTCCCTCATTCAGTTTAACAGAATTCAACAATCATGTTCTTAAGCTGGGCCAGGACTTGAAAGATGAGAAGTAGTTTTCTGGGAAGATCGGACACGCCAGGCTGAGGGTACAGTGTGTGCAAAGGCTAAGAGGTGGAAAAGGACAGATGGATTTGGGGAATGGCAAGCATCTACTGGGGCTGGGGAATAATGTTCATTAGGGTGGCCTTGACCTCTTGGAGGCTGAGGTGCCTGTACCCATGTGCTGCAGATGGGGTGAGGAGGGAGGAAGGGGCTCACCGTTGTTGAGGACCGTGGTGTACCTGGCAGCGCATTTTCCTTTACTCCTACCAAAAATGCTATATGAGACTATGAGAGTCTCAGAGAAGGAAGCTGAGGCTTAGAGAGGTTAAATAAACTGCCCAAGGTCACAACCACAATGTGCCAAAACAAATATTTGAATTCAAAGTCTTCTGGCCCAGAGGGTTTCAACAGAGAACTGATGGGGGGGGTCCATCAGGACCCAGGAGAGAACAGCCTCTGCCCGGGGAAGTCCACTGGCTAATCAGGCAGATAAGATGGGGACATACATAATTCAGGAGCGTGACCAGCCTCGCATCCCAGAGAAAGGGCTGAGGGAACTGGACCAGGAGGGGCAGGGGAGGTTTATGGAGGGGGAGACAGCTGGCGTGGGCTGCAGGAGCTAGGCAGGGGAGCCAGCAGGCTGAGGGAGCCCAGGGCAATCTAGGAGGTAGGAAGGGCTGGAGGCAGGGGTGGGCCATGACGCTGGCTGCCTCCCACCCCAACACCTCCGGAGAGAAGTATCTGCCATCATTGTGACAGATGGATTGCCCAAGGTCTGCTGCTGGGAATATTTCCCTTCCTAGTTTCGGGCTGCAGGTGTGTGAGTACTGGAGGTTAGTAGGTTTTCCAGAAACATCTTGGCTCCTTTGTGACACTGAACTGCCCCCTCAACCTTGGTACCTGAACATAGTTCTAGGATGGGTTCCTCCTTTTGTTCTGTTCTCCTCAGTAAGGGCATATGGTAATGGTGTCTCACTCTCAAAAGGAAGTTTGCCCTTCTCACCACACATGCTTTCCAGACTGAAAGCCAGAGGTCTGGCTTCAGCTCATATCCTCTCCTGGGCTCTCCTGGAGTCCGTGGCCTCCTAGGTGTCTCCTTCTGGGAAACCCCCTGCCAGCCCAAACTCACCACATCCAAGACTGAGCTCATCATCACCGTATAATCCTGCCCTCAACGGTGGTCACTCAGAGCAAAAGCTGCACCTCTCCCCACTCCCTACCCACCAGGACGCCTTGGCCTCCTGTGCTCCCCACCCACCTGATTTTCCACCAAGTCCTGTCCATCCCACCTCCCCAAGTGGTGCATCAGCTCATTACATCGCCACTGCCACTACCTGGCCCAGGTCCCATTATCACTCGCTCCTCTGGACCCCACTCCTGCCTTCTCCCTGGCCCCTAACTTCTCCACTCTCCCCACACAGGCACAGAGGTCTTCCTAGGACGCCAAGTCAGATCTCATCACTGGGCTCAGGAAAAAGCCCAACCCTCCAGCTTGGCGTTCAAAGGTGGTCATAGCCTGGCTCCTCCAACCACAGCAGCCTCATCTCCCCATCTTGACTCCAGTGCTTTAGTCTTGCCAGACTATTTGTTCCCTGAGCAGTCTTTGCACTTTCATACTTCTACACTTTACTCTGATGTTTCTTCCTCCAGAAAGCCTTCCAGAACATTCCAATGTAGACTGGGGCCTCTCTGCTATGTTTCTATAGTCTTGGAACTCACGTCACACAGTGAACATATGTCATTGTGATTCAGTGTTAGATACACCCCCACACACACACCCCTTAGAAGCTCCCTGAAAGTGGAGACCTAGGCTGCTTGCTTCCGGGCCCCCAGCCACTGCCTCCTAGAGCTGTTAATATGTATGGAAACAATCTTCAGTCTAACTCCTAGAACCAGCAGAAATCAGCTCTGTCCCCGCCATGGTGACCCTGGGCGAGTCATCATGGACCCTTTCTGGCCTAGTTGCCTCACCCATCAGAGGGTTAATCCAGCCCTGTCTTCCTGTCCAGCAGATTCCTCAGGCCCAGGGTTGCTGTGGGTCATAGATGGGAAAGCCCACAGGCAGGTGAGAAGTGTTCTGGAGCCAGCCAGGTGGGCCCAAAGAGGCTCCAACAGGGCAAACTGCCACATGCAGGTGCAGCATCTTGGACCAGCTGAATGTTTCCATATGGGAATGTGGGCCCAGTGTTGCCAGATCTGGTAATCCTTCAAGAAAAAAACAAAAATCAGGAGTTTTGTGTGAAATTTCCTGATTTTTGAATGTTGGCAACTAACTTAAAAACACTTAGCTAGCCAGCATTGTGCAAGCCCTCAAAATGTCTAGGAGCCAGATGTGCCCCCAGGCAGGACTGCCATGCCCTGAACAACTCCAAAGGGCACCATTCACCTCATGGCACACAGCTCACACAGCTGCACATGGGGCCTTTGGCCAGGGCCTCACAGTTGTAATCTCTGCCTGTATTCTCTCTCTGCTCGAATGCCAGGATGCCAGGATGGCCTTGGCAAAGCATGTGTGAGTAGCAGATGTAAGGGAGAGGCCTTTCCTTCTCTCGCACAGGGGAATTATTAGAAAAGAACCAAAAAGTTCTTAGAATGCAGCTGGTGGGGACGGGATGGGGAGCAAGAACAAGGAGACAGCAAAGGGAAGCTTCCAGAAGGGTCTGTGCCTCTTCAGAGATCAAGAGGAGATGAGAGAGTAATGCTAGGGCTGAGTCTCCCACAGGAGGGCTGGTGACCAGGCCTGGAACTAGACTCCCTGGTGAGTCTGGGACAAACTTGACAGAGGATGTTATCCCAAGTGACCCTTGTGCAGGCTTGAGAGGAGAGGCTCATTATTCCTATTTTGCAGAGGCTCAGAGAGGTCTAATTGCTGCCAAGGCCACATTGGGTCTAAATGATCCCAGATCTTGCTCTCTCTGCTGAGGGTTCTGGAGAGAATGTGCAATTTTCTTGTTCTTCCTTGGTCAAGCCCTTCTCCTCCAACCTCAGGATGTGAGAACTTGCCCAGGCTCTCTGGGGATTTCTTAACACATCTCTCCTAAAAGTTCATATCTGGGCCTTGGTTATGAGTCCTGAGCTTGTACCTTACTCGAGTCCCTCTCACTGGGGGCCATTTGTCCTTCTCACCACGTTTCTCCATCCAGCCTTGCTCTGACAGTGTTCTCTTGAGAACCTCAAACTGACTGACTTACCAGCTACAAAATCAGCTGGTAGAATGGCTGACTGTCCACATACAACCACCTTTGACAATTCACTGGAGGGAAGCCAGGCCAGAAAAAGAAATAGCTTACATGGAGATTATTTTCCACTTGTTCTGAGGCCATTTTTGGCAGCCACCATCTTGTAGTTACTGTTGGGGGCCCAGGAGTCAGGCAGATCTGAGTTCTGGTCCAAGCTTTGCCACTTACCAGCCCCAGCACCTGGATAAGTCCCTTCCCCTCTCTGTGCTTCAGTTTCATCATCTGTGTCATGGAGTCCAGCAGTTACCTCAACAGTTTGCTAGGAGGATGGATGAGTGTGCCCAGCTCAGTCCAGCACACAATGTTGCTCTGTCTGTCTGTCTATCCATCTGTGGTAGCCCCAGGACAAACTTCTCCATTGGGCCAGCTTTCTGACTGCCTCCCCAGCTCTCCATGGTTGAACTTCTTCTAGTTCTCAGGTTCTAGATGCAGCAATGTTCCCTGCTGTCCCAAAGCAAGTGTGGAGGCAGGCAGGGTGTTTGTAGCAGGACAGACAACTGACAGAAAGAGGGACTACCTGATAGGGAAGAAAACAACGTTCACTGTACACCTACTATGCATCGTGTCAGTGCGGGCTCCCCACACATCACTGAGACAACTTGTTGATAAGACAAAGTCTATTATTTACGGCGACAAGGGACAACACCACTTCTCAAAGCTTTGGTTATGTGTCAGAGTTGGGAGGAAAGGTCAATATTTGTTGAGCATTTGAAAGTTTGTTTTAAGGTCAGTTCGTCAGTGCAGGAAGGGAGGTGAGTGAGGGAGGCTTGACCAGGATTGGGTAAAAATCATGATAAAACAATCCAGCGTTTGGTGGTAGAAACAGCAAGATGAGGATTTGAAGGGGAGAGATTAGAAGAATCTGAGGTGCACACTCTGTTGCCGGTTTCCCTTGAAAAGTTGCTCAGTCTTTCCAGAATTTCCTGAAATGAACAATCAAGGGATTTGCTGGGGCTAGTCTGTCTAAGAAGAGTAAGAAGGAAAATGAAGACAGTGGAGTAGCAAAGCCAAGTTTCAAGTGTTTGGTAAGGTGTGGTTTGGGGTTTTTAGTGTCCAGGCTGAATGTGGGTGAAAGGTTCTGGTTCTCAGTGAGTGCTTTGTGCAGTGGGATGTACAGATTACCATCCCTGCAATAAGGATGAGAAAGCCAGAGGGCTGCTGATCTAAGGCCACACAGATGGATTGCAGCCGAGGGATTCAAACCTGGGCACTTACCTCTAACAGCTAGTGAGGGTACAGGGGAAGGGGTCCAGGTCCTCAGATCTATAGATGACTGGGGCTTAGATGAGAGAGGGAGAAATAATCCAGAGACAGAATGATGATGTTGTCAGAGGGAGGTGTTTAACGTGGAGGAGCCAGGTGTGCATGGAAGGAAATGGATTCATTTGGACCTCGTGACCTCAGAGGTGCTTGAAGATTATCCGGAAAGGGGATGGCAGTGGCCCTCAGGGGGCCTACTGTGTGCCAGGCCTGAACCAGGTGCTTGAGATGGCTTACTTTGAGGTAAATGCTATATCTGCACTTTACAGAGGAAACAGGCTCAGAAAGATAAAGGGGCACATCCAGGCTCATACAGGGACCAGTGAGCAGGCTGGGGTTCAGACCCAGGTCTGAGGGCTCTTAAACCTACACCCAGCCCCATATCTGCCCATATTTGCTGTTTATAGCTGGGAGGTGGCTGGAGGAGGCAGGCCTCTGAGCCTTGACAGGAAAGAACAGGCAAAGAAAAGCAGCCCTCTCTGTCAGGCTGCTCTCTGAATCTTGCCCCTTACCCTCTGCACTCAGATTCCTGGCCATGGAGGGGTTAGCTAGAGGGAGACTTGCCTTGCAGACCTCTGGAGTCTGAACTAAAGTCCCTGGCTGACAGACTTTCAGGTTACTTTTCTTTTTTTAATTTATTTTTTATTTGTGATTTACTTATTTGAGGGGGTATAATTAGGTTTATTTATTTATTTATTTATTTTTAGTAGAGGCACTGGGGATTGAACCCAGGACCTCATGTATGCTAAGCACACACTCTACCACTGAGCACACACTCTCAGGGCGACTTTCTGACTGGCTTACTGAGCAGCTGCAGGACAGGTGGCCAACTGATAGCCCAAACAGACAGCCCCCTTAAAGGACAGTGAACTAGTGGACCAGTGACTTACCAGTTGATGGACATGAGTGTGCCTTTGTGCATGACCAGCCACGTGACCCACCAACAGGCACACAGACCACCTGCCTGCCAGCTCTGGGGCTGTTGGCTGCCAGCCCTTGGAACCATCTGGCTTACGTGGAACCCCAAAACCTGGGTGTCCACCTGGGAGAGAAAGGGGCTGGAATTTTTTCCTGAGGCCTGGCTTCCAGCCTCTCCCCTCATTCCTACATGTCACCCTGGCCTAGCCCAGGTTTACTCCCACAGCTGCCCTCTCTCCTGTCAGGGCTAGCCCTTAAAAAAGCCTTTACAGGACAGGAAGGGCCTCAGAGATGACACATGAAGTGGACACACAACCTTGGACTCAGGACCCTCCTTCTAGGGGGAGTTCTATCCCTTGTCAGGGAGTCAGTCTGCCTATTGCCAGCCCCTCTGTAGAGGCCTCTAGCCCAAGGAAGGGCTCAAAGGGGACTGACAACCAGTCTGACCAGCCCTTTTCAGTGAGCAACTGGCCACCCAACACACTGGTGGCTGCTCTCAGAACCCAGGAGGACGGGCACAGGGCTTCCCTCCTCCACCCAGAGGCTCACTCTATAGGCTGGTCCACAGGAAGGTAGGAGGTTCTGAGCTGGTCCATTGACCTTTTCCCCTGGCTCACCCATCCCCCTGGTTTCTTTCAGAGCAGGGGATCCAGGTCGGTGATTTCTTTCCTCTCAGCCTCAGCTCCAGCCTCATCATCTGGTTGGCCTGGCCCCTGGTGGGGGCACTGCTGCCTTCCAGGTGGCCTGGCTAGGTTTGGTTGGGCTGAGACAGAGAAGAGAGTTGTGCTTCTTCCCCACATCAAATCTGCACAAGGAGCGCAGAGTGATGTTGAGGTCAACACCTGGGCTTGAGTCCCTGCACCAGTGTGAGCCAGTGGAGCGGGTGACCTTCGAGCCTCTGTTCCTTGGCAACAGTATAGAGATCAGGAAAGCACCAAAGGCACAGTTGTGGAGAGGCTTCACCAGCAAGCAGAATGTGCGTGTAAGCCTTTACATACATGAAAAGCATGTAGCACAGCTTCTGCACTATAGTAAGTGACTGGTCTCTAGTGGTGAGAGAAACTGGGGTTTCAAAATGGTTCAGTTTCCTCTGGGCAAGTTCGCTTAGAACCCTCCACCCCCTCTTCTTCAAAGTGACCTCCACAGAGCCTCACCCCCACTTCCCTTTCCTAGGCAAGCCCCTTCCTTATCACCTCCCTGTCAGGTGTCACTTTTATTTCAATATCTCCTTGTTTCCTCTTGAGTGTTCATGCCCCACAAAAGGGACTCCTCCCCAGCCACACACACTTCCATTTCTTCAGCCAAATTCCTCGAGACATTTTCCCAAAGAAGATACGGCCAATAAGCAAAGAAAAGATTCTCACCATCAATAGTCATTAGGGAAATGCAAATCAAAACCACATAAGATATAATTTCACACCCATGAGGATGTTTATAATCAAAAAGACAGACAATAATAAGTATTAGCAAGAATGTGGAGAAACTGGAACTATCATCCATTACTAGCAGGAGTGTAAAATGGCATTGGAAGATAGTTTGACAGTTCCTCAAAAAGTTAAACATAGGGTTACTATATGACCCAGAAATTTGACTTCTGGCTACATACCAAAGAGAATTGAGAACCTATGTCTACACAGAAATTTATGTATGAATGTTCACCATACTTAAAATAACCCAAATGTCCATCAACAGATAAATGGATAGACAAAATGTGATTGATATACACTGGAATATTATTCAGCCATAAAAGGGAATGAAGTACTGATCCACGCTACATGGATGAACCTTGAAATGTTATGTTAAAGAGAAAGAAGTCAGTCACAAAACACCATATACTGTATGATATAATTTATATGAATGTGTATGAAATATTCAGAATAGGCAAATCCAGAGAGCCAGAAAATAGATTAGTGGTTGTCAGGAGTGGTGGGGGGGAGGGAGGAATGGGAGAGACTGCTAATAGTTATGGGATTTCTTACTGGGGTGATGAAAATGTTCTGGAATTAGATAGTGGTGATCTATATAACTTTTTGAATATACTCAAACTACTGAATTGTATACTCTGAAAGGGTAGATTTTATGGTATGTGAATCAGGCTCCTAGGCACCTTGGGTAAGGAACACAAAACCCTCACTGGTGGTGGATGCAGGCCTCTGAAGCCCCTTCCCAGTGTTTGTCTCCCAGGTCTGGAGAGTCCCCATACCCCTTCCTTGGGTCAGAGGTGTCCTCAGGGCAGTTTTCAGGCTCCAGAAGGAACTTGTTGAATGAAGGGAAACTCCTGTCAGGTTGAGAGGCATCTGAGACAATGGAGAGGCTTCCGCAGGACGTGGGGCCCCAGGAGGGGAGGAAGGTCCATGAGGCCTTTCTTGGGCTGCTAGGAAGTGCAGGTATTTTTCATCTAAATGGAGGAGTGGAGTTTCCCAAGGCCAGACTTCCAGGCTCCTTGCTGAGATTAAACGTTGAGACCCTGGAGATGCCTCTGAAGGGGCTCAGCTTTCCTCTCATTGCAGTGAGTGGGAGACTGACATGATTAACATGGTTGCCATGGGAGGAAAACCAGACATGCATAATGGGGCCAAGGATCCAGATTCTAACCCAGCTCTGCCTCCTGAGTTGTCGTCACACTTAGGGCCTCAGTTTGTCTGGTGTAGGTGGGCAGAGGGTTAAATGGGATGATCTCTGAGGGCCCTTTCTGCACAGACCAGCAACTTGGTTCATGTATGATTTGGGCGTTGGGCTGGTTAGCTCTGTGGTTACACAAGGTGGTGTCCTGTGGAGGTGCTAGTATCTGTTCCAAACTATCCCCAGGTAAAGCCTTTATGCCCTGACTTTGGACCAAGCCTTGACCCTGCACCTGGTCCTAGGCCTCTGAACATAAACTGAGCCAAACAGACCCAGACGCAGACTCAGGCTCCAGGAGCATCAGATGTCTCACAGCTATAGGCCCTAGGGAGGGCTCAGGCTGTGCATTTCTGCACCGGGGCCTCCACTTGAAGGTTATGTGGCAGCATCAGCAGCTTCTCCCTAGAAGGAAGCTTTATGCTGGGAATGGAATGAAGGTGTGAAATAGGTGGTCCCAGCGGGATCTGGCCGGCAAGAGCACATGGAGCACACACCCACCCTTAAGAAGAGCCCTGCCAGCACCTGGGATGCAGGAAAGTTGACAGTGCTTTGACTCAGGTTCTCACCAACCCCTGAAACACCTTGGGCTGCCTGTGTCAGGGCTGTTCTATGGGATTGCATCTCTACTCTCACCCCCTTGCTGTCTGTCCACAGGGCCGGTGGGTAAGGAGCTCCAGATGCCCAACAAACACATGAAGGTCATGGTGGACACAGAAGATACACCTGGAGGCAAATCTAGCCCAAATCCTCAGGACTTGCGGCCAAGTGTGTTCCACAGCATCAAGGTATCTCTCAAGGCCTGGCAGGAGCAGGACCATCTGAGCCCAGCAGAGCAGGCTTTGCCACCTACTGGCTGTGAAATGCCAAGCAAGTTACTGCCTTTCTCTGAGCCTCAGTTTTCTCATCTGTAAATGGATGGCTATGAGGATTAAAAGGATGATCTATAAAAGCACTTCACTTGGCTTCAGGCACATGCTATCTCTTTCCAGAGGGGCTGCTCTGTGGGCAATGGGGGACAAGTCTTCTTGCCTCCTGTTTCTCTAGTGGGAAAGAGAAGGACCCCAGGGATCTTGAACCTCTCTGAATACTGGGAGCTCTGGCTCCACCAAGGGCAGCTCTAAATGTCCAAGCATCCACCAGCACCTACAGGGTGCCAGGAGCCATTCCCACTTGGTCTTACTTAGTTCTCACAATAACCCAGGGAGGTAGGGATGCCATCCTTGTCCCACAGATGAAGAAACTGAGACGCAGAAGAACAACCACTCTATTTTTTAAGCTCTGGCATAAACACCCTATTTTTAATTTTTTGAAATAAGTTTTTCTTCTCTTAGGCATTCTGCCAGTTTTTCAGGAGGGCTAAAGACAGGCGGGGTGTTTGAGTGAGGCTGGGTGGGGTGGAGTTGGGCAGCTTGGGGGTTTGCTGTGTGCAGGTGGTCTCCCAGGGGAGTTCCAGGGGAGGACTGGATGGGGTGGGGAGGGGTGGGGATCTGGGAAGCTTCCTGGGGAGAGGGCAGAGTGGTGGAATAGAACGGGGGTCCAGTCCAGCCTGCAGGAGCTCTGAGGGTCAGAGAGTCTCCCATCATTCTCGGCCTCATAAAGACCCTGCTCTCAGTCATGTGGCTCCTGGGTCACCCCCAGACCCCCAGGGTACCCAGGACAGCTTTTCTAGTTTTTAAGCCTGTATAGAAAACCATGCACTACGCCAATAATTCTTTCTCTCTCCTCTTGCTCCGGACTCTCCCTTACTCTTTCTCCTCCTGTGTGTCTGTCTCCTCTGGCTCTGTTTCTCTGTTTTGCTGTCTTCTGCCTCACTTTCCCTCCCTTTCTCCAACTCTGTCTCTGCCTCTCTACCTGCCAACCCCGTTTGTCTTCCCACGTGTCTCCTGCCCCTCTGCCCGCTGCCCATAGTTCTTCATCCTGTGCCACAGCTTCCTGCAGCTGGCACAGCTCATGATCTCCGGCTACCTCAAGAGCTCCATCTCCACGGTGGAGAAGCGCTTTGGCCTCTCCAGTCAGACTTCGGGGCTGCTGGCTGCCTTCAACGAGGTACTGGTCCTGGCACAGCTGCAGGGGTGGACACTGAGGGAGACTCACACCCCTATTCTCCCCACCATCTCCCTCACTACCCCAATGTAAACTGTTACCCCAAGGGCCACATGCAATCCCATCACAGTTCTCTTCTATTGATCCCACCCTTGGAGACATGAGGGATTTTAGAGACAGCCAGGGTCCCTGTATCCACCCAATCTCCCTCTGGTTCCTTGACGTTTTCAGATGCCCAGCTATTGCCTGGGAAGGAATCATAGGAAGTCACCTCAGCAGTAATGGAGAGGTTTAAATTAGATCAAAGGCAGAGCTTTGAGACCTTGAGGTGGTGGGGGGAGGGGATGATACCACAGCATGGAATTGCCCCAGGATCCATAGACCTCTGCCTCTGGGCCGACAGCCAAGCAGCAAGGAGTGGACAGGCTGCTTTGTGTGGATTTGGAGATCAGAGTCCAGCTGTGCCCAGCCCCTCCCCCACCAGACATTTTCACCCTCGGAGAAGGCCACTGTCCAGAAAACACTCTTTCTCTGCCACTTCCAGGAGATTTCTGTGAAATTTTCTCCCCCTAGGGTGATGTGTCACATTTCTCCCCACCCAAGCCCTGCAGTCTACACCACATCCCCTGTGTTCCTTAGCACCCCACCTCCAGATCTCAGAGGTGGGAAGGAGACATCAGCACTAGTTCTGGGGCCTTGGGCAAGTCATTCCCAACTCTAGACCTCAGTGTCCCATCTATGTATTGGAGAGACTGTCCTTTCCAGGGTCAGTCCTCTCACTGACCCTCTGCTTATAATGCCCCATTCCATTGTCAAGGAGCCTGGGGCTAAGGGGGTGAGTACCTCACCTACGGTCACCAGCCAGTAGCAGCAAAGTGGGGTGCACACCCCAGATTCTGACAGCAGAGCCTGCCTCTTCCCTGCAAGCTCTCAAATCCCCTCCAGCACCCACATCCAAGGATTTTGATTCTAAGGCTGGAAAGTCTAAGCCTTAGTCCTCTGGCTTTAGACTTTCCTTATTTGTTTCTCATTCATGACATCCCAGAAGCTCAAACCCCTTTCCCCGAATGCCCTATCACCCCATGTTCTAACGTGGGGTCCAAGCCACATTCTAGAATGAAATTAAACTTCTTACCTTGTCACTCTGCTCTTATTTCTCTCCCCTAATAGGGCAGTGGGGCCTTTCCTAGAAGGACCCAGAATCTGTATTTTTAAGGGGGACCCAAATGATTCTTACTCAGCCAGCTAGTCCATTATACAGATGGGAACACTGAGATTGGTGATAGTGACAAGGACAGCCCTCTGCAACACTTTAATGGATCCCTTCATCCCTTTGCAGGTGGGGAACACAGCCCTGATTGTGTTTGTGAGCTATTTTGGCAGCCGGGTACATAGGCCCCGACTGATCGGCTATGGGGCTATCCTTGTGACCCTGGCAGGCGTGCTCATGACTGTCCCGCACTTCATCTCAGAGCCATACCGCTATGACCACACCGGCTCCGGTAAGAACAGGAGGGGCTGGGCTGGAGGTAGACATGAGCTGCCACATTATTGTGTACCAGGGTCCATTCCTAGGCCTCCATCAGTCAGGATGGGTCCAGCTTCCCAGAACACCTGCTAGTCCTCTGCACCCCACCCCACTGCCTCCCTCGGTGTCAGCCCGGGCAGATCCCTCTGGCAGTCCTGGGCAGTGGGATAGGTTGTAGTCCTGGGGCAGAAAGATGAGGCCCTCTGGGCCTCTCTTGGTGATGTCTTATTTGTATGTCAGTGCTTTTTTTTTTTGAGGTGTAGGGGAATTTACAACACAGCCTACTTTAGGGCCTGGTATGTGTAGGTCCTCAGGAAATGTTTGTTGGAGTAATAACAGTATCACACACCACTTACTATGCACCACTGTTCTAAACACTATGTGTATTGATGCATTTAATCCTCAGAAGCCAAGACGTTGATGAAAGAATGAATGAGTGAATGAACAAATTAAAAAAAATGAGTTTTATTCTATTTTATTTTATTTTTTTAAATGTAAGAGTTTTAGACAAGAATAGTGAAACCTCTGTTCCGCCCAGTGGGGTTTTGTTGAGAGCCAGTTGGACAGATGGATGCCTGTCTCTTGCAGAATGACCCAAGCAGCCTCCCCCCTTCCATCCACCTATCCACCCATTTACCCGTCCATCCACCCATCCAGATATGACCAACCCTGAGAAGCTCTAAGGGGAGCATGGGTTAGCATGAGCATGGGCAGCTCTGCTGCAGGGTAGAGATTCCAGCACCCTGGGAGCCAGTAGAGCCCCAGATAGGGGAAGGACACGAGGCTGGTTGACGGGGAGGAGCTGCAGTGTGGGAGAAGGCGGGCATTTCAGGTGGAGAGAGCCACATGGGCAATGGCTGGGAAGTGGGACAATCCGGGAAGGAAGCAGAGTGGTCATCTAGGCCTGAGTGGAGAGCTGTCAAGGGGCCTGATTGGGATACCGAAAAATTACGCTTCCTCACATTTCCCTGTCCAGAATTTTCACTGCAGCAGAGATTTTCCTTTGCAGGGTCACACATGGTCTTCTTCATCCTCACTGCAACACCCTTCTGCTCCCTATGAAACCCCAAGCAAAACCCTTCTGTCTGAGCTTCAGTCTCCACATCTGTTCAATGGGTGGACCAGACTCATTGGCTTCCAAGCACCCATCCAGCTCTGACATTCAAGGCTATTACATTCACTCATTCCTCACTCAATATTAATTAAGTATTTATCATTAATATTTATGTGCCAGGCCCTCTGCTCGGCATGGAGACTCAGGGGTGGAAAAAGAAGACAGACCCCTATGATAATCCTCATATCTGATATCTAGTAAGCACTGAGCACAGGCACCACTCACCACTCTTAATGCTTACAGCCCTTGGAGGGGTGTTATCATTATCCTATTTTAAAGGGGGGAAATGAGACTTGGAGAGGGAAGGACTTCACAGCCCATGGCTAGTGGAGCCTGCCTGGGTAGCCTACTCTCAACTACTAGATTATTCTGTTTCTGAGTTCTGTATTTCTGTAGAACTTCCATTCTAGGAGGCTTATTAGAGAGATGAGGAAACCGAGGCCCAGAGGTGCTGAGGGCATTTTGAAGTTTTACTGTCTTCAACCCAGGCAGCCTTGGTGAGGGTCCAGTTCCTCCTTGACCTAGGTTCACATGGCTTTTTTCAGCCCTAGAGAGTAGCTCTCTGGGCAAGGTTGACATGGCTCAGGGCCCTGGCTCCCAGGAAGGGCAAGGCTAGCCACAGAGACAAGGCCACTTTTACACCCACATTTGGGATAAAAATAGCATGAGGGTCTCTTTAAGTTTTCTCACTAAATATTGGTGAGCTACAAGGAAACAAATGTCTGGTACTAATTTAAGAAATTTCCCTTTACTGCACTCTGCGTCTGTGTCCCGAGCTGACACCGAGCCCTCCCCAAAATGAAGGCCAAGGCCACTAGAGCCCTCCACAATCCAGAACCAGCATCCACCCCCTGCCTGGCCCTACATTTAGCCCTGTCCTTGACCCTCACACTCTGTAAGCCAGATGTACTGAACTTCTCAGGCCCCCGGTTTTGCATGTGCTGTGGCCTCTTCCTGAACACTCCTCTCTGCCTTCTCTTCTGGAAAATCTTGTTTGTTCTTCTCCACCCAGTTCAAACTATACCTCCTTTGACCACCCCACCCCACCCCCACCCAAGAGCCACCGTTGCCATGGCACTTCCACATACCTCTCTGCTCAGAGAGGTGGCATAAAGCGGTTTAAGAGCATAGACGGGAAGCTGGACTGCTTGGGTTCCAATCCTGTCTCTACCCCTTGTTAGTTGCTGCCTGAGCATCAGTTTTCTTATCTGTGAAATGGGAGTAATGATAGCATTCCCTCCCCTGGGTTTGTTATGGGGCTAAGATGATTTATATACACGACATTTAGAATAGTACCTTGCATCATTAAGCTCTATGTAAGTCTTAGCTATTGTCCTAATATTTTTTTTTATCATCTCTCAGTGGACATGCCACAGGACTTGGAGGCTTCCCTGTGCCTGCCTGCCACCGACACCCCCACCTCAGCCCCATCCAACAGCAGCTGCTCAGGCTACACGGAGGTCCAGCATCTGACCGTGGTGGGGATAATGTTCATGGCCCAGACCCTGCTTGGCGTGGGCAGTGTGCCCATTCAGCCCTTTGGCATCTCCTACATCGATGACTTTGCCCACAACAGCAACTCGCCCCTCTACCTTGGTGAGGACTCATCCCCACCTTGGGCTCTGAGGGAGGGCCAGGTTCACATAGGAGGACAAGAGGCCCAAGTCGAGCTGAGCTGAGACCCTGACCTCTGCACCATGTGATCAATAAGGTCTGGAGAAGCCCTGGAAAACTACTTGGGCCTGACCAGGGGAGAAGGTCTGCTCTTGCCCACTGGAGACTGGGCAGACAGTGACCTGTGGAGGGAAGTTGGGTCAGAGGGGCCTAACCCAGGCTTCCTATTGCAGGGATCCTGTTTGCAGTGACCACGATGGGGCCAGGCATGGCCTATGGGCTGGGCAGCCTCATGCTGCGCCTTTACGTGGACATTGACCGAATGCCAGAAGGTGAGCCTCAGAGCACACAGCTGTCTCCAGGGGCACGCAGACACAGCTGACTGACCATTGGTCTCATAGGAGATACTGAGCCAGGGTCCCAGGTTCAAACCCCAACAATCCCACTGACCTTGGACATGATGACTCTTAACCTCTCTGAGCCTCAGCTTTCTCATCTTTGAGAAAACTCTCTGTCCTGACCCCATCCAAAAGCTGCAGTCAGAATGCAGTGAGATGGTAGAGATAAGCTATAAGGTGTCATTGGATGGGGAGTTGTGGTTGTTGCCTCTATTGTTACGAATCTTCACCTAGTTCCACCTCTGAGCTCCCCCAGCCCCAGCTTAGATACACTGTGGAGCAGACAAAGCCACTACTCTCTTGTCCTGTAGGGCACCCCCATCTTTATAGGGAACAATGCCCAGGTGAAACAGGGAGGACACTGGCATGCTGAACAGAACTTCAGAGTAGGACTCAGCTACCCTGGGCCCATCTCGGTTGGGAAATCTACTGGGTGACCTCTAAAGACCCGTCTAGTTCTGACCATCTCATAGCCTGGCAACCTGTGCCAAGGGCACCATTTGGGGAACAGAAATCTCTGGTCCAGGTAGTGGTGAGGGTGGGCCAAGGAGTGGGACCAAAGTTTGGTCTGAAGGCAGCCAGGAGGGAGGAGTGTTGGAGGTCCCTGAGCTCTGGCGCCTGGTGGGAGTGGGAGTGGATTCTTTTCAGACCAGGTCACTGTGGCATCTCATCTGCCCACCAAGCAGCCTGAGCCTCCAGTTCTGCCCTCTGCCTCCTGCTGCTCAGATGTCCAATCCTTCACCTGGAGATTTTCCAGCAAGCCCTAGAAGCCTCCGGTGACACATGTATGGAGAGATGGACATGCAGACAGTATTTCTTGTTCTTTGGCTTTTGCCCAAGAGTACCTCTAGTCAAGACAAGTCTGGGAAGCTCTGAACAAGAGTCACTAGGGATAGCCCTACCCTACTCCCTTCCTTCTAGAAAGCTGGGCTCAGCAGCCAAATGTGGGCTCTGGTTGCAACTCCTGTCTCCCTTGATGGAATAGTCCTGAGAGTCAGGGAGTCAGTTTCCCACACACACTCCAGCTCAGGAGAAAGGAGTATGCTTCTGGCTCTGTTGACATCATCCTGGCAGCTGTGACACCTCCACAGGCAGATGTGGCATTCCTGTGGTCCAATGTGCCACCTCCAGGATCCTCCTTTCTCACTGGGGGATTTCATGGGTTAGGCAGATCATGTCCACCACAGGCACAGACTGGTATGTGAGAAGCAGAGGATTTGAGGAGACACATGGCTCCATCCTGAGGCTCCAGCCTCTCTCCAGCCTGGCACAGAAGCCGGGGGAATAATAAGTGGAGGAGGGAATCAGTTCAACAGCCAACTCCACCCCCAGCTTTACAGATACATTTGTTGAGTGCTGACTGCGTACTCTGGCCCTTGTCCAGGAGGAGCTCAGAATTAAGCACCTGAGAACCAGTTCCATTCAGGTTGGTGTCATTACTGATTTGTATTGTTAAAAAGTACTTGCAGATGCTTTGGCAACTGAAGGAGGAGGCACCCAACTCAGTCCTGGGGTCAAGAGATTTGATGGGAGATGTGGGTCCTCCAGGCAGGAGGTGGTACATATGGGATAATCTTCTCCTAATTACACCTGGAGGGGAATCAAGATCACCTAGGGAACTTGTAAAAGGTACAAAGTCCTTGGCCACCTTCCCATCCCATCCTGTGGAAGTTCGAAGTTGGTGTTGAGTAAGGCCAGCTATTTTGACAAGCACCCCTAGTGATTTTAATCATTACACAGGTCTGAGAACCACAAGTGTCGTCCTAAGCATCAATTTAATGATAATAATAACCGCAATAGTAACAGTAAACAAAAAACAAACACTTATGCAGACATTCTGTGTTCCAGCACTGTTCTAAGTACTTTTCATGTATTAGCTTCTATGAGTCTCACAACAACCCTATCATGTAGGTTACTGCTAATTTCAGTATTTTACAGAGGAAGAAACTGAGGCACAAAGAAGTTAAGTATCTTGCCCAAGGTTATGTTAGTAATGGAATTCAGCCCCAGGAGTGCAATTCCAAAGTCCATGACCTTGACTATGACACACATTGTCTTAGTAGTTGAAAAAGTTGAGGCCCAGAAAGGGTCAGGGACATGCTCAGTGTCACATACATAACTGGCAGGGCCACAACTGGAACTTAGGTCCCCTGTCTTCCAGCCCAGGTCACCTCCTGTCTCAGAGGTCAGTCCCAGGGTGGTGGCCAAGAAGTGACAGCCCATCCAGACCCTAACATCACCATGGTCTTCTCTTCCAGGTGGCATCAGCCTGACCTCAAAGGACCCCCGATGGGTGGGTGCCTGGTGGCTGGGCTTCCTCATCTCTGCTGGTGCAGTGGCCCTGGCTGCCATCCCCTACTTCTTCTTTCCCAAGGAGATGCCCAAGGAGGGGCATGAGCTTCACTTCTGGCGAAAGGGCTTGGCAGTTTCAGAAGCACCTGTCAACAGAGTAAGCCCCCTCCACACCACATCCTAGTCTAGGCTTCAGCCCTCATCCACATGTCTTCCTTTATAGCATTAAACTTCATCCCTCTGGGCACTGGACTTCACAGCTTACAAAGCCATTCCTGTCCAGGCTACATCACATACCCCACAACATCCTTGCACAGTGAGTATTTCCTGCCCCTTTCCATGGCTGAGGAGATCAAGGGGCAGAGATGAAAGTGACCTGCCCAAGATCACAAGGCCAGCACAGACAGTGCTGGGACCAGAACCCAAGCCTGTCTGAGCCCATGCCCCTTGCTCTAATCATCACCCTCCTGTCTCATGCTTGTCACTTAAAGTGCTTGGTAGATTCTGAATGTGCTATGAAAATGTTGAGAACTGGGAGGTGGTGGAGGGTGTGCAAGAGGGTCTGGGAAGACTTCTCTGAAGAGAAGGGATTTGAGCTGGGCTTTGAAGGACATGTAGAAGCTCAGAAAGGACAGGGAGGGGCACTCTAGTGTGGAAACAGCCTGGGCAAAGGATTTGGCTGTAGAAATTAACCTGGCCTTTCCAGGGACAGTGAAGGGACATACATGTATTGAGTGCCTCCTGGGGCCAGGCATCAGGCTAGACACCGGGGCTCAACACGTGGTCTTCACCCTTAAAACAGGCATACCCTGGTCAGGACAGAGACTCTTTGACAAGTAACAACTGGCCAGGTACTTCAGGGGGATCTCGCTGAATCCCTCTGCTCGGCTCATGGGGCAAGTGGTCTTCCCTCAGAAGAGGACACTGAGGCCCAGAAGTTGCAAGGATGCCCCCAAGGTCACAGCTGGTAAAAGAAGGCGGGACCATGTGAACCACTGGGCAGGAGAGATGATTTCAGGCCAAGGGCCTCTAAGTTTTCCAGGGACCCATAAAAACATGAAGCCTGAAAAACAGTTAATTGGGTCTAAAATACAAAAGGAAATGACAATATAGAAATGTCTTATTAATGTCAGCTTCAGTAATTTTTTGTACATATATATTTTTATTGAAGTATAGTCAATTTACAATATTGTGTCATTTCTGGTGTACAGCATAATGCTTCAGTCATACATGAACATACATATATTCATTTTCATATTCTTTTTCACCATAGGTTACTACAAGACATTGAATATAGTCCCCTGTGCTATACAGTATGAACTTGTTGTTAGCTTCATTAATTTTTCTTTAATAATTAATAAACATTTCATCACATTCTGGTATTTTTACCTTAGATTTTCTTTTTCCCCATACACGGAGTGTAAAGGAAAAATACTCCTGTATTTCTCCTTTACCCACACACACAATCCTTCTGTGACCAGATGTGTGAGGTTATTCCCACACTGGTCAATCCTCTGTGACATCTACTGAGTGTCCTACAACTTGACTCCGTCTTGACACTATCTACCTGGAGACAGCATCAGATCCCACAGGTTAAGGGCTCAGTCCCACAAGACTGCTCCCATTGCAGATCCAAGCCACAAGTAGGAGGTCCAAGGTAACCCACAATTTCTGTCTGACTTGACCACAAATTGGGGATTCCCACAACCCCCTCCTTGGATCTGACTATTTGCTAGAATGGCTCACAGAACTTGGAGAAACACTTACGTATGTTTACCAGTTTACTACACAATAAAGGGTACAATAAAGGATACAGATGAACAGCCGGATGAAGAGATGCATAAGGCAAGGTCTGGAGGGTGCAGAGCACAGGAACTTCTGTTCCTGTGGAGCTGGGGTGTATCACCCACCCAGCACGTGGATGTGTTCACCAACCTGGAAGCTCCCCAAACCTCATACTATTGGGAGTTTTATGGAGGCCTCATCCTGCAGGCATGTTTGATTATTAACTCCATTTTTGGCCCCTCTCCCCTCTCTGTAGAACTGGGGGCAGGGGGCTAAAAGTTCCAAGCTTCCAATCATGGCTTGGGCTTTCTGGTGACCAGCGTCATCTAGGAGCCCACCAGAGTTACCTCATTAAAACAAAAGATGTCCTTATCACTCAGGAAATTCCAAGGGATTTAGGTGCTTAGTGTCAGATGCTCTTACCACTCAGGAAATTACAAAGATTTCAAGAGCCCTGCGTCAGGAATGGGAGTCAAAAACTAAATATTAGAACAAAAGATTCTCCTACCACTGTTATTTATAAGCGTTTTAGAAGCTCTGTGCCAGGAATAAGAATATATATATATACATGTATATATATATATTCTTATTATTCTACAGTGAGGAATTGTTGAGAAATTATAAACAATTATAAATTAAGGAACTTAGTTGTTGTTAAGTTGCTAATTCTAATTTCAAAGGGACAATTTATATATTGTCAAATATTTTGTAGCAAGAATAATTCTATTTAATGTGGCAGTTTGGTTCATTTGAATATGTTTGCCATAATATGAGATAGGGACTCATTATAGGAAGAAAGTTTGGGCCTAAGAGGAAGAACTGAAAATGTCTCTGCCTAGAAAAGCTGGGACTTGAACCTCAGTCTGTCTGACCCAGCTGCCCTGCAAACCTGCCACTCCATCCCCCACCCCCTGCTGCAACAGAGGTTGTATACATGGGGCCGAGGGGACCAAAAAATTGATGTTGGTATAGCCAGCAGGGGCCAGAACATGAAAAGCCTTGCCTGCCACGTTCAAGAGCAGTGGGTAGCCCTGGAAGGAGGGTAAGTAGGGAGTCCTGTGGCTTTATCACCAGGTGGTAGGCACAGAAAGGATTGCAAGGGACAGGAGAGTGCAAAGAGCAGCTGGGGATAGGGTGATTGATGTGACAGCTGTGGCATTGGTCAGTGCACTGACAGTCAGGCAGGGTATGGGGGTAGGTCCAAGAACCATACAAGAGGGGACCTGCACAGAGCCGGGTCTTGCTCTGCTGTGGGATGGGCATCCCAGAGACAGTGAAGGGCTGGGCTGTTGCTGCCTCAGAGGCAGGGGAGGGACTAGTTTCAGGGGAAGAAGACTGCTTAGAACCACAGATGGTCCTTCCCAATTCTGCCTAGCTCAGGCCAAGTTATGAATGAGAGGGAATTCCTGGAACTTGAGGAAGAGTTCTTAGAAGTGGGGGTGATCATAGAGGGAGGGAAGAAACTAGATTGCTAGTTACGGGTAATCTTTAAGTTGGTTCCTAAATTTGAACAGAGAAGGGCTCAGTCCCATATTTGGGCTATGGGGTGGAATAGGTACAGGAAACAAGGGTGAGGGTTCAATCCCCAGTACCTCCACTAAAAATAAACAAATAAATAGATAGATAAATAAATAGGGAGGTAGGTAGGTAGATAGATAGATAGATAGATAGATAAATAAATAAATAAATAAATAAATAAATAAATAAATAAATAAATAAATTACCTTCCACACACACACACACAAAAAGAAAAAGAAAAGCAAAAGAAAGAAACAAGGGTGAGACTTGGCTATTGCTGGGCTCAGTCACATGTCAGTCATATGACCTTGAACAAGTCACTTCCCCACTCTGTTATGTTGTGTAAGATGCTGGGGTTAGATTCCTGTGCCTCAGATTCCGAGAATGCACGATTCCTTGAGTCTAAGCTGCTGTGATGCAGAGATTCAGATTTTAAGAGCTGTGTCTCTGTGATGCCTTGAAACCCTGGCTCCCCAGCTGTGAACCTGTCTGGCTGTCTGGATTCATTCTGTCAGCGCATCAGGGATGGGGGAAGTGGGGAGGGAAGGGGGTGAGAGGTTCTTAAAAAAGAATCGAAGGCTGGGAACGTGATGATCTGCTTCCAGCAGCTCTCAGGCAATAATATTGATGTGGGAAGAACTGTTCCCCCGCCTCCTGAGGCTGCCTTGGCTGGGTCTGTTTGCAGGTGCTTGGGCTGACCCAGCCCACTCAGGCCACTGATGGAGAGGTGGATGGAGCCGGTGGAAGAGCCCAATTAGGCAAAATCAGCAACCAGAAAGTTCAGGTCCTCAAACATGGGATATGTATCTTCTGGAGGGACTGGGACTGGGCAGAGGAAGAAAGAGAAGGGGGGACTATTTCTGAAGTCCCTTCAAGCTCCCCTCCCAGGCTCAGGGGTCTGCTAAATACCCTCCTAGAATTAAATGCAGCTTTATCTGACAGGTGCAATGATGCCTCCTCTAAATGGCTCCCTGTCTCAGGAGCAATACGTGAGCACTTTCATAGGGGCACAGAGGGGTGCATCCCACAGCCCCTACCCCAAGGAGCTCTCAGGTAGTGAGGAAGGCCAGACAGACTGAGAATGGCTGAATGACAGCTCACTTTTCCCCCATGGCCAGTGCTTTTTCTCTACCTGGGTGGAGGGGAGCATTAACAGTCTCTACAGATAAGACTATGAGATGGGGGATGGGGGAGGCCATACCAGGCCTGGGAGGGGCAGGAGCTCTGCTTCCCTGCCTTTGGCTCTGTCCATGTATCTGTAACATCACAGCTCAGGTGGCCATCCTGACATCTTTCTAGAAGTGAATCAGGGTGGGCCTCATCTCTGTCTAGGCCTCAGTCTCCCACAATCAGCCAGTTTCTAAGGTCCTATCAAGTCCCAGGACTCCTGTCAGATGGCTCTGCAGAGTGCAGAGCCCAGGGAATAAAGATGGTCTCCTAAAGGCTGCCTAGCAGGTCATCGGGCCCCACTTATCCTTGTGGCTGTAAGATCCCATTCAGCCAGCAGCCTTCCTGTGTTCCCTGAGCCCTAAGGTCCTTCTGAGCTGCTGCCCTCGGGGCTGGGCCAGGGGCTGAGAAGGGCCTTGTCCATGGAGATCCCTTGTCCCTGCCCAGCCTCTGAGCACCGCTGGCCTCTCGTATTTCCCAGGAGCCTCCACATCTGTTGTTCTGGGGCATTTCCCAGAGTCTGGGATTCTAAGATTACATGGTTTTAAAGTTCTGTGTGTCTAGTAGTTAAAGATTCTCAAGTATTTGTGTTCTTTCATTCTTAAGATTCTATGCCTCAAATGCCTCTGTCTCCCAAAATTCATGTTTTTTTAAATAATATCACTTTATTTTTATTTTATATACTTATTTTGGTAGGGGAGAGGTAATTAGGTTTTTTTTTTTAATGGAGGTTCTAGGGATTGAACCCAGGACCTTATGCATGCCAGGCATGCACCCTACCACTAAGCCATACTTCCCTGGCAACATTCATGTTTCTAAATGGCTACAATTTTGACCCAAGAGTCTAAGAGTTTATGAAATCCATTGTCTCCCAGTCATTAACCTCAGTGTGCTACTGTAGTGGGGCAGGGGGGTGATGTTCAGGGATGGAGACAGGAGTCAGCAATGGCAATGGCCCTTAAAACCCAGGACTTAGGGCCAGACCATTGGGGTCTGCCCAGCCAGGAGGCTCCTGCTCCCCTAGGATTCTGTGTTTCCACTGCAGCCTTGTGAGGTCTGAGGTGACGTGGATCTTCCTTGTGCCTGGTGTCTCTCCCTAGCTGGCACTGTCTCCAGACCCTTCCTGGCCGGCTTGGGAGCCCTCTTGTGTCCTTCCCCATCCCTGGTGACCCAGGCCTTGTGACTCCATCCTCACACCACTTTAGCTCTTTAAGGTAGGAGGACTTGTGTGATCATCCAGTTCAACCCCCACTCCAACTTACAGAGGGACTGAGGCCCAGAGACGATCAAGGTTGTACTCAGAGTTTGGCCAGCACCAGCTCCCCCTGCACCAGTCTGTACCAGGTCAGGTCTTGGCCCCAAAGGGCTGGAAAGAGCCTTCCTCTCCCTGGCCTGGTACAAATCAGAGCCCCCTCAACACTGTGGCTATAGGGCATTTTGGGGTGATCTGCTCAAGTGATTTTCAAACTGCACCCCATAGAACCCCAAGGATGCCACCACAGGGAGATTGAGGAGAGGTGTCCCCCAGCAGGACACCCTCCCCTGCCCCCACACATTTCAAACAGATCAGTTCTACTTTAAGTGTTTTTATACCAGTCTTCTGAGTGAAATTTCAATTAGGAAAAGGGTTCTGTTGCTAAAAACAGTTTTGGCTTTTGTTTTTTGTTTTCTTTTTTATTGAAATATAATTGATTTACAATGTGTTTCTGGTGTATAGCAAAGTGATTCAGTTATACATATATATACTCTTTTTCAGATTCTTTTCCATTATAAGTTATCATAAAGTATTGAATATAGTTTCCCGTGCGATACAGTAGGACTTTTTTGTTTGTTTTTCATTTTTTAATTTTTATTTTTTATTGAAGTGCAGTTGATTTACAATGTTAGTTTCAGGTGTACAGCAAAGTGATTTAGTATACATATATGTATATTTTCCAGATTCTTTTCCATTACAGCTTAATACAGTAGGTCCTTGTTGTTTATTTTATATATAGTAGAGTGTATCTGATAATCCCAAACTCCTAATCTATCTCTCCCCCGCCTTTCCCCTTTGGTAACCCTAAATTTGTTTTCTATGTCTGTGAGTCTATTTCTGTTTTGTAAATAAGTTCATTTGTATCATTTTTTTAGAGTCCACATATAAGTGATATTGTGTAATATTTGTCTTTCTCTGACTTCCTTCACTTAGTATGATAATCTCTAGGTCCATCCATGTTGCTGCAAATGGCATTATTTCATTCTTTTTTTATGGTTGAGTAACATTCTATTTTATATATATGTGTGTATATATATATACAACTTCTTTATTCAGTCATCTGTTAATGGACATTTAGGTGGCTTCCATATCTTAGCTATTATAAATACTGCTGCTGTGAGCATTGGGGTGCATGTATCTTTTCGAGTTAGAGTTTTTGTCTTTTCCAGATATATGCCCAGGAGTGGGATTGCTGGATCATATAGTTTTTTAAGGAACCTCCATACTGTTCTCCATAGTGGCTATACCAATTTACAGTCCCACCAACAGTGTAGGAGGGTTTCCTTAAAAGTCAGTTTTAAAAACACTGATCTAGTTCAACACCATCATTTGACAGAGGAGGAGACTGAGGCTAAAGAAGAGAAGTGATCATGCAAGCATTTCCTCAGTGTCTGAGGCATCCCTCAGTGGCAGGGAGGAAGGCCAATAGCATGCTGGCCCAGGTGTGACTCCTGACTTTGCCACTTACTAAGTCTCAAATCTGTAAAATGGGTATAACCCTACCATCTACATCTTGGGGATTTTGTAAGAAAGTAATGAGCTGAAGTGGTGAGGTGGGTGGTTCAATACCTGACATGCAGGCTCATTAACCAGAAGAGCTTGTTCTTAGCACGGATCAAGCTTAAGAGGAAAAATAATGGGAACCTTATCTTTTTTCTTTTTAGGTGCTTTTTTATATCCTGCTTCCACTATAGTCTATAAAAGTTTTGAGGCAGCTCACACCGAACATATTCAGTACTACTAAGACAGTGGGAAATTAGGCCAACATGTATTACTCTAAGCTGTTTGTATTAATTTGCTCATTTAATCCCCACAACCCACCTATGAAATAAGTTCGGTTATTACCCCCGTTTTACACCCGAGGGACCGAGTTACAGAGAGATTAAAAAACCTGGCAGAATGACTAGTGAATGGTGGAGCTGGGATTCAGGCCTAGGAAGAGCCATTGCAGGGCCTGTGCTGAGTCACTCAATCCAGACCCAGAAACAGGAAGATAGAAATAACAGCAAAAGGTTATCAGAACGAGAGAGAGAACAGAGATAAACTCCTTATTTGGTCCTCAGCTTTCTGATAGCCAAACGGAACAGAGGCATGGCCACTTGCAAGAGTCCCATTGTAAGAGAGCCAAAAGCACATCGCATCCCTCACAGAAGCTCACAAGTCCAGGAACTCTGCTAGAAAACACGCTCTCCCTGCCGTAGGGGATAGGAAGTTAAGCAGATAATCCCATCCCTCTGGCTGCCTCCTGTGGCCATATATGATGGAAGCTGAGGGCTGGCAGAGAGTTCCACATTACCCACCAGCGGCAGTGCTGGCTCTGTGGGGCTGAGGTCACACACAGCCTTTGCCCAGAGCTTCGAGGAACTCAGCTTCCTCTGAGGACAGCTCCTGGATCCCTGGAGGTCTGGCAGGCAGTGGGGCCTTCTGTGGACCACACACAGCATCTTGGGTCCTGCAGGCTGCAGCAGTCAGCACACAGCCCCAGAGGGGAAGTTTTGACCAGCTTCCTCAGCCCAGACCTGCTGACCTGGGCAAACCACAGCCCAGATGGTTTGAACTCTGAGGCAAAGTCTGAGCAGAAGCACTATGTTTCCTGTTTCTGGAGCCTGCTATTAGTCAGGAGTCCTCAAAACAGATGTGAGGAGAGAGGCGGAAACTTCTGGAGAACACAGAGACAAAGGTTAGAGAAAGTCAGTTCTCCCAGCACCCACAGGAGAAAGCCCAAGGCCCTCAGCCCGGCCCTCCTGACTGCCCGGTTCCTGCCCTGAGAGGCTCTTGGCTGTAGTCAGGTTGGTTCCTACCCAACTCCCTGCACCCAACACGCCTCTTCCCGCCATCACTCTTCTGCTGGTACTATGCCCCTGCTTCAAATAACCTCTCCCTTTCTGTCTATCCAACCCCAAAATCCTAAACTTCACTTCTCCCTGGTTGTCCTCCTGACTCCTGCCCCTGAAAGTCTGTCCCTCTCTTCCCATCACCAAACCCCAGAGGGCAAGGTGGGCGCAGGGGAGTGATAATAGAGCCTGCTCTGCCAGTTACTCCCTGGGTGACACTTCCCCTTTGGGGACCTCAGTTTCCTCCTCTGTGAAATAGGTGCAATAATAATCCCCACACCAGACTGTTGTGGGAATTAATTGACAGGGTGGATGTGAAAGTGCAGTGTAGACCACATAGGGTTATAACATGTGGCAGCAGATGACATTGTGGTTGTTTTTATTGTTTACTTGAGGATAAGGAACCCCAGGCAAGGAACTCATAAGATGTTGCCTATCTGAAGGGTGAGCCTGCCACTCCCTGATAAGAAACCTGGGAAGTTGTTAATCTATCCTCGCCCTTCCTACTTTCATTCCTGGGACAGCAACCCTCTCCACTGGGGACCCAGCACCTTCCCACATGGCCCTCCCACTGCTTGGCTAGGACTGAGAATGGAGTAAGGAGATTCTTTAATTCTCCTTAAGGCAGCATATCCAAAAGAAATTTCATGTGAGTCACAAATGTCATTCTAAATGGTCTAGTAGTCACATTCAGAAGTAAAAGAAATTAATTTTAATAATATATTTTCTTTAACTCACACATTTAAAATATCCTCATTTTGGTATACTGTAAATATAAAAAATTAATCATGAGATGTTTTCTGTTCTTTTTTTCCCCCACACTAAATCCTTGAAACACAATGTGTATTGTACACTTACGGCACATCTCAGTTAGGACCAGCCACAGTTCAGTGCTCAGTGGCCACATATGGCTGGTGGCTGCTGTATCAGACAGCACAGCTCTAAGATATAAATGAGTAATAGACCCACAGCACCTCACCCAGAGAAATAAGACTCAGATTTCAGGCCCCTTCACATCACACCACAAAGGTGCCTCCTGATTCCGCCAGTCCTGCACCTCTGACTCACAGGGTTTAGTGGATAAAATGTGAGTTTTCTCCTTGGGTAGGCTTGAGCTCAGATCTTAGTTCTGCCTCTTTCTAGTTGTGTGATGTTGAGTAAGTTTCCTAACCTCGCAACTTATTTGCTCCCACATGGTGTGTAAGCCTCCTTTGTTTGCAGGTCTCCAGTGAGGATGGAGCTGGAGCCACCAGCCCACATTTCAGGAGGCTCAGCACTCCTAGAGTCTCCACTCTGAGGTCCCTGGGGACCACTCAGTGTGGACTCTTTGCCCTCCTTGAACTGGCAGCTGTCTCAGAGCTTGCTGCCAGCACAATAGCATCTCCTGTTGATGTTCTCATTTCTCTTCCAAGAGCCTGGAATTGCCTGCAGCCACTGCCTGTTGGAACTGTCTCTCGCACTCCTTTTTTTCATAGATATTTATCAGACATCCAGTTTTGCTCCAGGCCCTGTGCTGGGCACCAAAGTTTTGACAGAGAAAAAGGTAAGCATGGCCCCTGCTTTTGCAGAACTCAGAGTTCAGCAGGGGAGAGACCATGAACAAGATTTGACTCAGACCTAAGTGTGTGTAAGATAGTTAGTTCTTCATTTTCTCTGAAAGTCAATTTAACTTCTACTCTGAATGCCCATTCTGCTGGATCAGCAAGAAATTTAACTTCAGCCTTTCTCAGGGATCCCCCACCAAAGTGAAGCAAAGTTCCTAAGGTCTTACACACTGCCTAGAATCAAGGGAGGTCCCACCCCCACCCCCACCCCCACTCCGCAATCAGCAGGCATCAGCCTCACTCCAGCCTGACTGACCCTCATGGTCCCCCTTAACATACTTAAAGCTGAGGAGCTCGGTGTGACTGAGAAATGGGAGCCCAGCCTCCCTAGGTCCCTAAGCTCCCTAGGTCAGCCTGCAGCCTGCCCCTCAGAGATGAAGCTGCTTCCTTGGGTTCTATCTCAGAGGCTTATGTGGCTCCCTGCTGCTCACGGAATCTACAGACTGCTGAGGGGGAGCCCACCCCCAAACTGGTCTCTGTTTTCAGTTGTAGGAGAATCCATTTCTCTTCTCATTCTCAGAGATCTCTCTCTCTCCTCATACCTCCCACAACACCCAATATAATCTCTCAATTAAGTCAGGCCTTGGAAACAAAAGCTAGGAAGGAAATTCTTGCAACTGTTGGGGTTGGAGAGGTTCCTGTCTTGTCGCAGAAAGAATTCAGAGACAAGACATGGAGATTAAGAAAGCAAAGCAAGGATTTATTAAGGGATAGGTAGTATGCTCTCAAGGGAAGAGCGGGCAGACCCAGGCGGGTGGCTGCCCCAAGTTTCCTTGGCAAGCTCCTTATATAAGTGTAGAATATTCATTGGTGGGGAGGGGTTTGGGGTCCTCTTTCCTGATCTTCATCCCTGCTCCACCTTCCCAGGTGGGGAGGAGGGATTATTCATGCTTATTTAGTCTTTATCGGGAAGTTAGATGAGGTCATAATGATCAAAAGGTTACATTCAGATGGTTGGGATTCCTGTCCTGTCCCACCCTTCTGCCTCCAGGACACTTATCAACCCAGAAGGTATGGTTTTTCAATCAGTCCAGAGGATCCTGTTTTTCTTGGTCTGTCCCAGGACCCCCGCTATTTATAGGATGTATGGTTTTCTGCCATTTGCCCATGTCCCCTTTTCTCTGCTCATATCTAGCTACCTGCCAGCTCTAACACAACCATGACTATTTTCTGCCCATACAAACCTCCTCTGAGACCAGGAAACCCAAGAACCCATTACCTGCTGGAATAAATGTAGAGAGGAGGAAGGGAGAAGCCCTCGGGGGACAAACACACTTAAACTGATGTTTGAATGAATTTCTCTGCTGAATTCCCAGTCTTGAGCCAGCCCACTGGGAGCGAGGTGGAGGAAGCTTGAAACAGGGCACTCCCAGGGGTAGGGGTTTGCATGGAGTCTCCGAAATGTGAGGAAACCCAGTATTTGCTCCCTTAACTTTTTTTTTTAAAAGACGGGAGAGGAAAGAGAAGTTATCAGACACTGGCCAGAGAGTGAAGTCTGTAGGGGCCTCACAGAGGCTCCATGGGAGAGAAGAGGCAGAACCAGAGACCCCAGATGAGTTCTCCAGCTCAACCCACCCTTCCCCAGGGCATCTAGCACCCAGACCTGAGGGAAGCGAGCCTGCGCTTGCATGCTTCTAGATATGAGGAACTCACTTCTTCTCAGGGCAGCCTCGTCCAAACTGCTTATCACACTGGGCCTCAGTCTTCCTCCATGAAACTTGCTGCTTCTAATCCTGGTCTCAGGCTCCACAGGAAAGTGTAGTAAAATCAGACCCTATTCGATCACTTTTGTTCAAATGACCCTGTACCAGCAGCAACTTCTCCAAGACATAGGTCCTCATCTACAAATGTGCACATTAGTAGTACTGCCTAAAAACACTGTTGTGTCAGAGCAAGGCATGTAGAATACCCAGCACTCCGTGGCTTTGGTTCCCCCCTCCCTTAGGGTGAACCAGCCAAGTGTACACAGGCCCTGGACTCAAGCTGTCTGGGTTCAAACCTAGCCAGATCACTCACTAGTTGTATGACAAGGCAAATTACTTCATCTCTCTGTGTCTCAGTTTTATCCCCTGAAAAATAGGGATTATAATGGTACTGACTTTAGAAGGTTGCTGTGAGATTTCAATGAGTTAATGGATTTGTCATTAAAATAGCACTGGGCTGGTAAGTGCTTAGTAACTATTAATCATTATTTATCATTATTTCCTTTCCTCGATGATACAATCAGAAGACTGTGATTGTGTCATCCCGTCTTCTCGCACAGGCCATCCTCACCCAGGTGGAGGGACACACTCCAGAGTGGCCATGAGCCTCCTCATGGTGTGGGCACAGAGCTGAACAATACTTTCTGGGTGTGGCCTGATTCAGCCGAAGGAGGAAGGGGCTGTTGCCTCTTGCCTCCCCTGACCTAGTCCCATTCCTGTCACAGTGGACAGTATAGAACAGGATGGATGCTGGAGGCCCCTGCTTTTGGTGACTCTCCACGTGATGACAGCCATGAGTGATGTAATAACTGAAGATACTGGTGTGGCAATAACTTCAGCTAGAGATTGGTGATGCTGATGGTGGTGGAGATAGTGGTAGGGATAATGATGTCAGAGGCTTTGATAATGATATTAGTGATCCTGATAGTGATGTTGTTGCTGGTGATTCTGAAGGGTCAGGTGACAGTGATGATGATGATTGTGCTGGTATTTAGAGACAACAGTATTAGTGAGGACAATATTAGTTGTTTATGCATGATGATATTGGTGACATAAATGAGGGTGGTATCTAAGGTGATAGGAATGATGATGATGGTGGTTGTGGTGGGAATTTTCATGGTAATGTTTGTGATTATTACGATGTTAATAATGCTGATGACAAAGTTCAATCATGGAATTTCATCCAGTCTTTCAAAACCACTTATTAATACCTATAGGGCCAAGAACAAATAGGACACAGCTGGCCCCTATTGTTCCTGAAGAGGTGACAGACCCCCACCCTCTCCTCTCCCAGAGTTCCCTTCTCCAGCTCACAGCAGCTCTGAGCAGAAAGCCTGGCATCCAGCTGACTGCGGGCTGTGTGTCTTCCCAGGGTGAAGACGCCTCCTCTGAGCAGAACTCTGGGGAGAACCCAGAGAAGGATGGCCTGGCCCAGATTGCCCCAGACCTGACTGTGACCCAGTTCATTAAAGGTAGGTGAGCTCAGGCCAGAGGTGAGGCCAGAGGGACATTTGAGGCTGTCCAGGACCCGCCCATTCCTGCCTTTCTTGATTCATCTTCCACACCTACAGGCCCCCCATGAGCACCATATGTTCCTCAGTAGTCTTTGCTCATAGGATCCCCTTTGCTTGGAACACCATTTTTATCACTATCTACTAAAATCTTCCTTGTTCCTCTAGGTCAGACCACTCCTCTCCTTCTCCCAGGCTGGCTCTCCTTCCTCTCAGCTCTCTGAAGCCTCAGGGCCCCTGTATCAGTTCAGATCTGTGTTGTCCAGCCCTTCTCCCAGGCAGTGACCTCCTGAGGGTCAGGCCTTGTGCTGTGTCATCTATGATCCTTCTCCTCCCCGCATGGAGCCTGCAAACAGGAGGCTTTCACTACATTTATTAAGTTCCTAGGCTATGGCATGGGTGGAAGGAGCTCTGGGCTGAAGTCCAGAAACGTGGGCTTTTGTCCTGGGTCCTTGCTCCTCTCTGGGCCTCAGCTTCCCCATCTGTACAGTGAGGTGTAAGATCCATGTCGCTCTGACCCGGAGACTACAAATTCAATTGATCAGTAACCAAGGCCCATGTTATGATCAGGCCACCCTTCCTAAAGAGTCTGATCCCACAAACATTGATGGAGTGCCTGCTGAGTACCAGGCTCTGGTAGAGCCCTGGGCAGTGAGTCAGAAGACCTGATTAAGAGGCCGGCCTCTGACACTAATGAGTGTACAATCTTGTAGACGTTACTTTCCTCCCCTAACCAGAGTTTCCTCATCTGAAAGACTCTGCTTCTCTCAAGGACTGTAAGGAAAATCAGATGGGATGATGAATGGAAGGCCTTTTGTATACTATTAAGAAAGTGTACTTATATAAGGTATAATTATTCCTTCAGTGATCACTCCTGCTCTACTGTTATTATTTTGACCATGTCTTGGGCCAGTGAATTGAGCTGCCTGTGATTTAGGAGGGTGATAACCACAGGGTTTGCTTGGCACCTCACCCCTGAGGATTTTTACAATAGGAAGTTAATTAGGCCCACTTCTTGGGAAGAGTTTCCTAAGACTAGGATGTTGGGGGACCAGTAATCTAGCCTCCAGTTTTCCAGTGTGCCCAGGGGAAGGGGGAAATGGACCCCTTGGGTCTGGGCTTAGAGGCAGGGGCTTGGGCTCCCTAACCTCAGGTCACCTCCAGCTGCTAGAAGGCCCCAGTGAGCTCCTCCATGGAAGAACTTATTAATCATTACTTTGGCTCCTGCCCAGGGGAAAGCTGGGGCCAGTTGTGGAAATTGGATCCTGGAGCGGGTGTCCTAAGCCAGATTGTCTCCGATGGTTTCAGTTTCTGTATGAGCCTAGGGGAGACCAAGGCAGGGCCAGCACAAGCCCTGTGGCTGGTCAGCCACCCTAGCTTCTGGGCTTTCTGCTGAGCTCCAGAGGGGCCAGTCTGCTCCTGAGGCTTAGCCTTGACCACCTAGGACCAGTGACGAGGCAGAGGGAGGAGGAACCATGGTCCTTCAGCTGGAGGAGCCCTCAACCTTTAGGGTAAGACAGTCCCTGAGCTAAGGAAGGCCCCTATCTGATGGGGGAGACCTAGTCCCTGAGCTGGGAGAGGCCCTGTTTGATGGGAGAGAAACAGGTCACTGTCTGATGGAGGATACATAGGCCCTGAATGGAGGGAAAATTTGTCTTGTCTAATAGAGGAGACCTGGCCTCTGAGCTGCAGAATCCCTATGTCTGATAAGGGAGACATAGTCGCTAAGTGGAAAGAGGCCCTGGCTTGTCTGTGGGAGAAACCTTGTGCTGAGCTAAGGGAAGCTCCTATCTAATGGAGAAGACCTCCTCTGAGCTAGAGACAGCCCTGGAGTTTCTCTTCAGGCATCCCTATCTAAGCGAAAGGCATAGCCCTGCCCTCCAGGAATTTTCCATCTGTTCTAGGGATAGGTTGCAGATGCTGAAAAGATAAAGAATGGGGACAAAAAGCACTGCAGTGATTAGCACAAGAGAATGGGAAGGAAACAGTCCATGAGATGGAGCCTTCTGGAGTCAGGCAGCCAGAGGCACAGGAATGCAGGGTGGGGTGAGAAGTGGGGTGAATAGAAGAGGGAATGGCCTTTACACCAGAAGTCAGGAAAACCCCCAACAACTCCTGGCCTGGCCCCGACCTCCCTGGATGAACTTGGGCAAGTCCCTGCCCCTCTCTTGGCCTCACCTGTACAATAAGGACACCTGCACAGCTTGAACCAAGCCCAGGCTACTCCTGGTCAGGACAGCTCACGGAGGGTGAGAAGCTGGAGCAGCTTCCTGGGGTGAAGTTTTGGCGTCCGTCACACCTCTCCACTCCCAGTGTCAGCTGAATGCACTGTGTGAAGCAAGGGACTAGGGTCAGGAGACAGTTTTGGGACGTGAAGAAGGGGGAATTCCACAGCCCCAGCTCCAAGCCACCCTGCCTGGACTCTTTGTTTTTATTTCCTGGCTCCCAAGGAAACCGTTCTTGGCCAGGACCAGGGAGCTAGGGAACCAGCTGGCTTGGCTCTGGCCCTGTTCTGAGGACAGAGAGAAATCTTCTGTGACAGAGGCCCAGGTCCTGCTGCTGCAAGAACAGAAGGGATCTGCCCCCCACCACTCAGCCTAGAGGACCCCAGGGCTATCTCTCCCCACCAGCCCAACCTGGCAAGTGGTTTGCTTCTCTGATGCCCCGTCTTAGAAAGGCCTTTGCTCCTCTCTCCCTAACACCTTAGGTCTAACTTCCATCTCACCTCCTCAGGGCAGAAACATGTCTTTCTCTTGTCGTTAGTGAGGAGAGAATTGCACATGTCAGAACAAAGCCTTCTTGGCCATTACCTTGGCTACCCCTGCTGATGAAGGCCCTGAAGCCCAGAGTTCAGGACTTATCCAATGTCATGTGCCTTTCAGTTTAGCAGACTTGCAACAAGGGAGACCTGTACACAGCAGGATAGGCAACGGCTTCAAAGCTAGAGCCATCACTTCTATTTCTGTCTCCTTGCTTTTGTCTCGGCTCTGTCTCTACTAGGAATTCCTTCTCCTCCACCTCTCCAGATCTTCCCATTCTTCAGGCCCTACCTCTGTCCTACCTCCGGGAAGCTGCCCAGCACCAGGCCTCCTCAGGTTTCACCTTCTCTGGAGGCTTTAGATTTTGCCCCAACACTTTGCTGTTTCATCATCTATTAGTCTGTATGTCCATTCATTCGTTCTCTCATTCACTGCAGAAATATTTATTGAGTGCCTGCTATACCCTGGACTCTGGAGATTCAGCAATTAACATAAGAGACAAAAACCCTTTCTCTAAACGGAGCTTACATCCTGGTGGGGTGACAATAAAATGGCTAAATGTGTAAACTGCATGGTATGTTAGGTAAAGTGCTATGGAGAAACATAAACTAGGAATGGGGAGATCCGGGAGTGGTTGATGTCCCATATTAGGGGCACAGAAGGGAAGACAAAGGGCTGGGTTGGCTTGGGAAGAGCTACGGCAGGACAGGATGGAAAGGGCTGAGTGGGGAAAAAAATGAAATGATAAGTAGAAGAAATGAAAAGCGATAGGATGGGATGAATGGAATAGAATCAAATATAATGGTATGGAATCGCATTTTGAATAGAATTGAATGGAAAGAAAAGCAATTGAATAAAATGCAATCCAACTCCATGGAATGAAATGCAACCAAATTTCAAAAATGGAATAGAATTCAATGGAAAGGAGTCAAAAGTAATGGGATGGACCTAATGGAATGAGATGGGATGGAAGGAACGGAACAGTTTAAACTGAACAGAGCATGATGGGACGGAAACACATGGCATGACCAGCTTGCCCACTCTGACCTTCTCCCCACTCACCCCAACAGTTTTCCCCAGAGTGCTGCTGCGGACCCTGCGTCACCCTATCTTCCTACTGGTGGTCCTGTCCCAGGTGTGCATGTCATCCATGGTGGCAGGCATGGCCACTTTTCTGCCCAAGTTTCTGGAGCGCCAGTTCTCCATCACAGCATCATATGCCAACCTGCTCATAGGCTGCCTCACCATCCCACTGGCCATCGTGGGCATTGTGGTGGGGGGCATCCTGGTCAAGCGCCTCCGCTTGGGCCCCATGCGCTGTGGCACCCTTTGCCTGCTGGGGACGCTGTCCGGCCTACTTTTCAGCCTGCCCCTCTTCTTCATGGGCTGCTCTACCCACCAGATTGCAGGCATCTACCACCAGCCTGAGTGAGTATGTGTGAGAGTATACCAGCATAAGTACGGGGGAGGGTGGGACACGGAGGTGTGGTCCAGTAAGGCCAGGTCAGTGGGGCACCCTCGACCTCAGATCTCCCCTCCCCTCCTCTCCCCGATCAGCTCAGTTATGAGCAGTGGAACTTCTCTCTTGAAGGCTCCAGTGAAGGTGTCAGGCACCCCTAGAAGGGGTAGCGATGGAACTTCACAGGCATGATAGCTCAGGCCTGGGGAAGGGTAGAGGCTGAGTCAGGACAAGGCCACTTGTGTGGATGGCATCTCCAGAGTGGTCAGGCCCTGTGGGCCTAGAGAAGATGGGGCAGAGGTTTTGTCCCCAGGCAGAGGAAAGGCCTGCCCAGGAGGGAGCAGGCTATCCGTCCCTGGGGGGTGAGGGTGAGAGAAGGGGCGAACAGGGTCCAGAAGGAATGCTGCACAGGGGACTTACGTCCTGGAAGGGGTTGGCCTTGAGACCTCGGAGATTCTTTGTCCTTAGAGCCTGGGAGCTAAAATTCTGTTCTACGACCCTAAAATTCTAGAATTCTTTTTCTACGTCTGTGGGGCAGCACCTGCCTACACCTTCCAGGAGGAAAGCCTCTGATACCTATCTCCCTTTTCCTTCTTTCCCCCCAACGCCCCACAGACATAGACCTTCTTCCCTTGGGAGCCGTTCTGGAGAGAATGTTGCAAGTTGTATTGCTGCCTCTTCTCCAGAATGATTTCATTTTTCCTAGGAACTTCTCCAGGCTTAGGCTGGCCCAACACACAGCTAGAATCCTCCAACTTTCTCTCCCTTCCTCTCCCTCAGTATCTCGTCCCTCCACCCAGGTGCCAACTTTCCACACCTGGGTCTCCTTCTGTTTGACTACGGAGGGCCTCAGTCCAGAAATGTTCAGCCCTTGCCCACTGTGTCCCAGGTCCCACCTCACCGACCTCTCCCCCATCTCCCTTCCCTCTTCTCTCCTCCCTTGTCCCTTCTCTTTTTCCCAAAGGTCTAGGGCAGGGCCATCTGTCTGAAGAGCCCCTCTCTAGGCACAGAGGTGGCGCTTCAGCCAGGCCCTCATGAAGCCCCTGGTCTCAGGAGGGAACAAGAGCCTTCAGGTGATTTTGAGAGTAAAAAGTAAATGAATATTTTACCACAATTTTTAAAAAAGGTAAATGGGAAAAAGTCAGTCTACTTCACATGCCCCATTTCTCTCTTCTGCCTCTCACCTTGACCCTGACATCTCATATCACCCATGTTCTCAACTATATTCTTGTGATTTATTCACTGAGCCTTGGGTTCTAATTCACTGAAGAAGCCTTTGGGGGCCAGCTGAGCAAATTCAGGAGAATTTCTCATACTCCAGCACAACTAGTGGTGTGGACAGCTGCCAAGGACCGAAGGTCTCCCACACACCCACTCTTCTCGTATTGCGTTTCACTGAACCCTTGCAGGATCTTGGGGATGGGTCCTACCATTATCCCCACTTCACAGATGAGGAGAGCAAGGCTCAGAGAGGTGAAGTTGCCTCTCTTCTGATCTCCTGCCCCTGTGCACCGCATCTTGCCCTGGCCAACTAGAAGGGGCACTCCTGGGACCTGGGGGCAGGCCCTTGGGAGGGAGTTGGGTGGGACTAAAATGTGCCCTGGACAGTGAACAGGGTAGCGAGAGTGAGAGAGAGGTCATGAGACTACAGGATGGTGATGGCAAGGGGGACCGGCCTAGCTGACAGATGGAGAAACTGAGAGGGGCAGAGAGGAGCAGGATCAGGTTGGAGATCCCACAGCTATTCAGGTACCCTGACTGGGTCCCACACATATAGCTCGAATTTTCTAAGAAAAAGAAGCAATCCAGCTTATTGAGAAAAAAGCACTTTTCATCTGAGACTAAATTTGGGGAAGAATTTATCTTATGTTCCCTAAAAAAAGGAGCAAAGATGTTTGCAGAAGCAGCTTAAAGACTTGTAGGCTTTTGGGGCTGGAAGAGCCTCTGGTCCAGACTCGGCTCCCCACCTCTCCCATTGGAGGCCTCCTGCAGCTTCTAGCCCATCTCCCTGCTCCATTGGAAAGGGCTCACCACTGCATGTCATGGAGCAGCTCTGACAGTGAAAAACCTCCGTGTGGAGCTGAAATCTCTGGCTATTGCTCTCGGGGGTGGGGAGATGGGCTGTAGGGCTGAGGTGGCTCCAGCTTGTGGCCTGAGGGAGGGAGAGCCAGGCCAACCCTGCTGGCCTTCTTTCCCATAGTGTCCAGCCTGGGCTGGAGCTATTTCCAGGCTGCATGGAGCCCTGTTCCTGCCCATCAGATGACTTTAACCCTGTCTGCGACACCAGCACCGGTGTGGAGTACCTCACACCCTGCCACGCTGGCTGCACAAGGGTAGTCCAGGAGGCTCCGGACAAACGCCAGGTGGGTCAGGCCTCTGGCTGCTTCCTCTGCCTCCCATGGGCTCTGCACTCTCCATCTTCTGTGTGCCTGTCACACTCTCCACCTCTGAATGTTCTCACTCTCTGGCTCTTCTCTCTGTTGTCTGTCTTCTTCTGTTAGCAGATGTAGGATGTTATTCTTTCAATAAGCTTTCATTTCCAGCCTGGGTCCAGCCATGTGCCAGGTCTCAGAGCACAGAGGTGAGCCAGATCTGGCTTGAGCTGTCTGTGCAGGGGAGATGCAAAAGGAAATAACTCAGGAATTCCAGGGGCAGGAGAAGTATAGACAAGGATGGAAGGAGATACAGCCCATCTGGGAGGGTCCCAGAAGGCTTCTCAGGACGTGGCATTTGTACTAGATCTTCAAGGATGATCAGGGAAACTAAGGAAGGGTTTTCCAGGCAATGGGGGCTGGGGGTGGGGGTGAGGAAACAGAAGCAGAGATTCCGGAAGCAAGCACATCACATGGCATGCACACACATGCACACACACACACACACACGTAAGTACAGTGTTTCAAGAAACTGCAAAGAACTTACTGGAGCAGAAAAAAAGTTTCATGGAGGGTAAGCAAGGCCCAGACAGGGAAGGGCCTTGAATGCTAGGCTGTGAGTGGGGACTTCATCCAAGGAGTAATGGGGAGACTTGGGTGGGTTTTAAGCAGGGGAGTGACTAGGTCAGGTCTGTGTTTGATCACATTTGAGGCCATAGTGCGGAGGAAAGTGAACAGAACACAGACCAGGAGACAAGAAAACCAGTGGGGAGGCTGACGCAATGAACCCATTCAGACAGTCAGTCAGTCAGTCAATAAACCTTCATGGTGCCCCTCCTTTGTGCCAGGGCCTGTGCTAGGGGCTGAGGACAAACTCAGAGCCAAGGGGCCTTGCCCTCAAGGAACTCACAGGTGGAGAAAGAGGGCAGCAGCAGTGTGTTCTATGTGTATCTTAGAAAGGCCACCAAGACCAGCTGACTCCCCCTCCCCTCTCACCGCATTGACCCCAAAGGACAAGTGGGGACAGGACTCACCTTCCTTAGGCCCCAAGGCTGGAGTAAAGCATATGTGTGAGGGTGTGGTGTCAGGTTAGTAGTTATGACGCCTCCTTCTCTCCAGAGTCCCGCACCCCATCACACAGAACCCCTGCTGTTGTGTCCTGCTGGGCATCAGCATCTAAGCCCAAGACTCCCGCATGGAGAGACCTGGGCCCCACTGGCTGGCACAGAGTAAAGCACCTGGTTGATGGTGCTTCAGAAGCCAGCCAGGTGCCACCTGAGCTGTGTAAACTGTTTGCATTTGGAATAATTGTAATCCTGGGTTTTCCGGCCTCCTAGTACTCACTGTTCTGACCTGGTTTGAGTTCCCTGAGACCCTGGCAGCTGGGGAAGGATCCCCAAGAGGACAGTGAACTCTTGCTGATATAGGTCCCTGAACACTGAGGCCAGGCCACCTGGTTCAAATCCCTATTCGGCCTCTAACTGACTCTGTTACTTTAGGTAAAATATTTCATCTGTGCCTCCGTTTCCTGGTCTGTGAAATGGAGGTGATGGTATTGAGTACCTACTATATACCAGGCAGTGTGCTAAATGCTTTACCTAGATAAATTCATTAAATAGTAAGTGAAGATCCACATGACAAAATTCACAAAAAGCACTTAGCACGTGCCTGGGAAATATTAAATATGGATTAATACACACTCCTATTATGCCCATTATACAGATGGGAAATGGAGGCCCAGGAGAGGACCAAGCATTGTACAAAGTCTTAATGCCAGAGCTAGAACTAGAACCCAGTACTCTGGCCTCCGAGCCTGGTCCCTTCTCCAGAGCATCCGCAGAGGTTGTGTTGGGTATCGTGTTTGAAGGAGGGTGCAGCTGAGTCCTGGTCAGCACTCAGGAACTGTCACCTTGGCCTGGAATTGTTTCTTGGCTAGCCTGCCTCCTCAGGGCAGCTGCAAGCTCCTCAGCCCAGGGCTGGGTCATCAGTGTCCAGCACAGCTGTGCTCAGTAACTGTTTATGAAGTAAAGGACCAGGGGAAAGATGGGGAGAGGTGGACGGCTGCTGGCATCTAGAGCTCAGGGGGTAGGAATGAGTCCCCATAGAGAATAAGAATCAGAGGCAGCTGGAGAGATTGAAGGCATTCGTAAGAAGAACTTCCTGCCATGGAATTAGATAAATATGAATGAAGGGCTGGAAAAACTTCAAGAGAAAGGCCTCTAGTTTTGTGTCCCTCCCAGCAACTTTCTGCCTCTCAGAAAAAGAACAGGATATTTCTCTTCCAGTCACCTTGCCTTGGCATATTTCTCCACATACCTGTCCCTCTATTGTATCTCCAGCCCAGTGGGTTGCTCAGCCTGGAGTGAAGGTCCACATGGTGTGTGCTCAGGAGGGCATGCACATATGACAGCACAACCTTGTCATGCAGTGGACGGAACATCCAGGCACCCAAGCTGGACTTCTAGGCCTCCAGTCTCTGTCTCTCTCTCTCTCTCTCTCTTCCTCTCTGTCTCTCTGTCTCTCTCTCACCTTGTCCCAATTCTACCTTCTAAATATCTCGCAAATCAAAACACTCCCTGACTCCCTACCTCTTAATGGACCTCCCCCATCAGATCCATCCTCTTGTAGCAGCCAGAGCAGCTTTTGTACTATCAGGTCTTGTCTCTCCCAAGCTTACAATCTTTCTGAGGCTCCTGGCATCTGCCTCAGGGTTTACCAGCCCTTCTCACATTGGGAAGAGTCTGAGGCCGTCAGGGCTGGAGGTTAAAGGCCCAGAGGGTTCCAGCTGCCTGGAGCCAGCCAGGTGACGCTAAGAGCTGATGCGATCCCTGCACATGTGGTCTCCCAGCTGAGGCCAGGGGCCCCTGGGGCACACTGGTTGGGAAACTGATCTATGGGGCAGAAAAGAAAAGCCAGGGCTTCCTTCCTGTCAGTTGCCTCAGGGCACTGTTGGTCCAAACCAATTCTGACAGAATCTGGAGGTTTTCCAGGCCACCTGGGGGGAGTGGGAATTCAGGCTGCAATCAAATACACCCCCACACCAGCCTGGGGACATTCCCTTGCTGTTTGGAAAGGGGTTAGCTTTTCCTCATACTTCATTCAGGCTTTGGAAGGGTCCCAGTTTTCTGGGGGTCTCCCATCAGACCTTCTATCAGACAGAAGGGAGGGCTAGGACACTTCCTCAGGCCCCGTAGACCCCCAAACCTCAGAAAGCTGTGTTCCATCATACAAAATTCTGCAAACACCTTGTGGCCAAAGCCTGTTTCAGGACTCTGCTCTCCTCTGAGTTTACCTCACTTACTACTGAACCTGAGTATTTTTTCCCTTTCTGCCAGCTCGTGGACGTATTCAGGACAATGTTTTCAACACTTTATTCAGCATTTTAAACTGTCAGCAGGATGATTGGCAGGGTACCTAGTCCACTGTTTTTCTGGAAACAGCAGTCCAGATTCTCTTTTGTGTCCAAGGCTCTTCACGTGTTGCCCCAGCGTACCTCCCAAAGGCCTCCCCTCTGTCCTTTCTTGCATGCACTCTGCTCCCAGCAGGAGGAAAGGTTGACTGGGGTCTTATATGCCACTGTGATTTTACATTTGACTCTCCCACTACTCATTCTGATTTTCCTCTTGGTGAACTCCTATGCATTCCTCAACACCCAAATCCAAAACCCCTTCTTTGGTGAAGCCTTCCTTGGCCCTCACCTGCTGAACCAGGACTCCCACAGTACTGTCTCTGTCCATCTTGTGCTTGAATCTCTCCCTGAGAATCTGCTCTGGAAACTAGTGCCCTGCAACACCTCAGTAAAGCAGGAAGAGGAGATACTAAACTGAAAAATCTGAATTCCTTCCCCCAAAACACTCTTTGCTGCTTTGAGTCCTTGCATAGACAGCCAGGAATTTGGAACATTCCGACATCACCAGGTGAAAGAATGAGTATATGCGGTATGTGAGTTCGTATATGTAGTGAGTGATATGTGTGTGTGTGAGAGATTGTGTGCGTGTATGTGTGGTGTGTTGGGGGTGACTTTCTTCTAGTTGCCTCTCCTTTTTCTCTTCTCCATGTCCCCCTCTCCCCACAGCCTCATCCCAGGCTCAGCCCATTTATGTGCAGATGTGCAGATAGCCTGTGTCAAGGTAACTGTCTGGCTGCTCAAGGCATCCTGACTCAGCCAAAGGGTCAGAAATCCCAGTGTCCAGCCAGCTCTGCCCCAGTGTTTTTGTGTCCATGGGTCTCTCATAAGCGTCCTGGGGCCTCAGGCCCTTGACCAGCTGCTTGTCCTTGGAGGTTCCTGAAGGCTCTTTTTCCCCCCTCCCTACTGTAGGTCTTCTACGCCAACTGCAGCTGCGTGGCAGGGGGTGGCCCTGTGCCAGCAGGTTCCTGTGACTCAACCTGCAGCCACTTGGTGCTGCCCTTCATGATCCTGGTCAGCCTGGGTGCAGCACTGGCCAGTGTCACCCACACACCCTCCTTCATGCTCATCCTAAGGTGAAAGCAGGGTAGGCCAGAACTAGTGGATACCAAGAGATCCTTAACCATAGGCAGGACAAGGAATCCTGAGGGAAACCTTCAAAGAAGAAGGTGTCCTGGGCCCCCACAGCAGACCAGGCTCTCACTGTCCTGTTTTCATCCTCATGGCAACCTACTGAGATGAAGTTTTCTCCTCATCTTACAGATAAGAAAACTGAGGCCCAGAGAAATTCAGGAGCTAGCCCCAGGTCATGTAGCAAGTGTTGAACGGAAGAGTACTGGGGCCAGGACCCCCAGCTCAGGCCCTGACTTGCTCCATAGGAGGGAAGGCCATACCTAAGGCCATGCCCTGGCCTCTAGTCACAATGAGGAGGAAGTGGAGGAGCATCACCTGACTGCCCACCCCAACCTACCAGCAGTGAACCGGCCACAGGTGGTGCATCTAGAAATTCAGACCCCATTAATGTGGTCCATGACTCTGAATGCCACTTCAATAAGCACTTATTAAGTGTCCACTGTGGACCCAGTCCGTGCTGAGTACTACCTCTTGGTCAAAGATGTTTCTGGCTGTTGTCCTGCTGGGACCGACAAATTGTCATCTGAGGCCAAAGTCAGCATATCCTGGGGTGGGTGGGGACTGTAATAAGAGGACCTCAAAGCAGAATAATTCCAAATTTTCATTATGCTGAGGTTATTTTATTCTCTACCTGTTTTCTAGAAAATTAGAAGGGGGATGGAGCACCTTACAATATAAGAAGGCACGTAGAACTATAAAGAAGGCTGGCTGTAAGAACAAAAGTAGAGGAATAAGATGTCCCAGCAGGCAGTCTGATTAAAAGGAGTTAATACAGGCAGTGTGCTACACAAATTCTGACCCCTTACATCTATCGACTGTGGGGTCTTGGCCAAGTCACTTAACCCATCTAAATATCCTCAGTCTCCTTATCTGTAAAGTGGGCCTAATGTTATACCCACCATATGGGGGTGATGTGGGGGATACAGCACAGAATGACTGAGCTGTAGAAAGTACTCCACAAATGCCAGCCCCTGTGATTACTTAGAAGAAACCGGTGGTTGCCAGGGTACCCTAGGCTGAGGCATTACAGATCGGGGAAGCTAGAGGGCGTGTCTGGCTCCCCAGCTCCAGGTTTTGCCAAGTGTAGGGTGAAGGGGAGAATTTGGTAGGACCAGAGGGTGGGGAGAGAGGAGATGTGTCTGTGACCAGGAACACAAGGAGGGTAGCCCAGGGCCCTGATGGTCAGTGGTTGTGCCTAGCACATGGGGACCTGGCTCTGCAGGTTGAAGGGAAACAGAGTATGGAGACTGAGGGCAGGCTGGGGCTGGGCAGTGGGAGAGAGGTGGATGGTGAGAGCCCCTTGAGGGCTGAAATCCTCTCAATCCTCATATCGCTGTATCCCTGCTTGTTAGGGGAGTGAAGAAAGAAGACAAGACTCTGGCTGTGGGGATCCAGTTTATGCTCCAGAGAGTTTTGGGTAAAGAACCTGCTGGGGACCACTAGTCCAGATACCCGCTGTGTGCTGGAGGGGTACAGGGATGAGTGGGACCCAGTCCCTGACCTTAGGGTTCACTGGCCCACAGGGTCATAGATCCAACCTAGGTACCCTGGAGGTGGGTGTGCAAGCAGCTAAATAGCCCATCAGGGAGACATGCCTGGGTAAATACCAGGGTAAAGGGTGGGCTTGAGGGCTGAAGAGTTAATGGGTCAAGAGGCCCCCAGTGGCTCAAATTCCCTGAAGGGGTTATATATGCCAGGGAGTGGCAAGGGGGTGGGTACAGGTTCCACTTGTTCCCTGAGCACCTCCTCCTCCAGCCTGGATGCCCAGCCCTGTGATCCATGGCAGTGCGATCGACACCACCTGTGTGTACTGGGCCCAGAGCTGTGGGCGTCGGGCCGTCTGCCGCTACTATGACCACAACCTGCTTCGAAACCGGTGAGACCGGGGTTGGGGCTCCCAGGAGGCTGTGGGAAAGTTTCTGGAAATACCCTCAGGGTCCCAGGCAGAACACCAGCAGGGAGGGAAGGTCCACTGACATCCACCTGCAAGGTGACAGGTGCTCTATCCAGTGCTGAGCTCACCAGTCCCACAAGCTATACCCTATCTCCCCCTTTGATGGATGAGGAAAGTAGGATTTAAGTAAGTGGCCCAAGGCCACACAGCTGGTAACTGGCAAAGCTGGACCTGACTGAAGTCTGTGCTGGCTGAGTGTGGGAAGAATCAGGGGAGCAGCCCAGCTATAAGAAAGACAGGGAGTTAGGGTAGGGTAGGAAGATGGCTCTACTTAGGACACAGAAAGCCTTGGAGAGGCCCAGCTCTGTCTCCCTCATTGTGAGACCTGCCTTTTCTGGGACTCAGTCTTTCCATCTGTACAATGGGGAGCCCAAAGATACCCGAAGGCAGAGAGGCTGTTGGCCCTGGGATGGATGGGCAGTTGGGGAGAGGAACTTACTAGCAGGGCTGGGAGCAGGGAGCTGGTCACTTCCAGCTCTGAAAAGCACATGGTTCCTGTGGGCTGAGATTGTCCAGGAGGGCTTCCTAGAGGAGGAAAAGTCAAACAAGAGCCTTGGTGAATTAGATAAACAGGGGAGAGGGCATCCTCCTTTTCTTGCAGCAGATGAAGGTGATCCAAAGTTGCAATTGTCAGGCCCCTTGAGCCCTTAGGAAGACCCAGAGAGAGGCAGGGCTGGCCCAGGCCATGAGGCAATCAGGACAGGGCAGGGAGGATGCCTAGGCTTCTGCCCCCCACCCAGGGTTCCTTTTTCAGAGTCTTTAACCCCTTTCAGGGAAGGGCTCCCACAGGGGCCAACTCCAGGGGTTCCCTCATTTCCCTAACCAAGGCCATGGTGACAGGGTCCATTGTCATAAAGCTGGAGGCCTCTCCCCTACAAGGTCTCAATGTCTCCAACTGTATAATGGGTGATGATTGCTGACCCTACTCTGCTCCAGCCCAAGAATATCCAAGCCCTGAATGCGGAGGTCCTGAGTTCAAGGTCCCTTGTTTCTCCCAGGTTCCTCGGCCTCCAGTTCTTCTTCAAGACAGGTTCACTGGCCTGCTTCACCTTGATTTTGGCCATCCTAAGGCAGCAGAACAAAGAGGAGGGGACCAAGGAGACCATACCCAGCCCTGGCCTACAGCAGCAGCTGTTAGATTCAGGGCCAAAGAAGGAGCCTGAGGAATCCAGAGTGTGAGCTGTCCCAGGGCCCCAACCTGGCGAAGAGTGGCAGCCATGGCGAGTACCTCCTCTAAGCCCTTTGCCTGAGATTGGGTATTGGGAACTTTGTTTTCCAATTTTGAGTCCTTCATTAACTTGCGGTATGGCTTTGGGCAAGCCACTGACCCTCTCTGGGCCTTTGCTCATCTGAACCAAAGAGTTTGGGGGTTTGCTGTGTTGGCCACTTCTGACGCATGAGGGTTTTCCCCCTTTCCTTCCAGCCAGACAGGCTGACCTGAAACAAGGCTTTCCTGGGTGGAAGGACTGCATATCTTTCTCCCAGGGCCCTAGGATAGAGAAGTGGACAATAGCAGGCCAGGCTGCCCCACATACTGGGTCCTGGCCCTGCTCTGCTGCTCATCTGGAGCACCCTCTCTGAGTCTCACCCTCCGTCTCTGTCAGATGGAGATGAAGTTGTCGGCTTTCAGGCCCCTTCCAGCCATGACCATCTGTGTGACCAGGGTGGACTCAGATCTCTTCCCCATCCCTACTCAGCCTGGAGGTGGGGCCAAGACAGCCTCAGTCAAGAAGTATCCACTTGGCGCCCCCTGGAGGCAGAGCCTTGAGCTCTGGGGAGACCCACTGGGGAAGGAACTGGGTCTACTCAGGACTTTCAGGCTGGGTGAGGTCTTCAGGAAACCTGGTGTGAGAGACTCACTCTCTGGACTCAGGAAGCCCCAGCCCTTGCCCTCAGGGAGCCATTGTCTGGGTGAGGCCTATTCTCTGCCTTAAGGGCTCTGGTGGAGAGGGAGACACACTTACGAATTTTCTAACTTCAAAGACCAAACACACTTAGCACTAGCTGTTACCCATGCATTGCCAAGATTTCACCCATTTGACCTGAGCCTACCAAAGTAACTGTGACTTTTGTGACTAGAATCCTAATTTCACCGTTTCCTCCTGGATTTCTGATTCTGTGTCCCCTGGGACTATGTAAATAATGTCTGGTTCTGTAACACCAGTGTTTTGGGGTAAATTTGGTTCTCTTTGATGTCAGGTTGGTGTAAGAACCTGTTCTTTGTAATGCCCACATCTGTAATGCTGGGAGCAGTAATGCCTAGCTCTGTGTGATGAGTGGGTCTATGGGATGCTTAGGTATGAACAAACTGGTCCTTGTTTGTATCAGGCCTTGTCTTGCCTTGTCTTGTTTTATAGCTAGTCTCATCTGACCTGGTTATCTCCCTGGGATGGGGAGAGTTTTCTGATCTGTTCCCAACCCATTCTGTTGCCACACATACCCGACCCGGCTGGGACTCGCTGCTTGGGAGGCAGGAGGCAGGGAGTTGTCAGCAGAGGCTTCCAAAACCCTGTATAGGGGAGAAGCTGGGGGGCTGATTCTAGCCCTCTGCACAGCTCTCAGCTTTCAGTGGCAGGGCTTTGAGGCTATCCCACATCAAAGAAGAGGGAGGTTCAGAAGTTCTAATTCCCATTTTTATTGGGAATTTTACTGGTTGATACAAATATCTGAGTCTATATTTATCAATACTAAGAATTTCAAAGTCTCTCCCAACAAGATGAGGCTGTTGGTGTGTTCATATTCCTTCTCCTTCCCTCCTATTTCCCAGGTTCTGCAGAAATAATCTGGAATTACAGATATAACTTATTATTATATTTGTTCTTGCACAGTGTCTCTTCTATTACAAAGATCCTTTCTTACAAACTACATTACAGTCTGCAACCACCATATTATTTCTAGTTATGTAGATTTAAGTTTTACTGCATTCATTGCTCACTATCATTTCTTGTATATTACATCTTTCCCTATCTGTATATTGTGGTCTAATTTTCTTTTGTGTTGGGTACTTCCTCCAGTAATGGTTTCAGAAATGGAATAAAGTCACGAGACTTTCTGAGTCCTCACCTGTCCAAATTGTCATTCACGTTTTACAGAAGAGGAAACAGTTCAGAAAGGATAAGCAACTTGCCCACGATTGCACAAAATAAATGGTGGAGCCAGGGCTAGATCTAGATTTTGTGGGAACTGAAGCTTATACAATCCGGAGAGATCTCTTTAAGAAAAAGAACATAAAATTAGGTAAGAAGGTGAATATTTACTTAGAATGAAAAAAGAAGTCAAAACAAGTATATCATACAATTCAGGAAAATAGCATAAGATTTTTCACTAACTGCTGTGCACATTGCCAGAAATTTTTCCCCTAATGATTGAAAGTTTTTTGCATAGACTAGCTTCTGGTTGTACACTGCAAACCTGTTTCTCCTCTATTGTTCATATACTTCCAAGGCTAGGCAGCAGAAAGCACATTCATGTCACAAGATGACCTCTGGATATGACACCTTGATGTCACAATGCCAAATGAGTTGGATTGTGGGTAGGAAGATTCCTAGAAGCCGTTCTCTATACAGAGGTGGCTAACAATGATTTATCCATACACAGAGGTAACTGAGAACCACATAAATATATCCCAGTGATTCCAAATTAAATTAATCCCCAACTCTACTCTCCCTTAGCCAAATCCCAGAAATGCCCATGTCAGCCACCTCATGTAAAGGGAAACTGGGACACAAGGGAAGTTGGAGTGAAAAGAACTAGCAATCTAAACTGATTGTAGCGAAGGTATCTTAACCTTTGCAAATTTCCCAAGAAAATGACAACATGAACATATTGCAGAGGCTTCTCCCTGGGCCTGCAAAGAGGCTCTGATGTTCAAGCAGCATTAGCTTCACGCTGAGTCCACCTCTGCATTGAGCCGAGATTCAAAGAAGATGAGGTGCTTGTGCTTAAAATCATCCAGACTGGCTAGAGTGAGGAGATTCCAGGAGTAATCATAAGGGAGACGTGGGCTGAGAGCCAGAAGTGGAAAAGGTAAGGGTCAGATGTCTTCCCAGGGACTGTAGGGGCCCAGGGAGCAGCCCTCTTCCCTGATATGGCCTCTGGCCAATGAGGAGCTGCAATTAGTTGTGTCTGTGAGCTCACTGTCTTCTCACCCTGTCCCCAGGAACTGGAGGAGAAGGTGTTAAGTCCCCCTGCTAGATTCTATGGTGGTAAAAATCCAGCAGAGAACAGGACTAGACCAGAATTGACATCTTGATGCTTGTCCTGGAGACTCATGCAGGGAAATTGCAGGGCAGACAGATGCCCATCAGGAGCTGGGAGCCAGGAGCCATGATTGGAGCACAAATAAGTGAGAAAAACCCCACAGCACCCTCACCATTCTTTGGACATGTTGAATTCTTACCCCCTAACACGCCCCTACATGTGCTCTTCCCTCTGCCCAGCTGGCTTTCATCCCCACCCCACTGCTTGCCTCTCCATCCCACTGCTTGCCTCTCCATCCCACTTAATGAAGCCCTGCCCAATCTTCCAGACACAGCTCAAAGGCCACCATCTTCAGGTAGGCAGCATGCTATAAGCAATGAGGAGGTGTGGAACAACCACTTTAGAAAATCTGATAAAAGGTACAGACTCTCCATTTAAAGTGCACACACACTTATACATAATTGTGCATCTGATTTCAGAGGTTGAGAACCATCTGAAGCCTGGCTGTAGACCTTCAGTGGAGTGGCGTAAAAACAGAATTTTAGAGTCAGTCAGATTTGAGTTCAAATCTGGACTCTGCCACTGACTCACAGTGTGACCCTGAACAGGTGATTTAACTTCTCTGCCTCTCCATTTCTTCACCTGTAAAGTCAGTTGATCATTCCTATCTCCTGTCTCCCAGAAATTGTGAAGACCAAATAATGATGGCATACTCAGTCATAGGCAGTGCACCTGATGATCAGTGTTTGTAAGCTGCCTTTCCCTGCTCCCGTCCCTGAAAGAATTTAAGAGGCACATAGAGCATGGCGGTAGGAGCAGGTGGTGAAGACTGAGGACGCATCACTGAGGGGAAACACACTCCCTTTGCCCTGCCCTGGCTGCAGCTCTGCTTGTCCCCTAATCTCTCTTCCACTGTCAGCCAGCACTCAGCCAGCCCAGTCTTATCTCTCCCCACAGCCAGCCTGGGACAGCTTTCCTCAACCAGATTTACATTTTTATTGATTTTCTTTCTCCCTTCCAGAGCAGTCTCTTCCTTCTGCTTCCCCTTTTGCTATAAAATGGGCTTACCCTTGGAAATAGCTTTTCTTGGGCTAGCCAGAAAGTGATGGTTCAGGGGTGAATTCAATCACCATTCATTCATTCATTTATTCAACCAACCAACAAATCCTGCATGGCTGCTCTATGCCCCTGTGCTGGCACTGCTGGGGACACAGCCATGTGTCCAGTACAGGAAACTCCCAGTGTAAGCAGACAAGCTGGTAAATAGTAGCAAAAGTGGGTAGTCATATAGGAGAGGGAAGAAGAGGAAATCACAGACTCTTCCTGGGGCCACCATGGAAGGCTTCTCAAAAGAGATTAAATCAGAGCTGGCCTTAAAGATTAGGCAGGAAGTCCTCATAACTGAGCATGAGAAACAATGGGATGAGCAAAGATAGGAAGGCACGAGAGAGCAAGATATGGTACAAGAGTGATGTGATTGGGGTGTACTGCTCATGCAGGGCTATCAGGAGAGGGGAGAGCTGAGGCCAGAGATACCAGTGGGGACAAACAGTTGAGTTCCAGCTGAAGGCTTTGGATGTCTTCCTGAGGGCAAGGAGAAGCCCTTGAAGCATTGATTGATGGATCATTCCACTGACCAGTTATTTTAAGCAGGGAGTGCCATGACAAGATTTGTGTTTTAGAAAGGCTGCAAGCTGCAGCATGGGGGATTTGAGTGGAAAAGGGAAGCTGGAGGCCAAGAGCTCAAGCAGGAGACTGATGCACTAATCAAGAGGAGAAGTAAGAGGCCTTGAACCAGGTCAAGAGAAGCATCCTAGAAGTGGGGACATCTAAGATGAGTCCTGAAAGATGAGCAGGAATACACCAGGTGGAGAAGTTGGGAATGGTGTCCAGGGAGAAGAAATGACACAGGTAAAACCTCAGCATACAGAGAGCTCCTGGCAGGCTTGGGAAATTTCTACTAGTTCAGCAGGGCTACAATGTGGTCTAAGAGAGAATTCATTAAGAGGGATGAAGCTGAAGAAGTGGGTCAGGGCCCTCAGTTTCTCTCAGTATTGTCTCCTGAACCTAGACTCAGGTGAGAGAAGAGGAGCACTGGCCACTTGTACAGAGGTGACCGTGTGGGGCTGCCTTTCCTGCAGACTGTGAGAGCCCTGGGTCAGGGGCACTCCTTCCTCAAAGCAAACCTTTACATGATCACAACACTTCACATTTTACAAAGTCCCTTCACACTTGATCCTCATGACTTCCTGGTGAGGAATGTGGAACAGGGATTATTGTCCTCATACAGTGGATAAAGAAACTGAGGCCTAGAAAAGTTCAGGAATTTATCCAAGGTTGCTTAAAAGCCCAGGCATCCCGCTCTTAAAACTCTGATGTTTTTTCTAATAAACATACTTGTCCCTGAATCACACATGCACAATAGATATAGTAGCTGCTAACTAATGTGATTGCAATAGGAAAAAAGAAAACAGATCCGAGAAAGATTTTCTCCTCCTGTCCCCAGTTCCTCAGCCTTAACCCTGGAGCTGGAGACATTCCAGCTGAGAAACAGAACCAGGTTGCAGTCAATTGTCAGCCCGGGCTGCAGCCATCAGGTTTGACTGGGGCTGGAGGATCCACTTCCAAGCTTATCTGTGGTTGTCGTCAGGTCTCCATTTTTTGCTGGCAGTTGGTCAAAGGTTTCAGTTCCTTTTTACACAAGCCTCTCCATGAGACTACTAATGACATGGTGACTAACTTCCCCTAAGTGAATGATCCAAGAAAGAGAATCCATCAACATGGAAGCTATGGTGTCTTTTACAATCTAATCTTGGAAGTGACATACCACTGTTTTTACCATATTCTTTTTGTTACACAGACTAAACTTGGTACAGTATGGGAGGGGAACACAAAAGAGTATAAATGCCAGGAGGTGTGGATCTTTGGGAACCATTTGGAAGCTGGTTGCCACAAGTGCCCATAACAGTACCTCGTACTCAATAGGTACTTATTCATTAGTGGCTGCTATTAGTCTCTCAATGGTCACAGACTAGCTGGGAAGACAAGATTTGGATGTGAAAATATGAGAAAGCTTGGCAAAGTAGACTGTGACTTGAACTGGGCAATACTCAATTACATGGTAGAAGAGGGTCTGTGGGACAAAGAGGTGGAAATCAGGGAAGACCGCCCTGGCAGAGGTGGAACTGAGAGAGGATGCCAATCCAGAGAGGAGACAGAGGGCAAATATGGCAGGCACTATTGGTTGCCTTCCCACAGCCAATCCCCTTTTCCTCTTTCCAGGAGCAAAGTGCCCAGCCACAAGGATGGTCCAAGCCATTCATGGAAATGCCTTCTTCTTTGCCAGTGAGTGGTCTAAGAGTGGACATGTGACCTCATTTTGATCAGTGAAATGTAAAGAGATGGTCTTGGAAATCTCCCCTCTTAGATAAGAGAGAGGCATGAGAGAAGATATTTTTTGCTCCCATGCCTTTTTCTTCCCACTTGGGAGGACATGATACTTGGTGTCACATCAGTCGTTTTGTGATCACAGGCAGAGTCTCTCAAGGCTTGGAGTGGGAAAAGCCTGGGTCATCAGACATGGTTGAATCACCAGACCAAACCTGGATAAACCTTCTTCTGTCTTCCTCGTTAAGGAAAGAAAAGAGAAAACCAGGTTTTCTCTTACTTGCATTCTAACTGATTTGGTGAGCAAAGTATTCCAGTTCCCTTTGTTTTTTTTTTCCCCCTCTTCCCCAGAGGGCAGTGTGAAAATGTGGAATAGGAAAGGGTCCTGGGCTGGGAGACAGTAGTCCTTGGTCTAACCCCAGCTCTGCTGCTGAGTTGCTCTGTAATCTTGAGCAAGTCCCTGCCCCTCTGGGCCTCCAATAATTATAGCTAATATTTATTGACTGTTTGCTGTGTGCCAAGGACTCTGCTAAGAGCTTCCCTTACATTATCTCATTCAATCCTCATATCAACTCTGCTATGTCAATTTTATTATCCTCCTTATTTTATAGATAAGGAGACCAAGGCCCAGAGACATTAGGTAATTTGCTCGAGGTTACACAGCAAGTTAGTGTTGGGTCTCTGGATTCTGAATTCAGGCTCATCTCTCTCTAAAGCCCAAGCTCCTGGCCATAATGCTATAGTTCTTCATGGTAAAAGGAAGTCTCTGGACAAGATGATCTCTAAGGGCCTTTCCAGCTCAAATATTCTTTGATTCGCTGTCCCATTTCTAGCTACATGATGAACAAACCAGCTTATCCTAGAGAAGAAAGAAATAAGGGCTGTCTTTAGCCATCTGAAAAGCTGTCATGTGAGTGGGAGATTAGACTTATTCAGTGTAGCTCAGAGGACATGAACTGGATGAGTGTGGGGACACTACAGGGAGATAGAATGTAGCTTATATAAGAGAGAACTTTCTAGCTTCCATTCAGCAGGGGGTAGATGTATGCACAGAGGCAATGACTCCCCCGTCATGAAATTTCTACAAGCCTGTGTTTGAGAAACGTTTGTCAGAAGTACTGTATTGAGTAGAGGTGGGATTGAATGGTTTAAAATTTGTGGTGGGAATTAAATGGGATAATACAATCTAGTATATTTTAATACTCTCAGCACCCCAACTGATACAAATAGAGGGAGTCAAAAAACTGTTGTTTCTTTCCCTTTTTGACACTGAGATTCTTAAGATTCTCTAATATAGATTTTTGGTTCTTTGGCTCTAATATTCCACAGTTCTGTAATTTCAACACATTGTGATTCTGCCCTGCTAAGACTCTATGATTTTAATATTCCAACTTTCCATGATTGTGTGGTTCTAGAAGCTGAGCAGTCTATGATTTTGTAACTTAATACTCTCTAGCTTTAATAATCCAAGATTCAATAAAGTGTCTCTCACCAGCTCCAAAAATATGAGGGAATTGCTCCATATGCTGTGCTTCAATGGCCTGGACACACACTGGGCTTCTCCCTCTGCTCATGTTATCATTCCACTGCCTTCCCCCATCCCAGCCTCAGTATCTTCCTTCAGATCAACCCTCCTCCCTAACTGATACCTCCATCTTCACTCTGCTGCCTCCCAACCCACCAAGAAGGTATATTCACTCTCTACCTGCTGGTGCTTTTTCATTGAACAAGAAACATCTCTATGCCCAGGCTTGTGCTTATTCCAAAAGAGACAGAAGAGAATAAGAAGGCATGGTTGTGATTCTCAGGGGTCCTAAGATCTAGGGGCTCAAGTTTCCTTTAAGTTCAATTCAAACTCACCGCTACCAGGAAGCCTTCTTTGATTGACACTAAATATCTAGCACCAATATTCTTAGTCATAACTGTGAAGATATGAACACTTTGGTTGACTATAGGGCACATTTTAACTTATCTGTTCATCTTGTCTCCCGGATTATAATTGAGATTATCCCCTAAATTAAGAGCATGTCTCATCAACGAGAGTGAGATTTTTCTAGAGGAAGATCATATCTTCCCCATCAGACATGGTCCATGCCTCTCTTATATCATACTTGAGTCAGAGTTAAAGGCAAAGTAATGTTTCTCCACCAGATTAATAAATTCCCAAAGGCAAGTTCATGTCTCTCCCATTGGACTGAGGATTTTATAAAAGCAGATGCTACATCTCCCCTTAATATGGGGAAGTCCTGAAACCAAGGACTGAACTTCCACTCTCATGCTGGGGGCATCTCTCTTGAGATCAAAGGGTCTAGGGCTCTGTCCTCTCTTTCTGTTTCTTTAATCCCAGTCCAGGACATTAGTCTTAAGAAGGGATATTTTCTCTAAAGCAGATAGACGAATAGAAGAGGGAATACTAGGAACTCAAGCCTCTCCCCAACATGTCCAGACCCTTTTGTGTCCTATCTTGGGCCATCTCCTAAAAGCTCCATTCCTCTACGCAGACTGGGTCCCTTCTAGCTCCTCCCAGCAACTCAGAGCTGTAAGTGAAGATGTCAGCACCTTGGACAGCGCCCAACCCATTACAGGACTCTGAGCCAGCGGAAGCTAAGCTCTCCAACTCCCTTAGCCTCTGGGTGATGGATTTCCTCGTTTCTCAATTTGATTAAAGCCCAGTAGATAACCAGAGCGCCTTGTTCCTTTCTCTTCTCTCTTCCTGATGAACATAATTAACTCCGTCAGGCTGAGAATACTTGCTCTTAAATACTGCCTGCCCAGCCCCAACCTAGGCATGAATCAGGAACACATAGCCGGAACATTTTGAAAACGCACACTTTTTACCCCCTGGAGAATGGAGGTGGGAGAGAAAGCTCTCCCTGAGATATACAGGGGCTATGAATGGAGATGAAATGTGGTGATTGGGTAAAGAAAACCCTGAACAGAAAGTCAGGAAATTTGAAGTTTAGTTCTGGCTTTGTCACTAATCTAGATAAGATCTAGAGCAAGTGATGTGCCCTTTATGAGCCTATTTTTCCATTTGTAAGATGAGGATGTTGGATGAAACAACCTCAAATATTGCATTCAGTGCTAAAATTCTCTAGGGGAAAACTTTTAAAACAGAGAGGGAAAGAGATTTGCCTAAGGTCATATAGCAAGCTCATGGCAAAGGTGGGTTTGAACTCATGGCTCCTGGCTTCTATTTCAGGGCTATTTCCCTTGTACAGAACTCCCCTCTTCATCCACTTTGCAGATTTTTTGCCTGAGGGTGGGGCTGAGGAAGTGAAGACAGGTGGGATTGAGTTTGTTGGTGCCAACAAAAGAAAATAAAATTTAAGATATGTGAAAATGCTGATCTCTTTGCAGAAAGCAGAGAGCATAGTAGAAATAAATAAGATTATCTGGGAAGGACCACCCGATAGAGACAGAAATTCAATCTTAAACTCAGAGAAACCTAGAAGGGTTTTGTAACTTGCCCAAGGCCATCCAGCAAGGCAATTGTAGAATCCTCTTAAAGAGAAAGAATGAGCCTGATCAAGTGTTGGGGAGGGGGTGGCTCTACAGAGAAGAGAAGAAAAAATATCAATCAGAAGGTATGCATTAGGTTGCTAAAGTGTGCTCAGATCTGTACTAGGCAGTTTTAGCAGGAATGTACAAAATAAGACATGAATTCTGCTTTCTATATCTTTGATGTGCTGCTTCTTCTACTTGGAATTACTTCCAATGCGTCTATGTATGTCCAAATTCTGCTGTTCCATTAAGGCTCAAAAGTCCCTCCTGGTGGGAAGGCAACCATAATATTCCTTTCTCCTCTGAATCCCCAAAGCATTTTACTTGTTCCTGTTTTATAGTACTCAGCATCATCTGCCTTATCTTCTCCCATCCCCTCCCCTAAGAAGAGTGAAGAGAGAGAGAACTTGTATTTTATTCAGCTTTGAACTGCTCAGAATACTCAATATAAGATTTGAAATGTAATAGAATCTCAGTAAGTATTGGATAGATGAATGGATAGTTGGATGGACAATAAATATAGATGTATAGGTGAATGAGAGAGAGAGCAGAAGAAGGGATGGGTGTGTGGATGGGTGAGTAGGTATTTGGGTAGATGGTGGGTCAATGGATGGATGGACAGATAAGTACATGAGTAATTGAACTAGTAGGTAGGTGGGTAGATGGACAGGTGAATGAGTACATGGGTAAATCTGTGACAACTGAATGGAAGGATATGTAGGTGGATAGTGTGTTTGGTGAATTGATGGATTAATATACAGTTGTGTGGATAAATGGATGAATGTGTAATTACACGAATACATGATTACATGATTATATGTAAAGATAAATGCCAGGGTATATAGAGAGAAAAATTATGGGAAACATGGAGATAGTCCTGATATCATAAAGATCATTTTCATGGAGGTTTTCCATTGCTAATGTCAGAAAAATGACTATGGGGGTGAGCTGACTCTGTGCTTAAGCTGAGTCAAAATATGCTAAGGCCCCCCAAAATCTCAACCTAGTATCAATGGAAGTCTAATATCAAGATCAAAAAAGGTGGTGGTTCTGCCTTGATCTGAGACACTGCCCTGAAGTCTGTGTTCTGCCCTGTAGATATGAAGAAATGATGACATCCATGGCTTGTCCACATAAAAGATACAGTGAGGAATAATCTGTAGAGTCTACCAAATGAAGAACTGGTGAAAAAAACAGGGGTGTTCAATGTAGAAAAGAGAAAAGTCAGGGGTGACAATCATCAGGTCTCAGGATTTGGCTAGCTGTCCTGGGGCATGCCCTGTGGCCCCAGAGGCAAAGCTGGCTGCAAGAGGAAATCACAATGCTGAGGCCTCAGCCCCACATGAGAAAGGCCATCATACAAGGAAAGGGCTTTCTTAGGGAAGTGAGCTCCCCATGGCTGGAGCTGCACAAATAGGATCTGGATATAATCTATCAGAGAAGTTACAAAGTGGAGACTTGCTTGGTGTGGAAAGTAAATAAAGGCAACTCTAAAGTCTCTTCCCACATGAAAATTAAATCATCTGTTCACCTCTTCAACTCTCAACAATTAGGTTTAGCTGTGACCTGTGTTCAGATTGGAATGCAAGGAGTTTCTGTCCAGAGCTGAGGGTCTGAGGAGATTTGAGAGACAGATAGGGTCTAATGGGACCCTCAACTTTCTCTCCAAGTAGAACCGGGGTTTGAGGAATAAGAAGGAGCTGAAAATGTCCTTTCAGAGGGCCCAAATGATGGAGGAGGGGAAGAATCAGAGCCACTCAGAGCCAATCCATGACCTAGATTCCCTGTAATTAATGAGCCTACGTCACTGATGTGTTGGCTTCTGATCAACGCTGTCTTCCCAACCCTGCCCAGCTCCCTGGTATGAGAAGATTAAATCAATTAGGAGGAGGAGGAGATCTGGCTGGCGCTGGTTAGGAACAGTGGATAATTCACTTACATAACAGGGGATTGAGGTTTTGACTTGGCACTTGGGGTGGGGGTAGATCCCAGACCCCAGGCTTTTGGGGAGAGACTTCAGGAGTTGTGAGTAAAGGCAGAGGGGAGAGGGAGTGCAGGGGAGGGGGAAGCTGTGACCCTCAGGTGGAGGCCCAACTTCCATCTTCCTGTGAGAACTAACCCCCTGTTCTCTGGGCTGGGATAGGAACAAATTGTAAAATCACTCTTCTTTCCCCCAAGTAAGGGGGTCCCAGTCACCAGGGTTATTCAAAAATGAAAATCTGACCAAGTCTCTCTCCTTAGCCTGCCATTCAAGGTCCTGCAACCTCTCCAGCAGCATCTCCTGCATCCAAGAGATGGGGGTGGGTAGTGAGGCAACTACCACTTCCTGGTTTTCCCTCTGTGCCAGGTCCTGGCTAGGCACTGAAAGTACAGAGAGAAACAGATCCAGTTCCCTCAGAAGGGTTGCCTAGTTGGGGAGATACATACCTGCAACGCTCTGTGCCAAGTGGTAAAACAGAGGACTGCACGGGCAGGGCCCAGAGCAAACATGATAAGGGAGGCCTCCTGGGGCCAGTTCCAGAAGGCTCCCCAGGGGAGGAAGTAATTGCACTACCGAGCCTTAGAGGAAGGATGGATTAATGGGAGTTCATTGGGCTGACATGGTTGAGGGAGGGCCTTGGGTGGAGGGAACAGCATGTACAAAGGCATGGCAGTGAAACAGCCTGGCACATGTTCAGGGAAATAGTTGGTGTAGCTGGAGCATAGAGCATGAGGTAGAAATGAGGGAGATGAGGCAGGAGAGGTAGCTGGTTCAGGACTTGCTTCTGATAGCATGCCAAGAAGGGACTGAGGCAATGATGCCAAAGTCTCTGATCAATCTATGGTTCCTGAGCACTTGACAGTGTGCCAGGCCCTGTGCTGGAACTGGGAGTGGGTGCGAATGGGAGATAGGGAGATGAACAAAACTCAGGCCCTGTCCTCCAGGAGTTCTAGGGGAATGCAAATATTACCCCTTACCAAGCTGATAGTCCCAGCTTAGCTCCAGGTGGGATTGAGGCCTGGCTGGTGTCTCTGGAGCTCTGCTGATTGGCTGGGTCTGCCTGCAGCCCCTTGCCTAAGGACTGAGATACCCAGGCAAGCAGTCTTGCTGTTCAAAAGTGAGCTGGCCTCTGGGGACCTGCTCCTGATACCTAACTCCTGAAGACTGGTCCTGTGGCGAGCAAGGTCCCCATAAGCAAGTTCATAGGTGGGAGAGAATGATGGGCTGAGTTGGTATCCTGGGGAGGGAAGCAAAACACGGGTGGAGAAAACATTTTGGAGTTGGACAGGAAGGGTCTTGGGAGACCCAGGGTTTTTATCTTGGGTCATGCCATCCTATGGGAAACACAGGAGTATGTAAGGTCAGGAAGGGAATAAGATGAGTTGCAACAAATTTCATCAGGTGGAGGCCCACAGAAACTTAGGAATTCCAGTAAACCACACAAAAGCTGCCTGCAGGAAGTAGGCATGTGGAAATTCCTCTCTTGCCTATTCTCTCTCTTCCTTCATTCTTTCCTACAGAAACTCTGAGTACCTCCTCTCTCCAAACAGGCACGGGGCTGAGCAGCGAAGCACAAATCTAGGGTCACCCAGTTCTTTGTCCAAAAGATCAGCATGAAACAACATTCTAGCACATCTAGGACTTGTCTGCATTAAAACTTTGGCTAGGAATTGAAGCTAGTGTCTGAAATTTATTTTACTGTTGAAAAGATTTAGGAAGTAACCTTTGTGATTGCAAGCAACAGAAACTGACTCAGACTAAGCAAAACAGAAAAAAAATAGCACTTCCACCGGGCAACTTAGAATGGATGACGAATCTGGAGACCCAAATGAGCGGGCAGCTGGACTCATAGCCAAGGTCATACCACAGGAACACCTGGTCCCAACGCCTCCACAGCATGACCTTTAAACATCTCCACCACACTGCACCCCTAGTTGTGGCTCTGCTTACATGACATAAGCACAAATGAATTCTAACAAGTCTCCTTCTCAGCCTCACTAGTTGTCACATTCAAAGTCCTGAGCCAGGTACATCTTTTCAAATTGCAGGGGGTGTCAGTGGGAACGTATCTTGCTCCTTTTGGCTTTGAAGTGAAAGATGTGGTCCTAGTTTCCATAAAGATTCACCTAGTGGGAGATTCACGCAAAAGATAAAGCCATGAATTAGTCTTAGGCAGCAAAAAATGTCCATTACACATTTATTGAGAAGTCACTAAATGCTAGATGCACTGCCAGGAGTTTTATATAAACAAATCTGCAAAGCAACTCTCTAACTGGATAATGGTTTCTCCCATTTTATAGCTGAGGAAATTGAGGTTTTAGAGGTGAAGCAACTTTCCCAAGGTCACTCAGCTAGTAAGTGATGGAGCCAGGATTCAAATACAGGTGGGTGGTTTTGTTGTTGTAAATATATTATGCTCTCTTCCAAACACAGAGAATTTGTACTTATGATTCCCAACATTTTTTTTAAAGTGTGAGGCACAGAAAAATGACTAGAGGTAACTATTCCAATATCTTCACATAATGATTGATGGGATAATAGGACCATGAGTAATCTTTCCACTTTCTAATGTTTATCTATACTTTCCTTTAAAATAAAAAAACAAAGAGCATGCTTTGCCTTAATAATCAAAAGAAAAAATAAAATAAAAACAGTTAGAAAGATTACAGTACTGTTAACACAATCATGGAGAAAATATGCATAGAAAAAAGACTGGAAGGAAATTTGTCCCAAAAGTCTCTGGATAGTACGATTATGGATCTGTTTATTTTTGTTTCAACTTCTATTTTTCAAAATTTCTATAGTGAGCATGCTCTGAATCAAACAGTAAAGTAAGTTTTATTTTAAAATATAGCATAAAAATGGTATTAATGGGGAGAGGGTATAGTGCAAGTTATAGAGCATATGCTTAGCATACACAAAGTCCTGGGTTCAATCCCTAGTACCTCCTCTAAAAATAACCTAATTACTCCCACCAAAATTTTTTTTAATTTTAAAAAATGTTTAAAAAGAAAGTATTAACAGATTGTACAGCCGTGTCTTGGTCTTTTTAAGTTTCCATAGTGGTTTGGAAGCCAAGGTAGTTCTGGGTTTTCGGGGGCAGCCTGGCAGTGCCTGGCAGTGTTTGCTACCAGAGCTGACATTGTAACAAGAAGTGGAAATGCTGGGTTATTCCCACCCTGGCTTGGACTGTTCCACCTGAGATAACTGTTGCTTGTGCTCTGTGCATCCTCTGGCAAATCACACACACCACCACCCTGATCCCCTTGACCACCCCCCTTCTCCCTTCCTGCTCCTCAGTTTCTCCTTGGGCAAGGTGAGGGAACTAGATTACCTCGCAGGTCCTCCAACTCAGTGGGGACATTCTGTGTCCCATTGCCCCTTCCCAGCCCCCTCCCCTTCCCAGCTTCTTCACCAATCTGCTCCCTCTCTTCCTCCTTCCATATACACTCCCTTCCTACCAAGTCCCCAGAGTCTCCAGGTAGAGGCTCACTTTGGCTCCTGCAGTGGCTAAGCTGCTGCAGTAAGGGATGCAGTGGGGTAGATTAGAGGCAGATGGGGAGGGAGGAGGGCCCAGGCCAAGGCTCAGGTCGAAGAGCCTGGGCAGGGCAGGCAGCCAGCCCCAGCAGCCCAGGCCAAAGCTACCTCAGCAGCTTCTGCTAAACTCTAGCAAGGCATCTACGCTTGGGTGGCAGCACCAGAGCTGAGAGATTCGTGGGGGAGGGGAGCATCTGCTGAGGTCAGCACAGCCTCCAGAAACCTCTCCAGAGGAGGAGGAGGCCACAGAGAGTCCTGGCCCAAACTTTGGACTCAGAAATAAGAGGAAATGACACTTCATCCTCCCTAGGGAATGTGACTCAGGTCCTAGAAAGCTAGAATCCAGGGCTGAGAGGGTCCTCAGAGGATACCTGATGGAGATAAGAATCGTTACTACTCCCAGATGGACTGTAGCGCTTCCTTGTCTTCTGGGATGGAAACTCATTCCCTTCTACAGCAGCCCACTCCACTGAGAGGTGGTTCATGCCTCAGTTATCAAACTGCCACCAGTGTCATCTCTGCGCCAGGGCTTGGGCTGGGCCCTGGGGATGCAGAGATGAATGTGGTCTCTGCCCTCAAGGAGGTCACCATGTAAGTAAGGGTGGAGGCAGACACTGACCACACACTGTGGAGGAAAAGCTGCGGGAGCCCAGAGGCAGTCTGGAGCCAGCCTTGGTGTAGGGGGTGCTCAAGAACTGCTTCCCAGGGCAGGCAGTGGACCCAAGGAGGGTCTGAACAAACAGGTGCTTCAGTTACCACCTAAACGTGGACGACTCCCAGCTTTGCAGCTCCAGCCCTTACATGGCTCCTGAACTCCAAACTTAAATATCCAACTGCCCATTCGGCACCTCCACTTGGATGTCTTGGCATCTGTAACTCATCAGGACCAAGGCTGAGTTCACCCTCTCAGCCCACCCCAGACCTGGTCTTCCCTCTCTTGGTGAGTGGGTCCCATCATCCACAAACCAGACACCCTGGAGTCATCCTTCCTCCGGCCTCCATATCCAGTCTGTCACCAGGCCCTAAGTTCTCCCCACCTGCATGCCACTACCCAGCCTAAGCACCATCAACTTCCACCTGTGCTCTTCAAAGCCTCTCCTCAGTTGTTTTCTTGCACTCAGCCCTCTTCAATCATGCAGTGACAGTGATCTCTCCAAAAAGCAAATAAAATTGTCACCTCTTTGCTTAAAAGCCTTCAGTGGCTTCTCCTTGCCTTTGGGATAAAGGTTAAAATCCTGAACAAGGCCTGCAAGGCCCACATGGCCTGGCCTTTGCAGGCCTCACCAACTGTATCTCAGCAATCCCCTCCTCCCTCTCTTGACGTCTCATCTCCCACCCACCTAGCCTAGTTGCCCACCACAGAGACCTTTGTACATGTTATTCACACTGTCTCCCATATGGGCATAAAGACATGGTCTGCCCTCCTTTCCTCTTCCAAATGACTTCCAGGACATCTGTTCTTTGCATGTTCACTGCCCCTGAACACCAGTTTCTGGGCCTTCTCAGTTGAAGAAAACAGGACATAGCTAACAGTTACAAAGTAACCATCATTTCTGGAGCCCAAGGTCCCAGAACCTCCCAGCATTCCCAGAGGCACATCCCTCACTCTGGCTCCCAGATGCCTTCCAGAACTTCCGTTCTCCTTCTGCTCTCTTACTCCATTTCTGGGCTGGGGGCTGGGAGTGGAGGGTTGGTAAACCTCCCCATCCCCTCAGCCTAGACCCTTTCTGGGCCTTAGTGAGCTCAGAGCCCTGAGAAGAAGAAACAAAGTGCCCAGGCTGGTGCCCTCCGCCTGGACCTGCAACCCACGTGCTCCCTGACAGGCCAGGCATTGCCTCCTCTGTGCAGTTTGGCAAGATCCACCCCCAAGGCAGGAGGCCCTTTTCCCTGGGCTCTCACAGCACTCAGTGAGCCCAGGACTGTCAATTCACCTGCTGTTGTATATATAGGTTTCTCTGACCAGATCAGGAGCTCAGCTGCTTAAGGGCTGGTTGTTTTAATCTCTGAACCCAAGCCTGGCTCCAAGGTGGTCTTAAAAGAGAGGCTCAGAAAAGGCTTGGCATTAGAATTCAAGACTAACATCACATAAATGTGTGTTTTTTGTCTTCTTGTCACATAAACCACTGTTAAGCTCTCTGACATCCAAAACATTTTGTGAGAAGGGGGACTAGGAGTCTGACCAGCCTCAGTTGTGATCTCAGCTCCACCTGTTTCTAACTGTGACCTAGGGCAAATGCTTAGCCTCTCAGGACCTCAGTTGCTTCCCCTATAAAATGAGAGCAAAGTTCCCCTCAAGGATTTTCATAATTAAGTAAGCAATCTTATGCAAAGGGTATGGCAGACAGTGTGTGCTCAATAATTCTCCACCCCTCACCCCCTGCCCCCACCCAATCTTTGAGCCCAGATAGGGACTTGGTATTTACCTGGATGAACTTGAACCTATGGTTATCACCTATAGGTCAAGTTAATTCAGATCATTTTGAAACCAACATCGGCCATCTGACACAGATTAGTTACACATTTTATTTGACCTCATCCAAGTCCTTCAAAAATACATCAGACCCACAAGTCAGCATGGAGGACAAAGCCTGAGCCGGGATCTAGTTTGCCCTCCAGGCTACCATTGATCCACTAATCAATTCTCTTCCATCAACTCTCCAGGCAGCTAGGGATTCCCCTAGAGTATCACTATTTGGTCCTGCCCCTAATCTTGCCATAAAAATACCTTGGGAGATGTTCCAAATGCCTTTTTGAAATCAAGATTCTCAGAACTCTGACAGACCCTATCACTCAGGTTCTCCCAAAGGAGGAGACAGGAAGTCAGACTGACTTCCTTCAAGTAAACCTATGCTGGGTCTTGATGGCCACTGCACATTCTTCTTTATTTTTTAACGATATAAGGCATTCTTTTTCTGCTGTCTTTGTTAGTTTTGTTAAATCGGAAGAATTTTCAGTTCTCAGTGAAAAGTCTCACTTAGAAATGATCAAATTAACCCAGGCTAACTCGCCTACAACAGTTGGCTGTTGGCTGAAAACAGCTCAAAACACATAAATGGGAACCTCTCTCTATCACAGGAAATTTGCTTTCTGGATGAATGAAGGTTTTCTATCAGAAGGTAAATTTCCATCCTGTTCTTCTGGCTCATAAATGTGGAATAGTGGGACTGAAATAATTGCTGTCTTCTTGTAATATTGAGTCAAACATTCACTTGTTAAAAATATAACAACACTGTGCCTTAATAAAAGCTTAGCTGTATATTTTAAGACCTAGAAAATAAGCTGAGCTGACTATGATTTTCAAAGTTTTGTAAAATTATTGAGAACACAAAAAGCCAGTACAAGAGGGAGCATAATGAAATCCAGCAGGAATAATTTGTAATTAGAAAACCCCATGCAATTCTTCAGCCAAGGATAATGGTGATCCATCTTAAAAACACATGTGTCCCATGCTGGGCACTGATGAGGCTAATCAGACACACTCCACTGATATTTTTCACAGTACTGAGGGGCCCCTAATTGCTGGTGGATGCAAACAAGCAAGCTCCTTGCTGCTCCTCTTAGGAGATCATGATGATTAAGAGCAGGCCTGGAGCCAAAGAGCCTGGGGTGGAATCCCAGCCCTTCTCCTACTCACTCTGTGACCTTAGGTAAGTTACTTACTTTCTCTTTGCCTCAGTTTCCTCATCTTTAAAATCAGGACTGAGAATCACCACCTTTCAGGGTGGTGGTTGTGAACACGGGACGAGTTGCTATGTGAAGTTGGCCCAACACAAAATGTATCTTTCTGACTCCCCAGTTGCTACTGGGGTGTTCGTAGGCAGGGCCAAAGGAGGGTCTCCATTCCCTTCCCCATCCTGCCACCTGTCCCTGTGTTAGGGGCACTCGGCTCCTGCCAGAAGATGTAGCCTGTGTGGAGGGGCACCATATCCACAGTGGCCCTGCCCTGAGGCCTCGTGTTCCTCTCCTCCTCAATGCTCCCCACCCTACTCTTGACCACAGCCTGGCCCTGGCCCTGGCCCAGCTGGAATTCTGGTGATCTGCCCAAGCTAAGCAGGGGTGGCTTGGCTCCAGCAAGGGCTAAAGGTTCTTCATTATGTTTTCTGCTTCAGCTTAACCACATGGGGTGGGTTGAGGGGGAGGGGAAGTGGCAAAGTGGGGAGAAGAAATGCACTGTGCCCACACTTCTTCCTACCCTGTCTCCCCCACGGCTGGGCACAGGCTGTGTACAGTCCAGTGCTGTCCTCAGCCCCAGGAAAGCCTCCCACCCCAACGGTCCCCTGCATGGTATCCCAGGGCATAGGAGTGATCTGCCTCTCTGTCTCTGCAGCACCTCCATTCCTGCATCTGTTCCCCCGCTTTTTATGTCCTTCCCTGGTTTAGCCTGTCCTGCCTGTTGAGTTCAATAGCTCTTCTCAGCACTTGCCACTTGCCTGTCCCTTCCCACGCTGGGTGCTGGGGGCACAGAGATGACGCAGGCCAGGGCTCTGCCCTCTGAGCGCTCATTTTATAGCACCAAGAGTACAGGCTGAACAGCACACAGCCCGAGCTGGACTCTCCACTCGGCCCCTTTTAAGCCATGTGATCTTGGGTCAACTACTTAACCTGAGTGTCCACTTCTTTATTTAAAAATTGGGGCCAAAGTACCTCCATTTAAAGGCCACTGTAAAAATGAACACAACCATGTATGTAAAGCTCTCAACTCAGGCACTGAGTGCACCGGGTGCTCAGTCTAGTCAGCCTGCCTTCCATCCCTCCATCCGTCCTTCTACCCATCCTCCCACATCCCTCCCTCCCTCCTTCCCTAGAGCCAGCTGCCTCTTCAGAGGAGAGAAGCAGGAAGAGAGGGATCTGCAGGTAGATGTGGAACCCTCCCAAGTTGGGAGCCCTAAGAGTCAGATGGGTCTGTGCAGGCCCAGCCCTGTGCTGGGTGGCGTGGATCGCAGACCAGCCATGGTTCTGCCTGCCAGGTGCTTTCTTTCAGAAGTAGATTAAGTCCTCTGACCTCCTTTTCCCTCTCCCCGTGGCTAATTAGGGCCGATTGTGGGCTCCTTTTTAGCTTTTCTTTTTCTGAACTTCCAACTGGCTTCTTTTTTCCTTCTCCAGGGCAGGGCTGGGGACACACTGGCAGGGCCAAGCTGAAGCCCCTGCCACAGCCAGGCCCTGTGCTAAGGAGGGGGAGAGCTGTCTATTGTGGATATGCCACGAGGGCTGCCAAGGCATGGCATGTGGAGTTGCCTCAACAAGGAACTGCTTCTTGATTGTTTAGGCTGCTGTCTATTGTCCTAAGTCCAAAAATATGTGGGGCAGCCAATAATCAATGTTCTGGCAAGTCTTCAAGAAAGTGATGAGCTCACAGAGATCCCCAGGGAAATCAGAACTTTATTAGGCGTGGGAGATGCTACCCCAACCACACCTGAGGCTGAATGTTTTCTCTGCCATTTTGGAAAACAGTTGGGGAAATCTAGGGACCTAGATTGTGACCCACTGAGGGAAATCAGCACTATGTCATCCTGGTAAATGGGCAACAAGAGGTTGGAGAGGAAGCAGGAAACCTCTAATTCTTGAGACCTAGGCTAGTGTAGCAAGAGATGGTCTGTCTGCAAAAAGCGGGGTTTTCTAGGGGTTCCTTCATGAGCTGGGAGCTCCAGCACTTCAGTGGTGGGAAATGAGTCCATTGTGAGTCCCAGGGCCAAGGATTAGCAGCAAAGAGGGCTGAGACCCAAGGTGGGACTGAAACATCTTAAATCATTAAGAAAGGGCTGAAACTGCAGTGCAATAAAGCTGCTCCAGCTGGGCAGAGAGAAGGGTGGTAGCAGCTGAAGCCAGGCAGGGTTGTCACTTACCGAGAAGCACAGATCAATGGAAAGGGTAAGCAGGTCAGGGCGATGTCATATTGGAGCTCTGAGCAGAGCAGAGAAAGAGACAGGGGTAGGGTGATGGAGGCGGGGGGTGGGGCGCAGTGGTGCGGGAAGCAGAGGAGTCATCAGGAAGGCTTCCTGGAAGAAGAGTGTCACCATGAAAGTCAAGAAGTCTGCTGTCAAAAAGGTTTGGGAGGTAAGCTGGAATTGGGCTCACCAACCATCTTGAGTGCCAGGTCCTGCGCTGTGGTTACCTCTGCATTCTAGGTGGGTGCTGAGGGTCTGATGCTGAACTACTCAGGCCAAGGTGTCCTCCATGCTCCAGCTCCAGCTCCAGCGGGCGGGAGGCTGCCACATGTTCTCATCACGCCTTCTCACCTGGAGCCGGAGCCTGCTGTCTGATGGTTCCTTTGCTAATGGCTTCCAGGTGTGTCCTTGCGCCCCTGGAGGGAGACATCCTGGAGGACACCCCCCCCCCCAGTTCCCACTCCTGTGGTCACCTTCAGCCACAGAACCTGGGCTGGCCTTGGGCAGGCCATTGTGTACTGGTGCAATCTCACTCCAGGTGGGAGGGGTATCAAAGGTCAGACTGCCTCCTTCTCTGATTGGCTGCTGATCTCTGAGCCCCGCTTCATAGTCATTTCTGGATCCTTGGTGCCTTTAGTGCATGGAACCCAGGGTAACATGAAAGTTGCCTGTGGAATAAGATAGCTGGATGGCCTGCATCTCTTTGGGGAGAGGGGTTGGCCTGTTTCCTCTTTGGGAGACTAACAGTGTCTGTGCCTATGGGTCTCCATGACTTTGTGCCTTTTTCTGCACATCTGTAACTCTCTGCGTGTCTGTCTTTGCAACTATTTGTCTCTGTGTCTGAGGCTATGGGTCTATGTGTTTCTCTGTGTATTTCACAACAAAGATTTCCTTGACAGTAACAACAAAGTCCATCAGCATTTATTGTTTAATAAATGGAAGTCCAATATTGCCTTTTCTGCTTCACCTCCCTAAGGCCTTAAATTTTCATTCCAAAGTTATTTCCAGCCTAAATGGGGTGGGGGTGGGGATCTGATTAATGCTCTTCCGGGGGTGACTTGGACTCAGGAAGGAGAGAGGCTCATGGCTGATGAACTGCAAAGCAGCAGGGGTACCAGAAATCACTTCCCTGTGACTTGGAACAGTCCCCAAACTCCAGACACCTTATAGTCCCTGGGTCTATCTTCTGGTACTCTCCTGGTCCAGGCTAGTCCAGGCTGACACTTGACCAGATGCCTGTGCTCCTGGACCAGAGCTTATATTGACCACCAGCTTTATCATCACCATCCTCACCATTACCTCTTCATCTCTACATCACTTCACTGCTACTATCACCACCATTACCATTATCACTCCTCCTACCAACATCACCACCACCACCATTATTACCATTGTGTCAGCATCAACATAACTGGTATACCTCAGTCATTGTCACCATCAACACCGCTACTCCATTACTAATGTTAGAGAGTTCAGGTTACTTTTCAATAGCTATTTCTCCTTCCTCTTCAGTAATAAGGACCACGACTTCTTGCTGGGAAAATTGCCCCCTTCCCGGCTAAAGGACTATAGTTTCCAGGCCCTTTGAAGCTATTTAGATGTGGCCATGCAACTGAAACTGCTGAGTGAAATTATGGGAAATGCCCATAAAGGGAAGGGACACCCTTATTTATCTTTTGCCTCCATCTGCTACTTGATGGCTGGTGCTCAAGCAGCCACTTTATACCACAAGAATGAAGAATATGCCTAGGAAAGGCAGACTAGGAGGCTGTAAGGAATACTGGTTTCTCAATGGAGAAACCATTCAGACCCTGGACTGCTATATATGGACTTTCTCTGATGAGAGAGTAAAAAATGAACTCCTATTTCCGTATCACTGAAGAGATTGTTGTTTTGGGCATTCTGATGCATACAGCTAAGCCTAATCCTAATTAGTATACCTTATCTCATATTACTTTGCATTAAGTAGTTCAGGCCAATGATCTGTATATGAAGGTGAGGGAGATAGGACATGAGGGCATGGGGTGAAGGGTGAGAGGCAGAAAGGAAGTGGGGGTGGGAGAGAAAGAGGCAGGGGGTGGGGAGAGAAACTGACTGAATTCCAGGACAGGGGAGCAATTCCTACCCTTGGGAAGTAGCCATTTTGAAACAGACAGTAGCAAGGACAGGCATTCAGCACCATGGACAGATCCTGGGAGGCAGTAATGAGGGAACAGGGCAGGAAAAGATGAGAAGTGCTTTGTGGTGGTGGTGATGGTTGTTTTCCCTCAAGGAATGTTCATTAACCCCCACTCTGTACCAGGCACTATGCCAGTATCTTGGATAAACACCAGGGCAAATTTCCACCACGTCCACATTGCTCCCAAGACCGGAGCAAGGAGATCAACATGCGAAGGCTCCCTAAAGAAGGAAGGAACTGAAAAACCAATTGTGGGGTAGAACAAGAAGAATGCATGACAGGATAGACAGACAGTGAAGAATCGAGGACTCTGGGCTCCAGGCTGGAAGAGACTGAGTGGGTCAATTGGTCTGTGAATTAAAGGAGAGTGCAGCACTGGGTGAGAGTTAAGAGAAGTCAGTTCTCAGGCCCTTCTATTCCCCAGATACTACACCAAAGATTCCAATTTCTGGTCATAGGAATCTATAATAATGTGATTGTAGGGGTATGTGGAATCTGTGACTAAGATTCTACAATTCTAATTTAAGGCTTTGAATCAGTTATCTACTGCTGTGTAACAAACCACCCCCCAAAGATTGATGGCTTAAAACAGCAACCATTTTATTTGGTCACAATTCTGAGTCAGCAATCTGGGCTTGAGCCAGCAAGGTAGCTCTTCTGGTCTTATCTGGGGTCACTCAGGAAGGCAGAGTCAGCTGGAAGGTCATCTGGGAGCTGGTTGGTCTATAACTTCAGCAGGACGGTTCCTTTCTGGTCTCTATCTCTAAGAGGCTTGCTTGGGTTTCCACACATGGAGATCTAAGGGGAGCAAAAAGGGGGGGGGTGCTCAGACACAAGCACATTTTAATCCTCTGCTTGTATCACATTTGCTGATGTCTCAGTAGCCAAAGGAATTCACGTGGCCAAACCGAAGTCAGTGTGGGAAGGGACAGCGTAAAAGACTGGATACTGATAGGCAGGTTTCATTGGGGAATATTAATATAACAACCTACCACATGGTCTGAGTGTTTCACCACCATTCATATTCCCAACACCGTAAGAGTCTTATGTTCTGATTCCAACAGACTATGGTTCTCTGGCTCTCTGAGTCTTGTGGTTCTTAGAATTCAATGTTTTGATTCCAAGGTTTTGTAATTTTAGAAGTAGAAGGCTTGGTACAGCTGAGGAGGACAGTGAGGACCCAAGAGGATGCAGGGGAAGTCAAGTAAAGTAAGGTCACTCCCAGATCTAAGTGGGAACCCACCTGCCTCTTTCATTCCCATCCCTAGAGCAGAGCAGTGGCATGAGCTGAGAATCAGAAAATCTAGATTATAGGCCCTGTTCCATCATTAGTCTGGGGTGACCCCAAGCACAGCATGTAACCTCCCAGTGTTCTCATATAACCAACAGAGATATCAATCCCTGTCTTCCAAATGACACAGAACAGTGGTGAAGCCAAGAGAACTGGGCCCACTAACTGCTATTATCAGGAGTCTGACCATGACACAGCTAGGAAGAGGGTTTTGCTCCCCTCTTCTCAAACTGCATCTATAGCTGCTGAGACCATGAGTTTTAAGGAAGCCAAGATTTAAATATGTTATTGCCCTTGATCTGTCCTGACCTCTACCTGCAAAAGAAAGGAAGAAAGGGAAGGAGGAGAGGGGTTAGAGAGGGAAGGAATCCAACTCTGCTCCTTCCCCTTCCCCCTCCAGCCCCTGACTTACACTGGAATCCTGGGGCCAGACCCTGCCTGGCCTTGAGACTTAGTCTGCTCTGCTCTTTATTTCCCCAAGAAGAGGAGTATGGAGGCAAAAAGTAGCTCCATGAGAAGAGACTTAAACCAGGGTAGCAACTCATGAAATTTAACAGCTAGAGGGACCAATGGCAACACACAGGCTAAACCACCTTGTAGCATGGGTGAGGAAATAGAAGCCCAGAGAGGGACAGGGGCCGTTCACAGTCACATGGCCAGACAGCAGCAGGTTAAGACCAAAAGCCAGATGGGGACAGTCTCCTTTCCTAAATTTCAGTTTCCAATTCTAAACTGGGGATAACAAGCCCAGCCTGGGGCACCACTTAGAAACTGTAAAGCACAGTGCAGAGGTAGCAAGGAATTGGGCTTTTCCTGATGGCCTGAGCATCTGGGTGGAGGAGGGTGAGTAGAGGTGAGGGCAGGAGCACTTAAGACTTTCAGAGGACTCATCCAACTCATTTATTCTAGTCTTTCCCCAGAGGCCCAGGCCGCAGAGTAGAGGCGGGTATTAAATACCAGAAAGTTATTTAAAAGCCAGTTGCCCGCCCCTCAAAAGCAGAGCGTGGCCTCTGCTGACTCAATGGAGAAAATGAATCTTGGGCCTATGGATTTTCCTGTGTCTTATGGCAATGGGGGGAGGCGGTAATGAGAAATGGGAACAGCAAAGCCTGCAGTGGAGTTTTCCTCTCCCTCCCAGTGCAGAAGCTACACAAGAGGAGAGAACCTGGGGCCTCCCCCACTACCTAATGACTGAGCTTCATCATGTCAGCCTACCGGGCTGCTCCCCCACCTACCTCAGGAAAGGGAGGCCAACATGAGGGCCACCAGGATAAAGGGATTGCAGGCTGCTACAGCGTAGGACTTAGGAGGACTCCAAACCATACTACCATTGCTTTATAGTTGAGGTGGGGCCAAGTTCAAGGTCACATATTGAGAAGGTGGGGCACCAACTTGGGCAAATCACAGTATTACCTTCCCCTCCATGACCCCCATCCCTAAAAGGCCAAGAAGCAAAGGACTCACAAGCCCTTCAAGATCATGCTGCACACACACAGGCACACACAACTTGTAGACAGGGAAACAGAGCTGGAAAGGCAGATGTGCCCACAGGCTCTAGTAACTGAGTTGCCCCTGATTGACAAAGTGGAGCTGGAGGCAGATGGGGAAGGGCTACCTGCTGGGTGACCTCAGGGAAGTTGTAAAAACTCTCCAGGCTCCCTACCAAGGCTTAGTGGAGCTTACAGAGGGCAGGGCCTTTGCAGGGAGAAAAGGGGTCAAGTGTAGAAATTGGAGTTTGGGGGAGGGGACAACACCGTGGAAGGCTGAGAGGGGCTCTGAGGCCTGGTGGGATAATAAACTCAAGAATTGGGGTCCAGTGTGGCTGACGTGGGGAATTCTCAACATGGCACTGGGCAGAGAATCACTCTGCCTGGGTGGGGCTGGAGTGCCTCACTGAGTCCTAAGGAAACCCTGAGGGCCTAAACTCTTTGTCCACAGGCTCCCTTGGGATCTGACCCAGTCACTCCCTAGAGAACCTAGGATGGGGAGGGCTGCGGCACAAGAGATAAGCAGGAAAACCGAGCTGCTGTCAGGCTCTGGTCCCAGTCGGCTGTGAAACCTTGGGGAAAGCACTTAACCTTTCTGGGCAGCTGTCTCCTAGTATAAAGTGTAGATGGGGGATCCTCACCTAGCCAGCTTCACAGGGATGGGTGGATGGAGCCAAAGATTTTTAAATCATTATTTCATTTAGTAAATGTTCCCTGTTGCCTTCTCCAAACTGAGCTCTGAGCTAACAACACAAGAAATCAGATGGGTCCTGAGCCGCAGCTGCTGACAGTCAGGGAGCTCAGGGAAGCTCTGCCCTCTCTGATCACTAAGTGAAGTTCAAAGGAGAGCAAAGGAAGTCATGAAGGCTTCCTGGAGGGGACAAAACTCATGCTGAGCCCTGAGAGACAGAGGGCTGGGCTGGAGAAACAGTCAAAGGGAGAGAGCACCCCATGTGGGGCAAACAGTGAGCAATCAGAGAATAAACACACAGTCTCAGATGCAATTGGAAACACATTTATTGAACACCTACTACATGCTGAACACTGACAACCCCAAGGTGGAGAGGGCTGTTCCTTCCGAGAACAGAGGCCCCCACATGGCTCACAGACTTGGTTCCAGGGGAACTTGGACAGAGAAAGGGGACACCTGTACAAAGAGGGGAGGGCAGGGAGAAGGCAGAGTAGAAGCATACACAGAGGCAGCAACTGGAGACTCATTCTTTTTACAAACTACCATGAAATTGCAGTGTTGGGGGAGGAAGGAAGAAAACAGCAAAAAGACATGGGAGCTAATTAGTCCCAGAAAAGGGCAATGCCTTGTCCAGAGTCACATGGCAAAAGCATGGCATGAACCTAAGTAATATGGCTTTTCTTGATTCAAAACATTTTCCCTTCACATTATCACAACAGCTCTGAAAGGAACAGGAACGACAGGAACTCAGAAGCCCATCTACTTTGCAGAAGCAGAAGCTGACAGCCCAGAAGTAGAGAGAGGTTCAAGGTCACACCAGACCCACCCTGGCATCTGTTCTTGGCCTCAGCTTCCTGGGAGCAGGATGGGATTTTCCTGTGATGCTGGCCCCTCTCAGACTCAGCCGCTACCTTGGATAAGGCCCTGAGTAAGGATCCTGGGGTCAGGTTTCCAGACAAAGTCCTGAGAACTACAGGCTTTGTGGCAAGTCCCTGGCCCTGTGGTCTCAGATTCCCCATTTACGGAACACAGTCATTGCCTTGTTTTCTGGCACCTGATGGTCCTAGGTTCTCTGTGGATCTCCTTTCCCAAACTGAGGTATCTAGCACTGCCCCTCTCCTCACCCTCAAACAAAAGCTGCCTGCTAACTCTGCAGCTGCTTCCCAGGAGGGCCATCAGTCAATCAGGAACCAGCCACCATGGGGCCTGGGGAGGGGGTATCTGGCTTTAGCAGTTGGTCTGTCATTTCTTAAAGACTGGAGGCAGAGGGGCTCTATGCAGCAGGATAGTGAAGCAAAGATCTTTTCATTCATTCATTCATTCATTCATTCATCTACAAACATTTACTGCACAATCTCTTGTGCTAGTCACTGTACTGGAAACACAACAGTGAAGAGAACCCATGCCTCCCACTGGGGGAGATGTCAGAGCTGGGGCTTGGAGCCAGGGCTGGACGAGTACAAGAGCTGAGGGCCCAGCCCCAATGGCACCTGTTTGAGCTCTTAGGCCCATAAGAGAAGACACCACACCCTGTTAACGTCACAGACCAAGGACATGGTGGAGGGCAGGAATGGGCTCAGAGTGTGTTCACCAACCTCTGGATGTATGTGATTGCATGCATAGGTCTGTAGGCTTGCCCCTCAGAGAACACACCCAAAAATCTGCATGGTCCCAGAAGTATGAATGTTCAAATATGTATGTGCTTATGAATCTATGGACACATGAGGATGCACTCAAATCTATGCTCACATGTATGCACATATGCAAGAATGAGCCTGCATGTAACTGCAAAAGGCAAATCTGAGCCTTCCTGGAACTATGCACAAGCTTCTGCAAGCCTTCTTCCGCATGTGTATGCACATCCAAGTGAGCTTGAGTGTTGATGTCCTCACATGTGGACACAGCTAGGTCTGTTCATGTGTTAAGCATGCATCTAAGAGTACACGTGCATGTACATCTGTACAGACATGTTCAATATGCATGTGCAAGTTACTTTTCTCATCTACCAATACCTGGGAGTGATGATAGGGACAGGCGAGAGAGAGGGAAGGGGAAGGGCAGGTGCCCCCACCTTCAGCATCAACATCCCTGGTCCTTAACACTGGCTCTTGCCTGAGACCCACGCCACCACAGGGTCTACTTCTTCTCCTTAAGTGGTATTGATCGGTTGGTCGTCAGTTAAATATAACTTCAGGGAAGAAGTCACCCAACAACCACTCCTTATTCAAGAGAAAGAAACTGACTGATTCTTAGGTCGGGGGAGCCTCTATCCCAACCAGCTCTGCTGATACCAGAATGGCCCACAGATCAAATGTCAGTCTCTCCAGCCTGAATAATTTATGCCAAGGCCAGAAGTGCTGCCTTCTCAGGAGCCTGTCTCTTTAAATCAGGTCTGGAGCTCTTAAGTTGGGGGGGGGGGGATCCAGAACAACCCAAACCTATGAAGAGCTCAGCCCTGGCTCCCTCTGAGACCCCCGATTCCATGCTGCAAAATCTGCTCCTGTTCTCACAACCTCTGGAGCCCCAAACTCTCCTACCCGTCCACCATTTATAGGTGGGGCACCCTACAGGGGAGGAGGGGCAGTTGGTGGCATCCAACAACCCTAAGGTCCTGAGACCAGAACAACCTAGCGGGGTGCCCAGGTGCTAGGGCAGTGAGGGTCAGTAAAGAGCTGAATCACCAGACCCACAGAGTCCCAGAGCCTAGGAGAGTGCGTGGGGGTGGAGTCCAGCCTGGTGGAGGAAATACGATGGAAGAACTCCAGGCAGAGCAGCCAGTGAGTTGTGGGGGTGAGGGGAAGGAAGGAGGAGGGGGTGTCACTGACTTCCTCAGGGAGGATGGGTTGAGGGTGGAGAAAACAGTGGTCTCAAAGGACTTGCAGGGGTTTTGACCCAGCCAGGCGTAACGTAACTGGGGTCACAGAGGAGGGAACCGAGGCTGGGAATTTTCCAGTCTCTCCTAGCACAGCCCACTCCTTGATCATTGGGATTAGGAAGAGGCTGAAAAATTAGTAACTTTCTCATCCCACCCCTCATCCCTGCCTGCGCTTGTAGGAGGAACTCCAAAGTCTTTCCTCCAAATTCTCGCTCAGTGCTGCTGACCCACCTGCCGGCTCTCCCCCGCCCGGCCCTGCCCCGCCCCACACGTGCCAGAGAGGGAGGAGGAAGGAACCAGCTTAAACGCGGGGGATGGGGAGAGATGAGGAGGCAGCAAGTCAGAACCTCGGAAAGCCAAACTTCTCAGCAGTCCGGGAGCAGAGAAGGGGGAAGAGCAGCCAAAAGCAGCAGCCAAAAGCCCTGGTTTTTCGGGAGCCTCCCACTCCGCCTCTCCGCGAGGAGGGCGCGGAGACACCGCTGGGGGCGGAGGAGGAGGCCGGGAGGCGGGGAGGGGGGAGGCGGGGAGGGGGGGGAAGCAAACCCTGCCCACTCGGCTCCGAGCCCTGAACGGCCGCAGAAGTCGGAGGCCGGTGCGCAGGGCGAGGAGGGCAACCGGGGCGGGGGGCTCGGCTCCCCGCCGGACCCCTCTCGCCCCAGCCAGGAAAGTGAAGGCTCCTCGGACTGTAAAGCCAGCGGACGAGCCGACGGCGACCGCCAGACGCTGCGGGTCAAGGACTTGCCCCACCCGCCCCCCTCCCCGCCCCCAAGGCGCTCCGAACTCACTGGTGAGCGCGGCGGACCGGGCGCTGGATGCGGGGGCAGCCGCGATGGCCCCGCGCGTGGGACAGCCGGAGCACAGGTGCCCGCTGCTGCCTGGGCTGCTGCTTGTGGCCGCGGCGCTGAGCCGGCCCGCCGCACCCTGTCCTTTCCAGTGCTACTGCTTTGGCGGCCCCAAGCTGCTGTTGCGCTGCGCGTCCGGCGCGGAGCTCCGGCAGCCGCCGCGGGATGTGCCGCCGGACGCGCGCAACCTCACCATCGTGGGCGCCAACCTGACGGTGCTGCGCGCGGCCGCCTTCGCCGGCGGGGACGCGGACGGGGAGGAGGCGGCGGCGGGCGGCGTGCGCCTGCCTCTCCTGACGGCGCTGCGCCTCACGCACAACAACATCGAGGTTGTGGAGGACGGCGCCTTCGACGGACTGCCCAGTCTGGCGGCGCTCGACCTGAGCCACAACCCACTGCGAGCCCTGGGCGTCGGCGCCTTCCGCGGGCTGCCCGGGCTGCGCTCGCTGCAGCTCAACCATGCGCTGGCGCGGGGCGGCCCCGCGCTGCTAGCCTCGCTGGACGCTGCGCTCGCCCCGCTGGACGAGCTGCGCCTCCTCGGCCTGGCGGGCAATGCACTGAACCGCCTGCCGCCCACCGCGCTGCGCCGGCCGCGCCTCGAGCAGCTGGACGCGAGCCTCAACTCTCTTACCGGCCTGGGCCCCGACGAGCTGCACGCGCTAGAGCGCGATGGCGGCCTTCCCGCGCCGCGCCTGCTGCTCGCGGACAATCCCCTGCGCTGCGGCTGCCCCGCGCGCCCCCTGCTGGCCTGGCTGCGCAACGCCACGGAGCGCGTACCCGACGCCCGGCGCCTGCGCTGCGCCGCCCCGCGGGCGCTGCACGATCGGCCTTTCCTGGAACTGGACGAGGCGCGGCTGCGCTGCGTCGACGGCGACACCGACGGTCGCGGGGAAGAAGTAGAACTCGCCAGCCCGGAGCTGGAAGCCTCCTACGTCTTCTTTGGGCTGGTTCTGGCGCTCATCGGCCTCATTTTCCTAATGGTGCTCTACCTAAACCGCCGCGGCATCCAGCGCTGGATGCGCAACTTGCGCGAGGCCTGCCGGGACCAGATGGAGGGCTACCACTACCGCTACGAGCAGGACGCCGACCCGCGCCGCGCTTCCGCCCCGACCGCCCCAGCAGGCTCTCGCGCCACTTCTCCGGGCTCTGGCCTCTGAACTTCTCCTATTGAGACTTGGGGGCCGCCCCTGCCAGCTGACGACCTTACTGGGGCAACCTGCCCCAAAGCCATGGTTGTCAGATACCCGCGAGCTTGGGGCTTTGAGATCTGCCCCTGACCGACCTGAGACCTTTGGATTATGGCATCTCGCCCACCCGGAGGCCCCAAGCTGTATTCCCTCTCCCCCCAGCCTCTGAGACCTGTCACCGTCAAAGACGCAGAGACACCCTCTTCTGATTCCAGAAATTCCATCCACTCATCCCAGGCTCTGACATCCCTCCTGAACCACCCAAAGCCCCTCTGCTTTTCAGGACTCACCCAGAGACCCTGTCCTTCAATCCCCAAACTGAGACTGCTTCCCCACCCTGTGCTTTAAGCCCAGACCTCTCAGGACTGAACATCCCCTAGACTACACTCCAGCTTGGAGCCCTCAGCTCCCTTCCAGAGCTCAGGGACCCTCACATCCCATTCTGATCTCAGAAGCAGAGCATCCCCACCTGAAGGTTTTTGTGGAGTTTGAGCCTTTTTTTCCCTCATCCCAGAGCTCTACCCTCTATCCTGCGTAGAGATCTATATCCCGGAGCTCTGAGGGTTGGGCACCCTCCCCCAATCTGAGGATGTATTTCATACCTCCCACCACCCCAGCTTTGGCCCAGGCCCCTTCCTTCCTTGGCCCAGGCTTGAGGCTCAGCTCCTGTCTCTCCCATCCCAGGAACAGGCACACCCCATTATAGCCTTAGTGTGGGGCCGATCCTCAGCCTTTCCCACTTTTGGCTCTGAGCCCCCAGTACTCAATTCTTGTCTCCAATCTCAAACTCTCACCTCTTTGCTTGGATCTGAGTTTCATCCCCTACCCAAGTCTTAGGCTCTCAATTCCCCCCACACCTATTGCTTGCACTCAGTACCCACGCCTACCACTCCCTGTGTCTGGGTCCAGTGAGGAATCCATCCCTGTGATATGCCCATCCCCCTTTCCTCCTACGATGAGCTCTCCAGCCCTGCAAAACAGGTGCAGGTGCCAAGCACCCCCCTCCAACCATATCAGCAGATCCCCATGGGGATCCTGGAGGAGAGAGTCCTGAGGGTGCAAAGTAGATGGTCTGGACTCAGAACCAGGGTCACCTGACCGTCTTGCTGAAGAGAGGGGTAGGGGAGGTCACCCCCACTGGCTGGGAGTTGCTGCCCACATGCTCTTTCCACCCACGTGACTCTTCTCCCCTGGGGAGTCCTTGCTGCCACCCCCTCCCAACCCTGCCCCTGAATGCCTTCTGGAAGAGGAAGGAGGTCTCTTCTGTCTCAGGCACAACCTCTCCTGTCCAGGGTCAGAGCCTCAGCGCCCTGCCTTCTGCATGATCCCAAAGCACAATCGGTGAGTGGGGAGGGGGCTGCCTCTCCCTGACTCCCACCCCCTAGGTCAGGCAGAATGGCTGGCCTGTGCTGTCTCTACACACAGGAAGTCACCCTCCTTCAACATACTGGCTTGAGGTCTGCATTCCCACCTCAACCTGAGAAATCTGGATCTCCCCTGGGCAGTTTTCTATAAAGTCTGCAATAATATCAGATACTCTGCTCTTTTAAGTGGTGCTATGTGATTGAAGTGTTGACCTTGGGTTGTTGAAGAGGGTCAGAGGACACCAAGGAGAGCATTTTGGACCTTCTTGAGGTGAAGCAATGACCCTCGGTGTCTTCTCTCAGAGTATAGGAGAAGAAATGGGCTCTGACTATATGTAGTAGGACTGAGGCTAGACACATGGAGGGACTTCCCATTGGGATAGCATTGCTCTCTAAGCCAGTTTGCTTTTTATCCTGAGATAGGCTTATCCACGGGGTAGGATCCTGTGCTTCCTCTGCATCCTCTTACCCACTGGTTCCATTACTGAGGTGGAGTTGGGAGTTATGGGGGAGATACAGCTGGACTGACAAACTAGCATCAGATGATACTATCAAGGAGAAAATTCAGGTACAGAGAATCAGAGGCAGTTAATTCAGACAGTAAAGAGGAGGGATCATATAACTTTGGCATCATCTCAGATGAATTACCTGATACTCAATTACGTACTGTGTCACGCCATGCTCTCCTGGCTAGAAGGGTAAGAATTGCAGGAGTATATGAGAGGCTAGGAGGAGAGGCAGCCTAGTTGAGGGCGTGGGGGAGTGGTGGGTAAAATAACCCCCTGAGATATGCAGAGCAAGGAGGCAGATGAGTTCTGGGCCAGTAGGACCAGGATAGGAGGCTCTCTTCTGCCTCAAGGTCTCCAGGCTGGGTTATTTTACATCTAGGGTCTCAGAGCCCTAGAACCACATGGCAGAAGTCTAGAATTCTGGCATTTTAGAATCTTAGGGCTGTGTAGTTCTAGAATTTGTGTCTTCTAAACATTGATAGGGACCTCAGAAGTAATGTGGGAAGCCTCATAAGCTGTCAACAAAGAGGACCCTCTCTTGATGAGGAGCTCACTCCCTGTCCTGGGAGCATCCCTCTCAGTGCTAGAGAAATCTGCCTGGGACTCCTTGACACTCCCAGTTTGCCTTGAGGCAAGGAGCACACCTCACCCCAGGACAGCTCTTCACAGAGTGGTTGGTCCTGTGTCAGTGTCCATATCTTCTCCCAGCAAATTCCTTACCCCTTCTTCCAGTCATCTCTCATGAAAAGGGGTTAAATTCTCTTGAAGCATTTCCATCCATCCATGACCTTCAAAGGGTGCTCTGCCCATCCTGCAGGACAAAATAGTGATGGTCTCCCTAATACAGGTTAGAGAACTGTGTCTCTAAAAGGTCACCTCCCCAGTTCCAAAGACATGTCCTCTGATAATGTAGCCTAATACTGCAGTAAGTCCTAGCAAATGAAACATGCTACTAGCTGTGGGTTCTTTGTCAGCAACAATCTTTGAGGGTTAAATACCAAATCAATAGTTGTCAAAAAAATCAATAATTGAAACCTAATGTATGCCAACTGACATTTAACCTTAGTACCATTCACTGATTCTCATCAAATGTCTCTGAGCTGCTACCCTTCTTGCAGCCTGTCAGTGGCCTTTGGCTTTATGAGACTCTCAGCAGGTTCCCAGGGCCCCCAGCCTTGCTTCCTCTGCAAATCCAGCCATTTGCTTAGTCTCTATTGAATACAACTTTGCCAGTCCTAGAAAAGCTAGTGACCCTGGGGGAAATTATATTCATTCAAGTTCTAGAGAAAGGTGCCAGGAAACCATGAGAGCTCAGAATAAGGGCTCTCAACCAAGCTTAGGGAAGCTTCTTAAAGTCACATTTGAGCAGGGTTTTGAAGGATGAGTAGGAGTTTGAAGAACAGAGAAAGATCAGAAGTATCAGCTTGTGCAAAGTCCTGGAGGCAGGAAAATCCTGTTAGTCTGAGAATTTGAGAAGACCATTAACGGTTGAGGGTAGATGGGACAGTGTGTGGGGGTAAGGTGGTTCTGTGTTCCCTTCATGCTCCCCTGGGAGGCACTCAAGGGACTTCCACCTTCAGAAAAGAAGACAGGGAAGTGGGAAGGTGTGATATGTGGGCCAGGAGAACTGCATGGTGCCTCTTACTTGTGCCTTCCTTCTGCCCATCCTTTTTATGCCAGGCCTCATGCCAGGCAATGAAGACAGAGGAGTCAGAGCTAAGACCACGGGAGGCCAGATGAACTAGGGGGTAAGGGAAGGGGCCACGAAGAGGCCTTGCAGGAAAAGGTGAGATGGAGGAGTCTGACTGGTCCTCCCCTTACACCCTGATGTCACCCACCCACTCCAGACCCTCTCTCAGCAGTACCAGGGACCGGCTAAATGGCTAGTCTCCCCCCAATCAGATGTTATGGATGCTGCTGGAAGTTGCGGGCAGGGTACTGCAAGGGCAAAGCTGGGGTGGGGTGGGGTACGGAACTCCATCTAGGATGTGCCCTTAAAGAGCAGGTACGATGGAGAGCAGGGAAAGGGGGAGAGAAAAGTTGTGTGACTATCAGAAATGTGATAGACATGAAGGCAGTTCTGTTCCGAGAAACACGTCCGACTTCCTGGAGTTCTGTGACCCTGTGAAAACTGAAATTTCCTCTCAAAAACAAAGAGATACCATGATCACCATCTCCTTGAGAAGACTTTTACTTCTGCGACCCTTTTCCTACTCACGCTCCTCAAGTCTGAGTGGGAGCCAGTGAGGGCCCAGCTGGAGTCCGAGGACTGAGTTTCAGTCTGAGCTCAGCATGACTTGCCATGTCATCTGGTCCTTAATCAGTTGGAAACATTGGTTAGACCCTACACTGTGCTGGGTGCTGGGGATTCAGCCGTGAACACGGCAGAGCCGGCGCCTGGCTTCCTGGCCCAGTCTGACCCTGACTGTGGACATCCCCCGCCCCTCTCTGGCTCCAGGTTCCTTCTGTCCAGGCTGGGGCTGGACTTGTGACCTCCAGAGGCACTGCCGGCTCTCACTGAGGTCCATCTCCTTCTTCATTAAAGTCTCTGCCCGGCAGACTCACGGCCCTAATTTATGGGCATGGCCTTTCCTGGACTGGGAGAAGTGATGGGGGCAGTTAATATTCCTTTGGTAATGGTTTGGCTGCCTTCAGAGTCCCCTCCTCCACCCCTTCACCCCTCCCTCACTGCCCCCACCCTCTTCCCTCAGCACTGCCTCAGGGCAGTTTGCCTAGTACCATGCATAGCACCTCAACTAACCCTTCAGTGTCCTGGTGGGGAAGTTGAGGTCCAGAGAGTGCAGGAGCCCATCCAGGTCACACATCATGTCTGGAGCAGAGCAGATCCAGAGTTCAGGATGCCCCCTGCGGACATCTCTACCCTGCTCTGGGTCTGAGTGTCTGACAGGGCTGCCCCACTTCCTGACTCTGTGTCTGTACCCCTGTGATCATTGCCTCTTGCGGCCGGGCCTGTGGTGGCCTCAAGATAGGAAAAAGAAAGCCAACAAGGAAGGAGTGGGAAGTTCTCTTCAGCTCTCTTCATCAAGAGCTTCCAGCAGGTCCCAGAAACCTGCTCTAGCCCCTTGCAGGCAGAAATCCTGATGAGGGATCCTTCTTGAAGGGAGGGGTGTCTCTACCTGTCTCTGAGAGGAGAAAGGGGTTTGTTCTGGACCCCTAAGCTCTGAGGTTCCCCTGCATGAAACTCATACTTCCTGAGCCCCTCCTCTCTGCCGAGCACCTGCTGAGATGGACCAGATCTGGCTCCTGTGCTCAGTAAAGATGTGATAATGGAGGCATGGAGGGCCCCTAACTAGGGTGACCATCCAAAATAGAGAACTTTGGAGAGTGAAAGGGACCGCTATAAGTAATTACACTGGGACAAGAATAAGGTAGAACTGTACCAGGCTGGTGGGCCCTGGACTCCAGTGAATTTTGACAAGGCCTGGTGAGGAAAAGAAAAAGTGCTAGACTGCTAGACTAGCTAGTCTACCAGCACTGTATAGCTAATACACTCCCTGTCCTTGACTCTGTCCTCCAGCCATGCTAAACAACTTCTTGAATGCTATTCACCAGCCACACCAAACTACTCAGGTTTTAAAATGGAGCCCAGCTATTCCAGGCCCCATACCTTTGCTCACACAGTGCCCTCTGCCCGGGAAGCTTTTCCGACACAGAGGGCAGCAGGACAGCTCAAGAGCCCCCTCTGCTTTCCTGACCTCACTGTTTTCTTCCTGTCACTGGATCCCCCAGACCTTCATTTGTGCTTATGGGTTTTCCTGCCCATTATCTGCACCAGACGTTCCCCCACGGGGCTGGGTCCAGTTCCTTTCTGGGTCCCCATTCCTGGTGCACAGAGATTTGTGAGCACTGTCCCTGCCCCGCAGAAATCCGAAACACAGAGGAAGAGGCATCACTCAGGGCTCAAGGCCTCTGTCTGCTGCATGGCAGATACCTGCTCCCTTTAACTCCCACAACCTCTCAGCTCATTGAACTGAGGCTGCGATTGTAGAAGATGCCTGCGTGGCCATCCTTGTTACTGTTCAATAAAGTGAGAAAACAGAAAGAAAATGCAGCTTTAGAATATGTAATCATGTAAAACATAATTTAGCCTTAACTTTTCGACTTTACTTTTTATCACAATTATAGCTTTCTGGCCCTCCATTGGGAGTACTTGTCCAGCATCCTGTCTGGACAACATCGGCCACTGACTGGCTCAGCCCGTCACGGCCTTGGTTTCTTGACCCAGGGAGCTGCAGCGACATCTGTCGGCCAATTTGTGTAAGAGCGGAACCAGCTAAAAAAAAATTTTTTTTTTTTTTGCATACATGCACTATCTGCTGATCAATATGGGAACGTTCCTTCTTCCTTTTTTTTTTTTTTACATTTTTATTGATTCATAATCATTTTACAGTGTTGTGTCAAATTCCAGTGTTCAGTACAATTTTTCAGTCATACATGGACATATACACACTCATTGTCACATTTTTTTCTCTGTGATTTATCATAACATTTTGTGTATATTTCCCTGTGCTATACAGTGTAATCTTGTTTATCTGTTCTACAATTTTGAAATCCCAGTCTATCCCTTCCCACCCTCTACCCCCCTGGTAACCACAAGTCTGTATTCTCTGTCCATGAGTCTATTTCTGTCCTGTATTTATGCTTTGTTTTTGTTTGTTTGTTTTTGTTTTTTAGATTCCACATATGAGCGATCTCATATGGTATTTTTCTTTCTCTTTCTGGCTTACTTCACTTAGAATGACATTCTCTAGGAGCATCCATGTTGCTGCAAATGGCATTATGTTGTCGGTTTTTATGGCTGAGTAGTATTCCATTGTGTAAATATACCACATCTTCTTTATCCAGTCACCTGTTGATGGACATTTAGGTTGTTTCCATGTTTTGGCTATTGTAAATAGTGCTGCTATGAACATTGGGGTGCAGGTGTCATCCTGAAGTAGATTTCCTTCTGGGTACAAGCCCAGGAGTGGGATTCCTGGGTCATATGGTAAGTCTATTCCTAGTCTTTTGAGGAATCGCCACACTGTTTTCCATAGTGGCTGCACCAAACTGCATTCCCACCAGCAGTGTAGGAGGGTTCCCCTTTCTCCACAGCCTCTCCAGCATTTGTCATTTGTGGATTTTTGAATGACGGCCATTCTGACTGGTGTGAGGTGATACCTCATTGTAGTTTTGATTTGCATTTCTCTGATAATTAGTGATATTGAACATTTTTTCATGTGTTTTTTGATCATTTGTATGTCTTCCTTGGAGAATTGCTTGTTTAGGTCTTCTGCCCATTTTTGGATTGGGTTGTTTGTTTTTTTCTTATTGAGTCGTATGAGCTGCTTATATATTTTGGAGATCAAGCCTTTGTCGGTTTCACTTGCAAAAATTTTCTCCCATTCCGTAGGTTTTCTTCTTGTTTTATTTCTGGTTTCCTTTGCTCTGCAGAAGCTTGTAAGTTTCATTAGGTCCCATTTGTTTATTCTTGCTTTTATTTCTTCTAGGAGAAAATTTTTGAAATGTATGTCAGATAATGTTTTGCCTATGTTTTCCTCTAGGAGGTTTATTGTATCTTGTCTTATGTTTAAGTCTTTAATCCATTTTGAGTTGATTTTTGTATATGGTGTAAGGGAGTGTTCTAGCTTCATTGTTTTACATGCTGCTGTCCAGTTTTCCCAACACCATTTGCTGAAGAGACTGTCTTTATTCCATTGTATATTCTTGCCTCCTTTGTCGAAGATGAGTTGACCAAAAGTTTGTGGGTTCATTTCTGGGCTCTCTATTCTGTTCCATTGGTCTATATGTCTGTTTTGGTACCAATACCATGCTGTCTTGATGACTGTAGCTCTATAGTATTGTCTGAAGTCTGGGAGAGTTATTCCTCCAGCCTCTTTCTTTCTCTTCAGTAATGCTTTAGCAATTCTAGGTCTTTGATGGTTCCATATAAATTTTATTATGATTTGTTCTAGTTCTGTGAAATATGTCCTGGGTAATTGGTTAGGGATTGCATTAAATCTGTAGATTGCCTTGGGCAGTGTGATCATTTTAACAATATTGATTCTTCCAATCCAAGAGCATGGAATATCTTTCCATTTTTTAAAGTCTTCTTTAATTTCCTTCATCAATGGTTTATAGTTTTCTGTGTATAATTCTTTCGCCTCCTTGGTTAGATTTATTCCCAGATATTTTATTGCTTTGGGTGCTATTTTAAAGGGGATTGTTTCTTTACTTTCTTTTTCTGTTGATTTATCGTTAGTGTAAAGAAATGCAACTGATTTTTGAACATTAATTTTGTAACCTGCTACCTTGCTGAATTCTTCGATCAGCTCTAGTAGCTTTTTTGTGGACCTTTTAGGGTTTTCTATATATAGTAACATGTCGTCAGCATATAATGACACTTTTACCTCTTCTTTTCCAATTTGGATCCCTTTTATTTCTTTCTCTTGCCTGATTGCTGTGGCTAGGCCTTCCAGGACTATATTGAATAGGAGTGGTGATAGTGGGCATCCTTGTCTTGTCCCAGATTTTAGTGGGAAGCTTTTGAGTTTTTCACCGTTGAGAACTATGCTGGCTATAGGTTTGTCATATATAGCTTTTATTATGTTGAGATATGTTCCCTCTATACCCACTTTGGCGAGAGTTTTTATCATAAATGGGTGTTGAATTTTATCAAATGCTTTTTCTGCATCGATTGAGATGATCATGTGGTTTTTGTCCTTTCTCTTGTTGATGTGATGTATTACATTGATTGATTTGCGTATGTTGAACCAGCCTTGTGTCCCTGGGATGAACCCCACTTGGTCATGATGTATAATCTTTTTTATGTGTTGTTGGATTCTATTTGCTAAAATTTTGGTGAGGATTTTGGCGTCTATGTTCATCAGTGATATTGGCCTATAATTCTCTTTTTTTGTAGTGTCTTTGCCTGGTTTTGGTATCAGGGTGATGGTGGCTTCATAGAATGAGTTTGGGAGTATTCCCTCCTTTTCAATCATCTGGAAGAGTTTGAGAAGGACTGGTATGAGTTCTTCTTTGTATGTTTGGTAGAATTCCCCGGTGAAGCCATCCGGTCCTGGACTTTTATTTGTAGGGAGGTTTTTAATTGCTATTTCTATTTCCTTTCTAGTGATCGGCCTTCTTCCTTTTTGACATGATCCATTCAGCAAGTATTTTATCAAGTGCCTATGATGTGCCAAGCTCTATGCTAGGAAGAAGCTGGGGGTTGTTCTAAGCACTTTACATATATTAACTCATTTTAGTCTGATGGCAATTCTGTAAAGTAGGTATTATTATTCCTACTTTACAAATGAAGAAAGTAAGGTATATAAGATAGATGATCAATTTGTTCAAGGTCACACTGTGAATAAGGGCTTAGAACTCAGAGCTCATGTGCTTAGACTATAAACAAGTAAATAAACAAGAAAGATACTTCTTATGAGGGAAATAGAATGATGTAAGAGTGATGGGGAAGTGTGTCCTCTGAATGGGGTAGTCAGGCAGGCTCCTGTGAGAAGGTGGCTTACCCTGAAGAATGGGAATGAAAGAGCTCTGTAAAGAGCCTAGGAAAAGTCAATCCAGGCAGAAGAAATGGTGAACGCAAAAGTGCTGAGACTGAATATTCAAATACGAGATGGGAGGCCAGTTCTGGCCATTCTACCCCTAAATACCCCTCCAATCGGTCCTTCTTCTTCCCCCAGCTGATCCCAGCCTCTACCTCTATCAGCTGGATCCCTGCCCCAGCTCCTCCCTGATCCCTCCACTTCCAGCTTCCCCTTTTGGCCTGTCCTCTGCAGTACAGCTGCCAGAGTGATCCTAAAAATGCATAAATCTGATCCATCTCACTGCCCCACTTAAAACCTGTTCCACTGTCTTCTGGACAAACAAACAAACAAACAAAAAAACCCAAGCTCTTTGGATTGATTATCTGTAACCTCCCTCCCTATGGCTATGGTCTGGTCCCATGACATGTTAGCTCTTCTGGTTCCCTTCACTTTGCAACCACATGAAAGTCCTTACAGTTCCCTGAAGGTCCTGGGTTGTCTCACCCCCAATGCTCCCCATGTGCTATCCGTTCTATCTGAAATACTCATAAGCCTCTCTTCACCTGCCTAACTGTTCTCATCCTTCAAAACTCAGCCAAAGCAATTCCTCCTCTAGGAAGTCTGTCTCATTTCCCATCTCACTCACCCCAGCTATCTGTGATGGTCCCTCTCTGGTGCTCTCCTGGCATGCCATGAGTACATGTCAGCACAAATCCACAAGAGAGAAGAGAAATAAAAGGGAAATTTACTCCATGCAGGTAACTTCCCCAAATTTTTACTCCCCTGCACCATCTACCTGCTTTTGTTTAATTTTCAGAATCATCAGGAAGTTGTGTTTTGTATTTTTGTTCAGTTTTTATGTAGGAGGGATCAGCTGTAGTGGACTTACTCTGTCTTGGCCAGAATTTGAAACTCCTACATAGTTAATTTTAAGTTGCTGTAATTTTTAAAAGCTAAGAGAAATGAAGTCTCAAAACACCATGAAGACTGTGACAGCAGGAGAAAAGCTCAAAGCTAAGAGGCAAAAACAAATACCTCTCCCATGTTTAGAGTCCTATTTAGATGTCAGGCCACTCCTTCTAAATTGTGGTATCCAGGCCAACAGGATTATTTCTGTTTGTTTTTTTTTTTAATGAGAAGATTAAGGAAGAGCGGATGATTTGCCTATTTGGTCTCAGATCTAATCCCCTGTCCTTCTCCTGCTCTATATTGCAGGGTATTGGCCATTGCAAACTACATTTCCCAAGATTCTTTGAAAATTAGCTTTTAATTAGAGACTGCCAATAGGAGGGCGAGAAGAGAGGAGAAACCAGAGTACTTCTCCCACTCTTTCTGTTTTGGGCAGCATCCCAGCAACAGCTGTGTTTCTTCTGTGTTCTATTCTTTGTATACCATCTCCCTCAATGTCCCTGCTGGGCTGCCCCGGTCCCCAGCTCGGTAACACCACCTCCTCTCTCTGTCCTTCCACAGTACAGGGGGTAGTGGTTTCCCACTGTACCTGATCTCTGGGTTGTCCTACACCCCATTTCCCCTTTCAACCCTTGCAACATTTTTATATCCAGTTTCTTTGATTAGAGTCCTGTACTGAAATACTGGCATAGGCTGCAAGGGAGCATCAGAGGAAACAGACCAACTTCTGGCCAGTTAGGAGGGCAATGCATTGATCTAAGTTGCACATTATCTTAAAGGAATGTGAAAAATTGTTTTATCTATATAACCAATTTTCTAGGAAAGTCATCTTATAATCAGCAGCATCATCCTTTTGTTTTAATACAGTACCCTGTCATTTAGGATTCTGAATCTTCCTTATCTGTATCACCACTCCTCCCATGTGTTCTTTTAGAACAAGCAGTGGGTAAGCTGTGGAAAATGGAAGTGACTTCGGGGAGACCCAGCAGAGTAGGAGATGAGAACTGAATAAGAACCGGGGCTGGGACAAGGGCAGGACTCCAGCAGAAGTGGTCAGTTCTGCCAAAGAGAAGGTGGGATGGCTTCACCCCAGGACCAAACCAGGGATCATGGGATCCAGTGGTGTCTGAGTGGGATCACAGGTTTGGCAATTTCCCCAGGCTATATGGCTGGTAAATGGCAGTGAGGGGAGGAGAAAGCTTCCTGGCAGTCTCCAGAAGGGGGTACGGGAACCAGGTTGGAGTTGGGGCCAACACCTGACCCAGCCACAGGCCCCATCGCTGGTCCAGGGCAGCAGGCCCAGCATTTGCTTGTCTATGTCCTGCTGTGGGCTTACGAGATAGAAATAAAAGCACAGCCAACATCTCTCACAAAAGACCTTTAATGGTCTCCTATTTATGATCCCTTTGTTCATTTGTCCTGTTAGAGCTGAATAAACTGTAATAACTTATCTGACATAATAAGGAATGCCATAGGTACAACAGATAAACCTGGCAGGTGCTCCAGGAATAAGGGCATCACAAAAGAGTCACTCAACAAAAGGGCCACAGACCTGGAGGCCCATCCCAGTTGCTTGTCCCTCCCCACACCCAGGATCCACACACAGTTCCAGGCTCAATCAGGCTCCCACTGGGAAGGAAGAGGCAGCCCCCACCAACCCTCAGAATCTGTGGCTAGACCCTAACACTGAGCAGTGGTGCCCCGGGAAGATGGTGTATCCTACGCTCATCCCACCGAGTGCTCTGCTGATCTGCAGGGCAGACTGTGACCACATCCTGAGTTTGTGACCCCTCCATCATACCCACTTATCTAGACACTTGTAGTAATCCCTCTGAGGTGGCAGAGCCTGGTACTATCATCTTACACAAGGGGAAACTGAGGTCAGGTTCCCAGAGGCACACTCACACTGAACGGACGACACCAGTTGGCACTTCTTCTCCCATGCCACATGGCTTGCTGTACCCTGAGTCTCACATTTTCACCTGAAATGCCCAGAGTCGGGGACAGGCAGGATTCTATGCCAAGGGCTGGGTCCCCAAAGTGCCCACCTCTTCATCAACCCTGGTGAGGGACTTGGGCAGAGGGGCAGGCCAGCAGGGAGAGAATTGGGGGGCTATGGGTGGGGAACCAGCCTCTCTTCAGGCACCCCCCTGTTGCCACACACTCAGTTGACCATAAATATGGGAATGGAGTCTTATTAGAATTGCTCAAGGGAAATTTGCTTCTTAAAAGGTCTCTGTAATCTTGCCTTCATAGGAGGGACTTGTGTCATAAAGTCCTCCCTCAGCATTTCTTTTATGAAACCAAGACTTCCATCCACCTGGCTGTACTAAAGAGGAAACTAACTAGTTTCTCCTCCCATTACATTGCTCCTCTGTCATTGGCCTGGGCCAGGGAAGGGGGATGTCACACTGGGGCACAGACGCAAGTCCTGAGAGGGGGTTGGGCCTCTTTGCTTCCTCCACCGTCCCCCACGCTGCATGGGCCAATATCAGGGCAAAGACCCATCCTCACAGCACCAGGCCCCTGCCCAAATCAAACCGAAGCCAGAGCTTCAGGGGGAGTGGGGACTACAAGGCCATCAAATGTGTACGTGTGTGTGTGTGTCTGTGTGTGTGTGAATAAGCAAGTGCTTGGGACTGGGTCTGTGACCCAAGTTCCAATACAAAGATACTTCGCATTGGAATGCTAGAGCCATTCCAACATGAAAAGCCAGAATAGAACCTGTGCTTGCTGGTCTAAGATCAAACCTCAGAATAGTGGTTTGAAGAAGTTTTTCTTCAGAAGAAAGTTTGAAAGTGAAACTTCAACAGGCAAGACAGATAAAAGCGGCATTGTCCTGGTGGAAGTAGGAATGGGGGGAGGGCTGGAGACCTATCCTTTGCCTCCACCCTCATCTTCCCACCTTAGCAGCCCCTGACAAAGCTCTGTGGAACACCAGGGGTTCCACAGCACCTGATTTGAAAACCAGTGTGTCAGAGTCTATAGATCATGGGTCCTGGGGACCTGTGCTTGACTTCCCTTTTGGGGTGAAGACTTGGGACTGAGTGACGGGGGAGGATGTTCTCCCTCAATGGGCCTCTCTTTTAAGCCGCTGTGCAGTGAGCTTACAGGGGAGTGGCAGAGGTGGGGATCCAGCCCCACAGGTAGGCCATTTCAGTCCTGGAGAGAGGACAAAAGTGATGGAGCTGCCTGGGCCAGGATAGCAAAGTCCTAGGCCCAATGCAGGCTTATGCACGAGGGTTGGGGGAGTCTGTTTTGGTCCTTGTTGACTTTAAAAAGAAAAACATCAGAACAGATATGGGCTTACATCCATGAGATCCTATAAGTGTTTAAGACTGGGGCCTAATGCCTCCCTCCGAGATGGATGGAGAATGCCCAGCCCCAGTCGCTGGCAGGAGGGAAGCTGCCTTTGTGGGCTGCTGAAACCACTGGGGTTGGGTCAGCAGGGGCTCAGCTCTCAGAGTAAGAGGCCTGGGTTTCCCCTGGACCCAAATCTCTCCCAAGCATCACCAAGAAGTGACATTTGGCAGCTCTGGTTGATACTAGAGGGGCCTTGTAATTTGAAGGGAAGGGGCAGGCAGTTTCTGATCCACCTCATGCTTGGGGTTCTCTCATGGGGTAGAGGGGGTTTCAGCCTCTCCTGGGCCTGGGGGCTGGAGGCTCTTCCTAACCTGGGATCAGAGCCAAGGCATCCAAGATGCACCCCCACCCCCCAATCACTGACACTCTCCATGTCTTGTCTGTCTTGGCTGCTGGGACCACTGCCTGTGGGCATGGCATCCCTGAAGAGAATCTGAATTTCCCTCTCAGCTGGGTAACCGAAGCCAAACTGGTCGCATCTCGTTCTGGTTGACCTCAGCATAAGGGAGAGGGGGCAAGAGATGAAGACAGGTGGGAGGAGGCCTCAGCCCACAGCAAACTTCCTGTGTGACCCTAGGCTACTCCTGCATGATGGCAGGAAACTTACAGAGCTGACTTTCGTCGCCACTGATTTTCATCTCCACTGACTTTCATCTCCTTTGGGCCTCACAGATTCCTTGAGTCAGGCAGGGAAGGGATTACTGTCCCATTTTCCAGTTAGGGAAACCAAGATCAAGAGGTTGAATGAGTTGCTCAAGGCTACTCAGCTAGGTAGTGACAACCGGAACAGAGAAGAATTGTGGACTTCCAGGCCAGTGCGCTTTTTACTGCACCATGTGGGAACCAGCTTGTCAGCAACTCCCCCAACTGAATCAACACCCCAAGCAAGCCCACTCTCACTGGTCCAGGCTCTGGGACTGAGGAGGTCTGTGGAGTCCAGCCAAAGAACTCAGTCCTTCTCTCCACAGGGACTGAACTCTTCTCATGGTTGGAAGGCTTAGGAAGCCCCGCTGGCCTTCTGCCTGCATACTTTCACCCCGGGCCATGCTCTTCCCTCCTGCCCAGACTACTATCTACATGTCACCCACCTGGCCTACTGGAAAGTCCCAGTGTGGAGCTGCATGGCCAGCCCAAGCCCCAGATGTGTGGACAGGGAGAGCCAGTACTGTGGGCTGGCGCCAGGGGCCCAGTTTGGCTCCCTTACTCCCAATTTCACTCCACGGGCTCACCTGCACAGGCTGACTCCAGATGGAGAGGAGCCCTGCAGAGAAGGACTCAGTTGTGCATGGGTGGCTCGGGGGAGCAGGATCTGGAGCTAACCAGAAGCTTGGAAACATGATCTGGGCCTTTCTCTCAGGAAGAAGCTTTAGTGTCCCACTGGGCTGCAGCGCATGGATGTGCAGGAGGGTGCCCAGCCCAGGGGCAAGTGGGGCTAAACTCCAGCCTATGACCTCTCAAGAAGCTGTGCACTTCAACATGGGTTGAATCCACATGGAAGGGGCACCATTTCTAATTCAGATCAAGGCACTATACAGACTAGCAGCAACCATGGAGCCCTGAATGCAATGCCTTCCCCGTTACTTCCCCCTGTAACTTTCCCTTGATCATAAGCTTTCCAAGGACAGGTGCTGGGACCAACCCAACTCTGTCTCCAGTGCTCAGCACAGAGTGGAGAAGTTGTCAGCCAAGGATGGTTAAGCCAAATTCAAATGATCTTGACTACTGCCCTTCTGTAGTCCTGGGTCCAAAGAGTAAATAAAAGGTTAAATGGGTCCATGATGCTTCTTACAGCTGGAGAAACTTCATTTCAGCACTAGGATAAACCCAAAAGGGTGAGTGTGATATTCAAGTGGAAAGAGGTCAAGAAACCAGCCTGACAAAGGTTTTGTGTGACCAGGTTAGAAGAGGTCATTTTGTAGGTGAGTGATCACTCCAAATCCTAAATGGTCATGTACCAGCCCTAAAGGTTCCAGAAGACGACCCTGGAGAGCATATGCTTACCATGCGTTGTTCCAAAACTTCATCAACTCTACACCTGCCCAAATGAGGTGCAAACTGCCCAGCAAGCTCTGGAAGGGGCTGTATGCAGCTGGGATCCCCGAACTGGCCAGAGAAGTTTGTCTGCCCTGAGCTGACTTGGTTCTGACCTAGGGTAGGGGTCCCGAGGGTTGCGTCTTCATGAGATCCAAAAGGGAAGGGCTAGGGTGCAGGGCCAGGCGTGTGAACTGGGTCATTTCACCGTGGAAAGTGGTTATAAAGTCCACCTCAGGAGAGGCTGGACTGTAAAGCACTGAAATCCAGCTTGTATAATAAAATTTTGTTGCCTCCCTTTTCACAAATATGGGACAAGGATAGAAGGGAACAAGAGATCCCTTTGCCCTGCTAATCAATATATTTGCTTGGGTATAAGGCCAACTTCAGGACATCCAAAGCGAGTGAGAAGGTCCTAGCGCAGCCCCTCCCCCAAGCCTCGGCAAATACAAGCTCTGGCCTTCGGTGCTGCTGGGGCCCTGGGGCCAGGTGGTGCGTGCTGGCTTGACATTAGGCAACACCCACAGGGACCCAAGAAGGACCCTTCTCAGGGCTGAAGCTGATACAGGTAGTGGTGCTAACAGCTCTCCAAGGCACTCCCTGGGGCCCAGTGAATCCTCAACGGTGGCAGACAGACCGGAGTCAGTGGCTCTGGCTCCGCCCACCAGAACAGAAGCTTTAATGTTCACAAATTCTTGGAGGCAGAGCTGGGAGAGTCCTTTGTGATCATCTAGTCAAATCCCTTGGCTTTTCTGCTAAAGAACTGAGACCCAGAGAGGAAAAGAAACTTGCCCAAGGTCACACAGTAAGTGGGCATCAAAGGCCAGACAAGAACAGATACCTTTTAACACTTCCTGCCTCATCATCTGCCTGCTCCATTGCCTTGGAAATGCCCCACATCCCCATCACACCAACACCAGCCAGTGGGTACTGGATACCCATGACACTGGGAACTTCTTGGGTGGGGGGGAATCATCAACTCCCCAGGGACACAAAGGAATTCCCCCTTCCTTTTAGGTGAGGGCATGTCGATGGACCTGCCACCTTCTGGGGAAGGATTCCCTTTGCCAGTGGGCACAGTGGCCTCAGGTGCTCTCTCCTAGCCTGCAGGGCCAGCCCAGCCTAGCCCTGGAGAACCGCAAGGGCAGGAGGACACCGGTGGCCCCAGCCCCTCTGGCCCTCCACTCTTGCTCCTGCAGGATTCCTGATCCCTCATAAGTATACAAAGGAAGGGAGTGAGCAGACTCTCATCTTCCCACCTGGCCCCCATCTCCCAGGCAACCTCTTCAGGAGCTTGGTGCTTTCTAAAGAACTGTCCCTTCTCTCTCTCTCTCTCTGCATGTCTGTGGGCAGGACACACACATAAGATGAAAGACAGCTGGGCTATCACATCCTGATGATACTGAAGTAGAACTTGAGCTAACTCACACAATTTGCCTTAGACTAGGTAACTGCTGGTAAGAAAGTCCAATTGCTTTTCTCCACACCTGGGGTCTACAAACCTTCACCAATGTCACTGTCAGTCACAGAGGAACATGGGGCAGAGACAGGGGAGGAAAGGGAGAGGTGTTTGGTGGGTCCAAACTGCAAAAACAACTGCATGGAGAATCCATCCACAGGTCTGCCCCTCCCAGCCAGAGGAGGGTGGCCTTCAATGCAGTCATGTTTTAGCTGCCAGAACTGTGTTAATCGCCTGCGACAGTAGACATCCTCTCATGTGTCTTGAGCCCCCATCCCCACCCATCCAAGCCCTCGTGCCCCATTCTCCTGTTTCCACTCCCCATCCAAAGTCAAATTCAGAGCCATGGTGGCTTTCCTGGGGGTCAACAGGAAAAGAGAGGGGGATGGAGAGGTGACTTCAGTGAGGGGGTGAAGGTGGTGCATGTGGCCCTGCTGGCATGGTGATGTGGGCCAATCCTGAGGCCAGAGGTTCACCACCATGACCTGGAAGACCACTGGGCCCCCTGGAAGAAACTGGAAGAACAAAGGGGAGGGGGAACCAGGACAGGAAGAAGACAAACAAGCATCCTAGTGCGTGAGAGTGGACCTGGAGCCGCCCGGAGGGAGGGCCGGCCCCAGTCTATCTGTCGTTGAGCTGTGGAGAGCCGGTACCATCCTCCTCTTCCTCCTTGTCGTCCTTCACACCCTTCAGTCTCTGGCGGGCAAAGTCCTCAAACACAATGTCGTCATCGCTGGTGGGAAAGACAAGGAAAATGGGTGTGTGTGCAGGGCAGGGAGAGGAGGCTTAACCAGAGGGGTCAGAGGGCCAGCCCAGCCAGGTGGGGCTCAGAGGCTGGACTCCGGGGCTGGCCTCAGGCAGAAAGGCTTGTTAAGCTGCACAGCTGGATACCCATCTGTGGCAGTGGGACTGGCCAGTTGTGGCAATACCAGAGGGAGGCATGAGTTTGCCGTTCATGGAAATTGACCCAGTTCTTGAGGAGCTGGGGTTGGGAGACATACTAAATGGGGGGTGGGCGGTGTGGCTGGGCTAGGGCCAGAGGAGGACCTTATTCTCACCGTGAGAGACCAGGCCACCAGTAGTTTCAAAGTATATTCTGAATCTCCCAAGAACAAGCCCAAGAAAACCCACTCACCCACCCAAAGAACTGCCCTCAGGAAACACTCCTGTTTTCTGCACAGGCAGAGTGGGCTTGGCTTGAAAGAGAAAACCACGAAGGCCCTTTCTGCAGGGAAGTGTCAGCTCACATTCTATGGTGAGGGAACTCGGATAAGTCAGGGTCTGCTTCAGGGGGAGAGGGGACGGAGTCGGGGGGAGATTGGGGTGAGGGGCAAATCTAAATAGCAGGGCAGAGAAAAGGTGGGTGGGGAAAGAGGGTGCCTGAGTGGGATTTCAGGGCAAAGAGCTGCTTCTAAGAACAGTGAGTTCTCTTCTACCATAAAACACGTCCACGTAGGCCCACCCAAGGCCTCAGCCCCACAGAATTCAGTCAGCTGCATGGGGTGTCCTCGTAGCTGACTTAAGACCCCCTATCCCAAGTATCTCCTGGGGGACAAAGGAAGGGCAGATTTGGAACTGGAGTAAGAAAGCTGCTTGGCCCTGGAGATGCTTTGTGATGTCCACCCAGGTCCTCCTGCTCTGGCCACTGTCCAGTGATGCACTGGAAATCCACATTGGTCGTCAGGAGTCAGAAGCAACAAGATTCCCCAGAGTCTTCCCCACCCCACAGCCTGATTCCACTGGCTGGGCGCAGGCGAGGCAGGATAGCCCCAGCCCAGGGCCACAAACCAGCCCTGTGACAGCAGAGCAGGCGCTGTGGATGGACGAACGGACTGACGGACTGACGGACGTGCAGGGACGAGGGAGGAAGACAGACCCCACCAAGGCAGGAGGAAGAGGAACAGGCACCGAGGGTCCTTCAAGTCACATGCAGGCAAGCGGGTTGCTGAAGAGGCGAGCAGAGGCAGCTCTCAGCAAACAGAGTTAGACCAGCTGCTCTTCAGGGGTTAATAAGCATAAATGCAAATAACCTGGTAGCCCTGCCCACCACCCAAGACCTGCCCCCCAGACATCTGCTCAAGGTTTGGCTTACTTGGTGTCAAGTTCTATGAGATTGGTATCTACCGGCGCCTCGTTCTCTGTAACTGAACACAGGGCAAGTGAGCGCCTACGGGTTAGTGGTGAGGAGGCTTGGGAGCAAGTGGGCACAGGTCCCCACCCCAGGACAACTAAGCTAAGATGGGGAGGGAAAAGGAAGAAGGGGAGTGGAGAAAGGATGGGTTGGTCCCTTGTCTCAGAAATACTCCAAATCATTTTAAATGCAGGAAGGAGGGTCCAGGGAGTGCTGAGGAGGCCCACAGCATCCCCAGGGTAACAGAAAAATCTCTGGACCCTGCTCCTTTTGGCATTTCTCCAACAAGACTTAGATTCATTTGTTGCATGCATGATGGCCACTAACTCTAACACAGCCATTTAATCACATTGTCACATCTCCGAACTTGGGGTATGTTTTATGATCAATGGCATTTCATAGTTTAATTGGAACATTTTTCTTCCTTTGTGCTACATACTATAATGTCTCTTTTGACTGAAACAGTCTAAGGTTTAATAAAAGATGACCAGTCTGGTATCACCTGGAAAAATTATGGGGATGGTGTGTCCAGGGACCATCTTATCCATGCAGCCCCTCTGCTACACCTGGATGCAAGACAGGGCTCCAAGCATGGTCAGTACCCCTCCCAATACCACCCCTAGTCCATGGAAAACAGAGCCAGACCTCTCTGTCTCCTAGGGAATCAGATGCAAAGAGGAGTGTGGGCCTCAAAAAGCATCCTGTGAGCTGGGGAAGAGGGCTGACCCTGGGCTGAAGGCCAACCCAGAGGGAGGTGGGGTGATGGCAGCTGGTGGAGAAGGGGGTCAGCTGTCTGGAAACCCCATCCCAGTGACCCACAGACCTTACTCACCTTCTCGATGTGGGGGTTCCTCTTTGGGCTTGGGGTGCATTAGGGTGAAGGGCAGTTCCACGGCCACATCACTGAAACAGAGACCCAGTCCCAGTGAGCCTCAAACCCAATCCCAGGCTGTGAGACTCAATGTCTTCTCAGTTTGAAGACTAGGAAGGATTTCACGGTTAGAGGAGGTAGCTCTGGGGCAAGGGGTAGGAAGAAATCTGGCCTCAAGCCCCAGTTCCATCACTCTCTGAGCATCAGTCTCTCTAGGAGTTGAACTGGGAGAACTTTTCTCCTGGATCCAAAAAGACATGGAAGCTTCCCTTTTCCTGAGAAGGATCCCTAGATTCCCACAAGCCTGGAGAGGTCATAGAAGCGGGAAAAGGATCGCCCAGGGCAGTGTGCATCTTGGTCACTGGGTGGCTCAAGAGGTGCCCTGGGACTCTGCTGGCCTCAAATGGCCACAGCCAACCCAGCTTTCCCTGACACTGCTCTTCCCAACGTCCAGGCTGGAACTCCTCCCACCCTCATTCTGTCCTATCTCCCAACATCTCCAGCAGGCTCCTGCAAAAGTGCTTGGGTGGCCCTAGCCCCCTGCAATCTGGATGATGCACTGCTGAGGTCAGTTTAATCAAATTCAAGCTGGATGGAACCCAGGTCTCAGCACTGTCTACATTGTGTACAGAGCCTTGAAGCCGCGTGGGGGTGGGAGGATGGGAGAGATGCTGCTACTGGTTAGTGCTTCTGAGCAAGCCTTCTCTCCTCTTATCCCTGATTGACAGAATAACAAGAGCAGACACTTAACATGGTGCTGATGCTCTGCCAAGGAGTATTCTAAAGTAACTCACTTAATCTTCACAACAACCCTATTATTATACCCAAAGTACAGATTGGGGAATTGAGACCAAGGAGAAAACGATCTTGTCCAAGGCCACATAGTTATTAAAGGGAAGTAACAGATTGAGGATTCTGACTCCATAATTCACACTCTTGACCACTGTGTGGTAACAGCAAAGAATTGAGAAGGTGATTCCACTCATCCTTGGCTCTTCGCTCTGCTCAGGGTGATGTCACCCTACAAGGCCCTGCCAACTGTTGAGTGCCTGCAGGCACCACCTCATCTTACTGACCTTGCTGCCCAGAGACCAGCTGAAGGAGGACGGGACATGGGAAACAGGCAGTGCAACCAGAAAGGGCAGTTCCACCAGCCCCACCACTCACTGAAGGGCACTTTCCATCTTCAAGTCTCACTGAGCTCATCCAGAAAGCAGGGATAACTATGCCTACTCTCTAGAACCACTTCCAGGAGATGACGTAGGTAGCAGGCTTGGTGAAACTGACACTTGTGCCTGCCAGAATCATTACCTCCCCTCAATAGGAATGTGGGCGTTTCATAAGGGTATTGAAACAATTTGGCTGTGGGTTTTTGTTTTCGTTTTTGTTTTTTGGCTTCCAAAAGGGGATTGCTTCTCCAGATTCACTTGTAAGAATGAGCTATCAGAATGGAAGCTGTGGAAGATTGAGATTGCCAATCTTTACTAAAGCCATCCAGGATACAGATGGAACAATCTGGACCTAAACCTTCCACCAGGTTATGAGCAATCAAGGGCAGGGGTGTGTGTCTGATTCCTCTCTGAGACCTTGGTCCCAGCACAAGGCTGAGCTCAAGTCTGGGTTCAGGAACTCTTTACTGAATTATATTGAATCAAACTGAATTGAATTAATTTCATCTCTCCAAATGGACTAAGATTTCTTGGGATGAGTAATGTTGGCTGGCATCTTGTGACAGGAAGCAAAACCAATGAGTTTGGGGCACATAGATTTTTGGAATATATATGGATCCAGCTGGCTCCAAGGAAGTCTTGTCTACAAAAGCGAATCTCTTCAGGACTTCTTAGCAACACTCAGCCAGCAGTTAGTTCTCATTAGTGTAGAAGTTTGAAAGCCACAAAGCCCGCATTTCTCCAAAACATCCTGTAAAACAGACTGATTTGGGGGGGGGGGCACTCCCAGATCAGTGAAGCCAGCTCTGCTGTCTGCAAAGGTCCTTGTCACTTGGATGGGATGGAAGAACAGGGTGAGGTTTTAAAGGACAAATTGCATCTCCCCAGTTCCTTTGGAGAGGGTTCTTAGACTCCATACATGCCTGAGCCTGGCAATCAAAAGTGACTGCTTAGAGTGCTTCCAACCTGGTGCCCGCGGTTCTGGATAGTCAGGCCAATGGTCTGGGCCCTTCAGAAAGTGGGTTGTTCGGGTTGAAGGGAGGGACTTTACCTGGATGCAAGATCTCCCAACAGGCTGGGTGGGTCAGAGGAGGCGGGAGAAGTGGTCAGGAGAGAGTTCAGAGAGGAAGAAAACAGAAAGTACGTTCATTCACCACCTCTGTTCCCCTCTGGGGTAGAGAAGACCCTGGGACACACTCCACCCACCCCTGTACAGTTGTAACTACCCATTCAGGGATATACAGAAATGACCTGAGCCCTGACTAGGGAACTGAGACCCAAGTGCAGCTCAGTCAAACCCCCTGCGAGGCCACACTGGGCCCCAGGATGGTCATCTGTAAAGAAGACATAAAAGCTAAGCCCTGTGCCACTGCCCTGGGGAAGCTGGGACTATACAATGGCAGAAGGAAGCACTTTAGGATTTTCAAGAAGGAGCCTGAGGCAGACTGTGGGTCCTGCAAGAGTCATAGGACACAGGATTTGGGATATGCGATTCTGAGATGTCATATGATACATGGTGAGTATGACACACTGCCACCTGCACGAGGCATTATTCTAATAATAAAGGGGATTTGATACCTAATGTTATTAGCTTCCCAATCTTGTCATAGAAATTGACAAACTAAAAAAAAAATCCCTCTGACAAGTTAGAAATCCTAATTCTAAGTTTATAACAACACATAGGCCAATATATGGGGAAAAGTGGGAGTTCTTTCTGAGCTTCCACCAGACTATGCTCCAGGTCAGGGAATATGTTTGGTCCACAGCCATATCCCCAGCACCCAGCCCATGACTTGCAATTAGGGGAGGAGATTTCAGGAAATGTTGGGGGAATTGTTTGAGCCTCTGTTTCCCCATTTGTAAAATGGGAGAGTCAGAGCATCCCTGATCCAACTTTGGGATTCGGAGCTCCTTGAGCCATTTCCCCAGCAGATCAGCCTGGGCATGAGTTGGGGTGGGTTCTGTGCACTGAGATGTGATGGGGAGCACAGAACCCCTTGGAGACCCCAAAGCACAGACTCTGGGGAAGCTTCCCACCACCTCCCACGTGCCCAGACTGGGGATAGGGAAAAAGAGGAGGAGAAAGAGGAGGAAGAGAAGGAGAGGGGTGGGGAGAAAGAGGGAGGGGCAAGAGAGGGGCTGAAGGCCTCCAAAACAGGAGAGGGAAAGGGGTGGAGGAGGAGGAAGAGGAGCATTGCAGGAGGAAGAGGAGGAACAGGATGCCACTAAGAGGTCCAGCAACAGGCAAAATAGGGCAGGGACACTCCTTGCTGCACCTAGAGGTCTGGGGCTGGGCTGGAGCACTCACCCGCCCCGAGACACCACCAGCTTCACCTTCACTTTGTAGGAAACAATGATGCCCAGGATCTCCCGGTTGGCTCCTTCCCTCAACCTGCAAGGTGACATAGGGAAACCAGGTCATGGGGCTGGCTGGGCAGGCAAGACACTGCAGGAGTAGGGTGCAGAGGGGCCATCGGCTATCAGTCCCTCTCCTGGCCACTCAGCCACCGCTGCAGGTGGAGCCCAGTGCGTGAGGAAGGCGAGGTCTGCCCTGTGGGAACAGGAGCTCAGAGCCCTGGGTTCCAAGTCTGGCTATGTGACCCTGGGAACCCCCACTTCCCTCCTAAGGCCTGAGTCCCAGCAGTGCGGTGAGGGGCGGCTCTTCCTGCTTTCAGGTAGATTCCCCTTCTCTTGCTGCTAAACCAGACTGGCAGTTCTGAGAGGTGAGGGCAGTTGGCAGGGGCGGGGGTAACAGACCTGAAGAAGGTGGTGTTTCAACTAGGTCTTGAAGGCAGGTAGGACTTGCCAGCAACTGCTTGGAGGGGAGTGGGTAGCATATGCAGGGGTTGATAAGAGAGCATTTGGGCTGGAGTGGTGGGCAGGGGTGCTGCAGAGGCAGGTCAAACTCCCAGGAAGGGCAGAGCGGGTCCCTACACCCCCAGGTCTCCACTAGAGCAGGGTGGCCTCAGAGAGCCTGTGATGACCTTGGAGCAGGAGTGACCATATGGCCCTGGGATCCCTGCCTTCCAGGGGCACCCCATGTGGTTTAGCCCAGCTCACTGCCCTCATCTCTCCAGACTCCCCAAGCCCATCCTGATTCATCCTCTCCTGCTAGGACCCTTCCAGAAGCCACTCCCTTCCTTCTTGCCTTGCTCTGCCTCAAGGACACACCCCATCCAACTGAAGACACTAGGTCAGGAGCTGCTGCCTCTTACAGGAAGCCTCTCAGGTTGCCCTCCCCTAGGCAAACCAGCAGAGCCCAGCACTGACCAAGAGAGCCTGGGCTGATGGTCCACCCTGTTCTCTGGGGCAGCCCTGGATAACAGTGGGAGTCAGGGGACAGCTTCTCTAACAGTTCAATCTCCTGAGGATGGGTCGTGGACAAGGCTTGGGGAGGGTGTAGCTGGAGCCCGTGCTGGCACTTGTGGGACCAAAGTGGCTATGGACCTATCTGGGGGAGGGGGGACACCCAGGAGCCTGGGACTAGGGAGGGTGGGTCCTCACAGGGTGCTGGAGGCCAGGTTTGTGTCCTCATGCTTGAGCTTCCCGTCCAGGGCGAGGCCTCGCTTCTCTCGGTTGTTGGCCAGGAAGGGGGTCAGCGTGTAGACCTTGCAGAATGTGGAGCTGGGCGCCACTGTGTCACTGGGAAGAAAGGAGGCAAGTATGGAGACGCCTCCCCAGAGCCAATCCCAGCCTCACCCCCAGCCCAGCCAGGACACGGAGCGCGGCCCTGCTCCAAGCCTCCCTCCCCCGTGGCAGGGCCACTTGGGCCGGGCCCAGCTCTGGTAGGGAGACCACTGCCACCAAAAGGGGCACATCTCTCCTCCACACACAAACAGCAGCGACTCTGGGATGATCCAAAAGCTTCATTCATGGCTCACATGCAGCCGCAAGTTTTTAAAAATTCAGTGTACTGCTTGGCACTTGCTGTGTGACTAGGATAACTTTTTAGTGGAGAGAGCATGGATTTTATTTTTTTCTATCACATCATGAAAAAATTTCAAACCTACAGGAAAACTGAAAGAGTTGTGCAGTGAACACCCATATACCCAACCTCTGGGTTCCACAATGAAGACTTTGCGTGTTTTACCTCATCTCTAACCACCGTGTGTAAGGTGTTTGGATTGCTGAGCTTTTACCTGCTTTTGCTCTATCCCTCACCCCTTTTCAACAATGAGAGAGCTGGGATGCAGCAGGCCTTGGAATTGGAAGAGCCCAGCTCTGCCACTGACCAGCTCTGCAAGGCTGAGCAAGTCACATCTCTCTGGCCCCATTTCCTTCTCTACATACTGGGGCGGCAGCAACCCCGACTCGGAGCACTTTGTGAGGACTACGCAAGACTCAGAGTGGGAACGCCTCCCCAGCCATCCAGGCTGGTAGGTTAGGTGCCGGGGCCATGCAGATTGGGCATTTTCCACTCTTTACGGATTACATGTTATTTTGGCCTAAAGTCACTTCACTTTACCCCCACCTCTTGCCAGAACACTGTGCCTCGTGGCTTTGACTTTTTAAAAATCAAGAGTGGATATAGTACCTAACAGCAGGGAAATGTTTGACCCAATCATCACATGTTCACCTATATGACATTAAAAACAATCTCAAAGACCAAATAGTAACATTCAAAAAATATTTTTAGGTTGCACAAATACCAATTGCTATTGCATGTAAATAAACACACACATGAAAATTTACATGAAATGCAGTTGCCCCCCAAAATTATTTGCAGGGCCAGGAGAAAAAACAAACGCGTCTTCTAATGGGCCCATCTACTTCCTTTACTTAAGAAAAGATATTTCACTTAGGATCTCTCCTCTTGCCTTAGCTAACAAGCTTGGGACAAAGTTCCCTGGGCTCAACCACAATAGCCCTCCTTAAACTAGATTTTTCTGTTGTTTAATGTAATTATTTTCTACCCTCCCCCACAAACCCCTTTTATCCAATGACTTGAATTATTCTTTTATGTGTACCTAGTGCCTTACTCTCTTTGCTTTAGCTGCCAGGAAGCTCAGAGCAAAGTCTCTCCCTTTAGTCTAGGTTTCTGGTACAGTGTAATTATTCTTTTCTCACCATAACCCCAGTCCCCTTAGATTCATTAGCTCTTATTTTCTTATTCTAGTTTTAATGGGTCTTTTCCCTGATTGTCGCATGCATTTCCTTGTAGCTAAACCAAGTAGATGGTCTCTAAAAGGCTGTTCAGGATCAGCTACTCTGAGTGCAACAAAGTCTGAGGCCCAGCCCTCTGCCAGGTGGAGAAGAGCCATCTGGTCCTGTAACGGGACCCAGGGCTTCTCTTTCCCCCATCCAATCCCACACGTCCAAAGCTGGGCTTTTGCCCACTTACTCAGCCTCTTCCATGGCCACGGGGCACTTGTACTGGGCTGTGTTGAAAAGGCAGATGTCTGCATACTGGCGCACTGGGGAGGAAGAGGGAAACAAGGTGGGGTGAGCCAGGGTACAAATCCCAGGCATCCCAGGCTCCCTGAGTCGGGGATGTTCAGCACCAGGCAATAGCCGGAGTCCACTGGGGGCTTCTGCAGGAGATGGACCCGTCCTCCACCCAAAGGACAGCCCAGACATGCCCATTCCCTTCCACAACCAAAAGTCTCCTCCTCAGGGAAATCTACCCAGAACCCAGGGAACCTAAAAGAAGAAGGGGCCTCAACAGTAAACTCATTACCTGGCCAATAACCAGCCTGTGTTATCAGTCTCAAAAGCCTTACCCTTTGGCTTAGAGTAGGCCTTGGGCTTCCCTGAGGATCAACAGTTATTTACAAGGCTGTTAATGAAGGGAGAGCCTTCAGCTACCCCAACCCCTGGAAGGAGACTCCTGGGTCGCCCCTGGGCTGGCCCTCTGCCCGGGTACCCGAGATCTTGATCTTCTTCACTGTCTTGTTGGTGTTGTTAGTGACATGGACATTGACGCTGATGGGTTCTCCGTGGTAGTAGATCTGGGAGGCATAAGAAGGGAGAGGGGTAGATGGGAGGATTCCAAAGCTCTAGATGAGGAGGAGGGAGAAGAGGTCCCACACACATCTCTGGGATTCCCTAGGCCTTGGCCACTCTGACACTGACCCCAAGTTCATCAGCCACTTCCTACTGATGCTAAGCCACCAGGCATATTAGACTTAGTTCCTTTGAGGGATCTTGAAAGATAACTGAGTTAGAAGGTGGTATTTCTGAGTTCCAGTCCTGGGTGGGTCACCAGAAGTAATGGTAACAGTAATAATAACGATAATGAGAATGCGAGCAGTGTGACCTTGGACAGGTTATCTAAGCCTCAGTTTCCCCCTTCATACAATGGAAGGGTTGGAGTAGGTAATATATCAAGTCCCTGCCGGCTCTGGCTGCCTGGAATTTAGACTTAGGTGGGTCTGGAAGAAGCAGGAAGAAGGCGAGGAGGGGCTGACCCCCTCACTGAGGGAACCAGTTCTGAATCTTCACTGAAGACCCTCAACTTGCATCTTGCCCCTAGCACTTGCCTTCAGCTGCCCCTGCCCCAAGAGAGGGAGAGAGGGTGCCCACACTTCAAGGGGGGACAGTGATGCAGGGATTCGGCCAGGACCCTTTGGGAGGCACAATGACCTCTGAAGTCAATTGCAACCTTCAGGCTCATGCCCCCCTCTGCCACCCCTTTAGTCCCCAGGAGGCTTCTCCAAATCCCCCAAGGGAGGTCTCAGCTCCCCGGAGCCCTGTGGTCCTTGGACTGGGGGCAGAAGCTCCTACTTGAGGAGTCACAGAGGCCATGAGAGAGCTGGGATCCGAGGTTCCAGCCCTGGGAGATTAGCTCCCACCCCCACCCCCACCCCCACCCCCAAGCCTCCTACCTCTTTATCCAGGGAGGCCTCCAGATGCAAGGGCTTATCTGACATAAGGAACTGCCTGGTGGTTTCGGCTGTGGGCTGGGGGCCAGGCCTCTCTGGGGCATACTGAACCTTCCGGATGACCAGGCGCACAGAATTCCTAATAGAGATGGGCAAAGCACAAGATGACCAGAGTCACCTGCCTCCATCCCCTTCCCTTGTGACCCTGACATCCTTCTTTTACTCAAGAGACTGCTATGGCTACCATGGCTTTAGAATCCAGTCCAAACTGCAGACGTTGGCATAGGGTCTTGTCACCATCTGGTCCCATTCCAGCCTCCCCCATTCTGTCCCCAGCCTCTCCCACTTTCTCACTGTCATCCTTAATGGTCTATCTAGTCCTCTTCCTGGAGCTCAGCCTACACTGGGTCTCAGCCTATAACACGCTCTTTCGGCTTCTGCCTTCATTTGCTTCCTTCCTCAAGGCCCAGTGCAACACCTGTTCTTACAGGAAACCTTCCTGGATCCGCCCACTCTGATCTTCTCCTGGTCTGAACTCCCACAACATCAGAGGCTAAACCATCCCATGGTCGCAATTTAGGTGGATTTGCGTCTTGGTAACCAGCAGGATGCTAAGAAAGGGACCGTGTTTCACTTCCTGCATCCCTTAGGTCACCAAATAGTGTGAGCCCCTTAAGAACAGAAGTTTTTGTCCAAATTGTCCACTGTTGTATTCTCAGCACCTATGACAGTGCCTGCTGTCATATAATAGATACCTGCTAAATATCTATTAAATAAGAATGTGCACAGGGGACAAGGGACCCATGAAGAAACAGGGGCTTGGAAAGGTGACAGAGTTCAGTGAGGGGGTACTGATTCCATCAGGCGCATGCAGGCCAGTAAAGAGGACAAAGACTCAGTGAGAGGATGGAAGCTCAGAGATGAGATGGGGCTCAAGGAAGGTGATGGGCTCACGGAGGAAAACAGGGACATGAAGATTTGATGAGGGGATGGGGACTCAGTCAAGCAGTCTCCAGGGTGTTCTAGGTATTCCAGCACCCTCATTTCCCAGATAAGCCACCTCCACTCCCTGGAACTGGATAGTCAGGGTTAAAGTCCTGGCTCTCCCCTTACTAACTACATGACCTTGAGTAAATTAACCTCTGTGCCTCTGTTTCTTCATCTGTGCAATGGTGACAAAAGCCAAACCCACTTCTTAGGGTTGCTGTGAGGATTAAATTAGTTCAGACATGTCTACCACTTTGAACTGTGTCTGGCGCCTAATAAGCTCTTGATAAGTGATAATTGCTGTATCATTGTTAGTGACTCTGGCGTGGACTTAAAATATCCCATTGGTGGTCAGTTGACAGTGCTGGCTCTCAACGTTGCCTCCTCTTCCTTGCTCTAGTTTGGACCCCTGCCACAACCTACAACCCCCTTCCTTTCTCCTTGTTGCAAGTCTTAAGAAGAAAAGGGGGACAAAGAAGCAAGGGAGAAGGGTCCAATCTCCGTACACAAGTAAACTGCCCCCTTTGGAGTTAGAGATGCCTGCAATGCATCCTGTGACCACCAGGTGGCAAACTCAGCCCACTCTCTAAGAGGTTGCAGCGCCCTCAGGAAGTAGCTCAGGAGGCAGGGTACATCAGAATTGGGGGCTGAGGCCAGCCTCGCCAGCAGGCAGGGCAGAGCCTGACCCCAGGAAGGGCAGGTATGAGAGCGGGGCTGGGCAGCTCACCCTAGAAGTCAGGGCCAGTTATTTCTGGCTGTTAGCCTGGGGTCTCTGTCTGCCCAGGGCTGTGTCTCTCCAGGAGAATGCTTTCCCTCTCTGAGACATGGCTGACCTCCTGCCCTGGGTAGTTCACTTTCTCCACTTCCCTCCCTTGCTTTGAAGCCTCCACTGACCACCACCACCCCACCACCCCTGCCTCCCCAAACTCCTGCTACTGGCCTCCCGGGAGAACTGGCTGGGCAATGGGGGTCCAGGCTGGCCGGGAAACATCTTGTTCACTGTTTAAAATAATATGAATTTCGTGGGGTTTTTTTTTTTCCAAAACAAAATAAAAGGACACTCTGTCTGGAGAGGAAGAGATTAGAGGCAGGGAGATAAAGGAAGCAGGTATAGTGGTGCAAAGGAAAAAATGCTGAGGCCCGAGTCAGAACCATTGAGCCACCTCTCCCAGGAAACCCTCATGACCTGCCAGGCTTCCAGAGTGCCCTTCACAGAGCTCCCAAGGCTGGAATGCGGGGCCCCTCCCCGCACACTTCCAGGCATTGTTACTTTTGTCTTCTCCGGACTCAGCCCGTCCTGTCTCCCTCCCTCTGCCAGCAGGCAGCCAATTCCCAGCGGGGGGGGGGGGGGCCGCGGCGGCGGGAGGGGGGGGGGCTGCGCCTTCTCACCGCTTGTGGATCTTCTCCTCCAGGTTCTCCGCGCAGAAGGCTTTGACTTCGTAGTCCACACCACAGGCCTGTAGGGAAGGGTCACTGACCACATGGCCTCGGAGAGGCCAGGCTCCCGCGAGCACCGCCAGCCCACCCTCTTATTTAACAGGGCCTCTGGATGGGAACACCAAGTACCCTCCCCAGCCTGACCCAGCTCACTCTCTGACTTGGACCCCTGCACTCTGCCTGGTGCGGGGTTGCCTCCCCTACTTGACCTTCCCACAGAGCTGCTCCCTGCCCGGGCTCCTCTTCAGACCCCTGCCTGTCTGGGTGGCTGTCCTCATCAAGGCAGCTGCCCAGAAATAACAATAGGCACCTCAACAACCCTGTTCTGGGAGCGCAGACTCTGCACTGGCCGCACCCTTCAGCGTCTCACTGCCTGCTCCTGACCCCATGACCAGGCACATCCTATCACCTTCATTTCACAGATGAAGAAATGGGCTTAGAGATCTGAGGCTTGGGACACTCATGGTGTCACGTCTGAGCCTCAGTTTCCCCACCTGTGAAACAGTGATAGCTGCACCTCCAGACAAGACTGTGAGACCAGGCGGCAGTCCAGAGAACATTCTGCAGCCAACACCGAAGCCAGTGAGAATGACTCAGGAGAGCCCCTGGGCACATAACTGAGAGCGTGAGGATGACACCATACCTGCCACCCCTTCTGAAAAGAGACTGCTTATCTGAGGCAGGATCAGCCTGGCCTAGATGCAAGGCGACTTCTACAGGAAGGGCTCCGGCACTCCCCAGAGAGAAAGCCAGGGCCTTGGGGACACAGGGTCATCGACCCAGGGAGATGCTCCTTCAGGGGGTGACCCACCTTCCCTGTGTCTTCAGGCCCCGGCTGCAATGTCACAGAGCATGGGAGGTTGGGAGGGATCTGTTAAGAGGATAGACAGACATGTCACATTCACCACTGACCTCCCGTGTCTCCCATCCCTGCCACCCCTACACACATTCATTAGACCAGGGGCCCCTAAGGACAAGCCATGTCCCTTCCATTAGACTAGAGGATTCAGAGGACAGACCATGGCTCCCCATCAGACCATGCCAAGCCATGTACGTTAGACCAGAGGCCCCCTTCACTAAAGCCAAGGATTTCAGTGTTTTTAGTTATCTAAGGGTTTAGCCCAGTACAGTCCCTAAAGAACAAGAGTTGGAAAAGGTCTTTCCATGATGTCCACTGTGGTAGGCAGAATAATGGCCCCCCAAAGAGGTCCACATCCTAATCTCCAAAACCTGCGACCATTACCATAAATGGCAAAAGGGACTTTATAGGTGTGATTGAGCTAAGGATCCTGAGATAGGGAGATGCGCCTGGATTATCCAGGTAGACCTGATGTAATCACGGGGTCCTTAACAGTGAAAGCAAGAAGCAGAATAGTCAGCGTCAGAGTGATGGGATTCGAGAAAGACTGGACCTGCCACTGCTGGTTTGAAGATGGAGGAGGGATAGGCTAGGGCCCAAACATGTGAGTGCCTTTCCTCTAGAAGAAGGAAGAGGCAAGGAAACAGATTTCCTCCTAGAACCTCCAGAAAGAATGCAGCCCTGATGACACTCGATTTTAGTCCAGTGGGACCTGCTTTTGACTTCTGGACTCCAGAACTGTAAGGTAACACATCTGTGTTTTAATTGGCAGGTCTAATTACTGCCAGGTTTGTGGTGGTTTGTAACAGCAACCACAGGAAATCTACAAAGGAGAGGATGGCTCCTTCTATAACCCTCACAGAGAGCCAGGGGATTTCACTGAATCACAGAATCAGAGTCTGAGAAACAGGAAATTTGAAAATCCAGAATCTTGGAGTCTTGGAGGGGAAAGGTGGCAGAGAAGGGAAATCCACAACTTGCCATCCTCGTTTGTGAGCTGGGTTGAAGCCGGGCTAGTGGGCAAATGGTCTGAGGGAGGAGACAGCCTTGTAAAGTGACCCAGGGGCCAGAAAGGGCTCCTTCTGTCTCTGCAGCCCCCACCCCGACCTCCCTTTCTCCCACCAATGACATGGACTCAGGAGGGTCTGAGGAGTAGCCCAGAAGTAAGGGTGACGCCGCTGGCAGTGGCCAGAGGCAGTTAGCAGGCGATGTAAGTGCCAGTGCCCTGGTCCCAGGGTACACGGGCAAACTGGTTGGCATGGAGCTGCTGTCCCAGCTGCCCCCATGTGCCCCGCAGAGGGCTTCCCAGAGGTGGTGCTTCTGGAGTGGGGCCCCAGGGGCTGGCAGTCCCTGACCTCAAAGGTGAAGGGGTAGGCATGCTCGCCCAGCTTCTTGATGAGGCGCTCCTGCAGCCGCGTCAGGGGCTTCTTGTCCTCGGGGGCCGGTGGGAAGGACTGCACGTTGGCCACAAACAGGTCCTTGCGAAAGGTCAGGCCCAAGACATCCAGGTCCTCCCGGCCATAGCGGAAGGCGCAGGTCAATGTCACATATACTGTGGGAGCAGGGGGCACTGAGGAGGGGCCTGGGAGGGCAGCAAGCATGCCTCCCAGAGTGCTAGCCGCAGCCCTGGGGCTGGCTCCAGCGGAGGCACTGGTCTGTCCCAGAGCTCCTGTGGGGAGGGCTGCGCTGCCCTTGGGAGGCGGGTGTTGAGTGCTTGGCCCCTGGGAGTACGTGGTGCTGACTGCTGGATCAGTTCTGTCCTTCTCCACCCCTACTGCGGCCCAGGGCACGTGTGGACAGGGTTGACAGGGTTGACAGCGTTGGTAGGGGCTGGGAAGGAGCACAGTAGGAAAGAGTAGAGGGGTGGAGCCAAGTGCTGGGCGGTGTCCGGAAGGCATGGAGTCTTGTCCCAGCTCAACCCCCACCTGCTATCTTCCTGCTGACCTTGGACAATCCCTTAACCTCCCCAGGAATCAGTCTTCTCTTCTGTACAACGAGACCCTAACTGCTGTCCTGTTCGCATCCCCAGCCTTGCAACAGTGATGATGGATTTATGTAAAAGTGCTCAGAGCATGAAAATGTTCTCCCCAAGTGGGTGTGGGCAGGGCCGCCTCAGGCTGGAGGAGGCTATGGCACCTGATCTGTCATTGGCTGGAGCTGTCAAGGGAAGAACCAATGAGGAGGGACAGGGACAGGCTTGTTCCCTCTTATCGCCAATGTTCTGCCTGGGAGTCAGGGAGGCCCTGGGCTGGAGATTATAGGTGAGGAGGAGGCCCCTTGACAGGGTGGGGGAGGGGGCCACAGCCTCACCTCTCCTCTCCTTGAGATACTCAGGATCCACCAGGACCACACCATCTGGAGGAAGAACAAAGAGTGAGCAGACCACCCTGACCTGACCTCTCAAACTTCTGAGCCCCAAACACCAAGTTAAATTCAAACCCAACCATCTGTCTGTCCAAAAGCATCATGAGAGAAAATGAGAGGCCAGCACCCAGGGGATGGTACTGCCATGCCCTCCTCCACCCACGCACCCAGACTGGCCTTACAGACCCAGATTTTGACTTTGGGGAAATTATTTAACTTCTGTTTCTTCATCTGTTAGTAAAAATAGTAAGATGGGTCCAAAACCCCAATATCAGGTATACTTTGGAATTCAGAAGTGTTGCCTTGCAGAAAGGTCACATGGTCCATGTTCCATATACTCTCTAACGCCCTCAGCAGGCTCTGGGGCCACACCTCTTGTCAAACCCATTAATACCTCTTCAGGGTCATGTGAATATTTTCACCAAGAAGCTAAGGCATAACTAGCCTCCCATTAGCTCAGGTTAGATTTGCCGCTAACTGAATTCTGTGTCAAACTTATGAACAATTTGAAGCCTTCAGAGCTTTTGGATTTAGGGATCAGGGCTTCTGATCCTGTAGTACCTACCTCACGGGCCCCTGTGAGGACTAAATGAATTAATATATATACAGTGTTAGATGGTGCCTGGCATATGTGACACCATGGAGAATGTCCCAAAGCCTGGCCTTGGGAGTGCAGAGTCCAGCTGGAGACAGGATATTCTCTCTGCCCAGGACCCCAGGAGACCAGAAACACTGGCTCAGGGGTCACCCCTCGCCTGACATCACCAATCTAACCCACCGCTGCCCCACCCCACACTGCCCCCTACAACCAACTGCTCAGGGAACCTCAGAGGCCACATTAAGAAGTGTACCTGCCCAGTCCCATCCCAGTGCTGGGCAGGTCCGAGGGCCAGCTGGTCAGGGGAGTGCCCACCCTGTGCACACAGCGTGCCAGGCATCTTCCCTCCTTTTACTGTGGGGTTTCCTCTGTGCCTGGGCACCAGGGGCTGAGTGGAAACTCAGTGGAGGGGGCATCTCAGAAAGGGCACTCCCTGAACCAGGGGTGTCGGGGAAGGCTCCCAGGGGGAGGGAAACTGGGGTCAGGTCTTAAGAGCAAGTAAGGGCTGTTATTTAGATGACTAAGGGACAGGCCAGATGGGCAGTGGGAAGAGCATGACACTAAGGCTTGGGAGAGCAGATCCTGAAGGCCAGTGGAGCAAGGAGGGCTGACCCTGACCTTAAATGTCCTGTCTGCAAGGCCAGGGGGCTCAGACTTGCCCCTGAGTTTGAAGGGGAACCAGGGGGAAAGTTAAGCTTCAGGAAGACATAATCACCTCAACATTGTGAAGGAAAAAGGTTTTCTCACTGTGTGTCATTTGAACAACTCTTGACAATGCCCCAGCACTCTCTGGGGTCTGCAGGGCCCAGCACAGGGCCTGGCCTGAAGCAGGTGCTCTGTGAACACTTGTCAAGCAGTTCTCAGGTGCCGGTGTATGTTGGGGGAGCCAGATTCCCCGGCTCCTGCCCCTACCCCTAGGCCCCGTGCCCCCGCTGCTGTGCTTAAAGGCCAATAGGTGTGGACATCCCTGGCCTCCGACAGCCTGAAGCAGGTCACAGGCGAACACAGGGATGCTTGCTCACTGCCTCCAAGTTCAGGGAGGAGATGGAAACAGCAGAGGGGGCAGTGAGCTTCAAAGGACACCAGACAGGGCAAGGAAGGAAAAGTGGGGTCCTGTTGCTCCAAGTCACGAAGGGAGGGGCCTGGAATAGAACTGGACTCTGCAGCCCACAGCCTGCTCGGGGACCCCAGGGAACCTCCAGGTCTCCTGCCCCAGCATTGCAAAGGCCTTCCTCCCAGAGAGCTGAAACCTGCCACTCCACTCTCTCTGCCCAGCCTGGGCTCTGGAACCACACATCACTCTTGCCCACTTGGCCCCAGCACAGCCCCAAGACCACGTTCTCTCTGTGAACTTTTCCCCGAGCAACACATCCCAATTTCTTCACCTCGATGTAGCAGCTTCCAGGACCCATCCTCCCAACCTGCCACCTTCTTTGGCCTCATTCGAGTTTGTTCGTGTCCATCTTTAGTCATTTAACCTCTCTGGGCTTCGCTGTCCACATTTGTAAAATAGGGGTAATCCTGGGCCTCAGACAGCTGTGGGACGAGGCAATGAGATCAAGGCTCTTCTAACGAGAGCTATGGTTCTTAGAATCCTAACCGAGGGCGATTTTGCCCACAGAGGGACATTTGGCAATGTTGAAAACCACTTTCGATTGTCACACTGGGATGGGGGGACTCCCGGTGTCTAACGGGTAGAGGCTAGGGATGCTGCTGAGTATCCTTCAACGCACAGGACAGTCTCTGCCAGCAAGGAATTATCTAATCCAAAATGTTAAGAGTGCCGAGGCTGAGAAACCCTGAACTAGGAAAAGTCCTTGTGGCCTTTAGCCACAGCCCAGCCTCTGATAAGACCCCCATGAGAGTGAGGACAGCCTCCATTTCACAAGCCCCTAGGTTTTCCTTCCACCTCCCATCCTTTTCCATCAGGAGGCAGCAGAACAAAGGTTCGGTGGAGCCAGACTGCTTGGGTTTGAATCCAGGCTCCTTGATCTACTAGCTCTGTGATCTGGGGGAAGTCACTTAACCTCTCTGTGCCTTGTTCTCTGAAAAGCAGGGATAGAACAACAGTAGCTACCCCAGTGTTGGGAGCATATTAAGCCTTATGATAAGAGGTGGCTACTGTCAGCATCATCCTCATCCTCCTTATCAGGACATCTTCCCCGCTTCTTACCATAATTGCCTCTCGCATGCTCCTTAACTGAACAGGAAAGCAGCTGCTTGGTAAGTGTTTGCTGACTGAAGCAAAAAGCCACACACACCCTATTCTTGGACCAGGTCCCTCTGGAGACCTGAAGGCTATTTCTGGGCAGCCTCAACATGCCCTTCTCTGGAAGGGGCCAGGCCAGCCCTGCCTCCCCCATTGCCTCCCTCCCTGGCCTCCAGGGACTCACCCACGGGGTCCACGAGGTCGATGTGGTCCACAAAGTCCCGCTTTCCCAGATAGACGGTGAGCTGGGGAGGAGAGGCACAGGGCACATTAGCAGCTGTGGGCCCCACCCTGGAAGAAACCCTGGGAGCTGCCGCAGAAATCCCTGGACCCATCCCTAACCCTCATTGAAATCTCAGCTGGACTTGGACCCAAGCCCCAGGCCTGATACTAAGAATAACAAACCCTTGTACAATTTTAAAAGCACCCATTCATCCCAAAACCCATGAAGAGGTTGTTACAGTTCCCATTTTGCAGATGAGGACACTGAGGCCTGGATGGGTCTTCATGCCAACAAGCACCACTGAGGGTCGAGGGGCAGCAGCAAAGAAGTCTGCTGAGTGGGGGTGCAGGCACATCTCTGAGAGGACAAGGGGATCCAGAGCAGGGCCAGAGGCACCGAGAACTCTGGATGCTGAGCTCTGTGCCCTTTCTGCTTCCTGCCCCTGTGCGGTCTGCAGGGATCCACTCGAAGGAGGACTTGTTTTCTGAGGCAGTAAGCCAGTGCCTCGCTCAGTAGCCAGCCTTCGGGGAGGAACCCCAGAGCTAGAATCCAAAGTGTCATTCTAGGTGCTTCCTACTCCTCCACAGTCCCTAAATCCTGACGGGTCTCCTGCCATCAGATTTCTCAGTCCACCCCCTCTCTCCATCCCCACAGCCACCCTTGCCTGGACTGCATACCAGCCCCTCAATGGTCTGCTGCCTAGAGCCTCCTGCACTTCAACCATTCTCCCCTCCTTAGCCAGACTAATCATCCTAAAATGCAAATTTAACCATAGTATTCTTGTCTGAAAACCCTCTAATGGTTCCTCAGTGCCTGGAGGTGAGATACCAAATGAGTTTCATTTCAGATGCCAACTCTGATCATTGGTAGGGGCTGCCTGCAGCCCTGGGCTGAAAAGGAATCCAAGATGGAATACTGGCTCAGAAGAAAAGGGTAAAGGGCAACTGGTGATGTCTGCTGTGGGCACAGAAGGGAGACACGGGCGCACACGTGGTGCTGTCTGCCAGTCCAAACCAGGAGTCCAGACTCCTAAGCCTGGCCACAAGACTCAAGGACCCAGCCCTGCAACCTCCCCACCTCAGCTCCTGTTCCCTCTGCCTCCCTCTCGGCACCCAGACTGCCTGCGATTTCTTTTCATGCCTCCAATATCCTTTTCCACACTGCCTTTCCTGGAAATGCATCCCTCCTCCAGGAAGCCATCCCTGAGCACCCAGGCTGGGTCTGCAGCCCCGGGGCATCCCTCTGTCTCATACTTGCCACTTTATATGGCTGTAAGGGGCACGGGCTATGCCTTATTATCTCAGTACACCCTCCCCCGATCCCCACCAGCTCAGCCTGGACCTGACATGGAATGATGGCAGTAATATCTGTTCGCTAAACTGAGAAGAAAGCAGGATGGAGCCTGGGGCTGTGTAAGAAAGTGGGGCAGGCACTGGGAGCTGCCCCGGATAACAGGGCTGAGTAGAGAGGCTCCAGGGGCCACTCGCACCAGAGGCCTTGGCTCCCACGAGGCCCTTGGCACGTGCTCTCATTACTGCGCTCACAGTGCAGCCTCTCTGTGATAGGTCGTGTCTCCCCACAGCAGGGCAGGGGCTCCCTAAAGTCCAGGGGTGCTGCACACCCCCTTGGACAGAAGGTTTGCTAAGAGGGCTCCTCCTGCTGTGACCAAGGGCTCCTTGGTGACAGAGCTGTGTCTGCCCCTCAGACGGGGTGTTCGGGTCCTGCATGAGCAGAAAAGATGCTGGAGAGAAGACGAGAGTTTGGGGACAGGGAGAAGCCAGGGTGTGGCTGCTACAACTCACCTTTCCATTGGGGCTCGCCTTCTTGAACACCCTAGGGAGAGAAAGAGTGGGAAGGCCAGGTTAGGAAATCCTGCTCAGGGGAAGGCTCCTGCAGGCCATCCCTCAGCAGAACCGAGAACAAGGGGCCCAGAGTGACTTGCAGGGACCATCCAAGCATTGGGAGCCGGGCATGATCGGATCTCACCACCTCCCCCGCTATCCCCACCCCACCCTAGCTGCCATGCTTGCCTTGATAGCTCTCCTGGGCTCCCTTGACAGCCCCCTTGGTCTATTCTTAACCCAGCAGGCAGGGGGAGTCTTCCAAGATAGGTCAGACCATGCCACTGGTTTGCTCAAAGTCCTCCCAGCTCAGGCAGAGGCACAGCCTTGTGTGTGTGTGTCTGCCCACCTCCTTTCCCTCCAGGCCTCACCTCCCACTCCTCTCCCCAGCCTCCAGTCACGAGCCTGCTTGCCTTTCCTCCAGCACACCACCAACACACCCGGACGCTCTCCCCGCACAGAGCTGCTCCCCAGGCCTTGAGCCTTACTTATATGATGGGCTTCACCCTCTGTCCACCCAGCATTCCCAGTCCTCCTCTCACTCGACCTTCCCTTTTCCCACAGCACTCACGGCTTCCTAACCTACTACACAGCTGACTCGCTGATTACATTTATGCCTCTCTACTCTGCCAGTGTCAGCTCCGTGAAGACAGGGATCTTTGTCTCTCTTGTCTACTGATGCATCTTTAGTACCTAGAATGGTGCACCTAGTAGGTGTTTAATATATCTGTGTTAATGAATGGCAGGGAGCAAGCTTCCAATAAATATTAGTTGAGAAGGTGAATAAATGAATTAGGGAAGGAATCAAGTGAGAAACTGAGGCCAAGGGAAGGGAGGGGACGTGCCCATGGCTGCACAGCAGAGCACTGGGTGTGAAGTCAGGAAGAGGCATGGTTCCTGACTCCCACAAAGTGCTCCCTCGGCCTTCCAGAGCCCGCTGTGGCCCTCAGCAACACCTCCTGCCCTCCCCACTAGCTGGGGGAGAGGGTCTGGGAGCCTGAGGCCCCTCACCTATCCCCATCATCTAGACCCAGAATTGCTCAGAGTAACATTGGGAGGGAGAGGAGAAGTGTGAAAGGTAGAAACAGAGACACAGAAACAGGAGAACGTATTGGAGGAGGGAAGGGAGGGAGGGAGAGGAAAGAAAAGGGACGCTGGTCCTGGAAGTGTGAAAATAAAAGATAGAATGAGAGAAGAAAAAATAAAGAGAGGGAGAGAGAAACAGTCACAGAGAGAGATGGAACAGACACAGAGCAACAGAGCAGGCCTGCACGCACTGAGAGGGATCCAGGCAGCCCAAATCCTGGAGGAACAGGAGGTCCAGCAGGCACCCAGGACAAGGCTGGGTGGGGCCCACAGTGTCACAGTGACGGCAGGTCCTTCCAGAAAGGGAGTGGGGTGGTGGCTTTGAGCTGCCTCCACACCTGCCCCGTTCACCCCCACCCCTTCCTTTTGGGGCCCAAGGGACTACTGATGGATCTGAGCTTGGCTAGCCAACAAGGACTAGCCCATCCCTCCCCCACCTCCTCTAGGACTTCTGGGCTTTTCTCCTCATAAATATTTATCAGTGTTTGGAGTGTGAAGATGCCACAGTCGGCTAGGGTATAATAATCACTAAAGTGAGAAAAAGTACAGATCACACGGTTTGAACCAGCAGCTCCCAATCTAAGGCTGGACCCGCAGAGAAGACCAGAGAAGTGACAGGCCTCAGGTACACCAGCTGCTTCCAGAAGCCTCAGTGATTCAGATCCTCAGGAGCCCCAGGTCTGAGAAAAGGGAGCAGCCACAAATGCCCAGGGCCACACATAACTGAGCCAGGAAAAGCCATTCCAGTGACCCCTGAGAAGGACTAAGGCACCCTGGCCACAGGAGGAGGCCGGGGCCAGCAGGGAGGAGTGATAGGGAGGGAGGGAAGGAAGCAAGAAGGAACTAACGTTTTTAAAAAGAAGGAACTGGAATTTGTTGAGTGCTCAATTAATTATTTCTCATAACAGCGCTGTGAAGTGGGCATTAGAATGCTCATTTTATAGATAATGAACTCAAGGCTAAGAGAGATGTAGTAATTTTCCCAGGAACACACAGCAAGCAAGGGGCCGATAAGTCAGAAATCAGACCCAGTTCCGTCTGTCGGCCTCCAGAGGCTGGGTATTTTATATCCAAGCCTGCTGCTTTCCTGAAGCAGGTGTTTTTAGCAACATCAAGAATAACAAAAAAAGAGGGGAAACGAGGACAGGAGGGTGGGCGGGAAGGAAGAAAGGAAAGAGTGAGTAAGGGACAAGGAGGAGAATGAGGGGCAGGAAGCAGGGCCAGCCCAGTGGAGGGGGATGTCCAGTCAGCCTGGGGCCACCTCCTCAGGGTGCTGGATACTGATGGCTTCCTCAGAAACAACAGCAGCTGCCCATGCCCTCCAAGCATGTACGCCCTCATCATGTCTCTAAGTGTTTTTCCCAGAACATTGTTGTGGCTCCTTCAACAATCCCATTTCAGAGACAATAAAACTGAGGCTCAAAGAGGGAAACTGTGGCTGCCTGTCTCCAGAGCGAGAGTCCCACAGCCAAATCGTCCCTGAAACAACTCCACTGGCTTCCTGACCCCAGTGCTGGCAGAAAAAAGGCCCCCATGGAGGTGCTTCCAGTTCACTGGGACCCCTGCCCATACAGCACCTTACAGATCGCTTCTGCCTGTCCACTTTGAAGAGCAAGCACAAACACGCAAGGCTGAGGTCAAAGCCAAACTTCCAGACTGTGGGATGGCTGCATTTGGCTCACCCCCAAGTCCCATCTGAGCCCCACAAGCCTGATCCTCAGAGCCAAAACTGCATCCCATAAGCGAAATACCGGCGGTATTCTACATGATTAAGACTCTGGAGACAAGGAACAGAAACCCACCAGGCAGAGCTCAAGAAAAGGAAGTGGGGGGTATGATAAGGAGGCAAAAGTCTCACGGGATGGATATGCAGGCAGGATGCACGGGGGCTGGAGCCAGGAACAGGGAAGCCATCAGCCTCTCAGGCGGCTGCTCTCTCTCTCCATCTCTCCCCCTGGGGCTGCATGTTCTCCTGGCTGCACTGCTCTCTGTGCGGCTGCTCCATTGTCTCTGTGGACCAACTCTCTCTGCTTACTCAGAGCTTTTCTGCTCCTCCATCATTTTGGCTTGCATGTGGCTCTCACTCCAACTGGGCTTCTACTCTGCCTCTGCTCAGCTTCCCACTGTTAACTGGCTGAATGGCCCAATTCCAAATTCCCAGGAGAGGAATTTGATTGGTCAGCTGTGGTCAGGTGTTCCACGACTGGGCCAATCAGCTAGGCCTAGGTTGTGTCACGTGGTCCATGAGGCATGGGCAGAGGAGGGCCTATAGAGCAGTGTTTTTCAAACCAAGGGTCACAACACATTAGTTGACAATGAAATCAACTTAAGGAATTGCCACCAGCACTTTGTCACTGTTATTGTTTAAGGGAAGAGATTTAAGCATGAGGTGCAGATGGCAAAGGAACAGTATTTATTACCATATTTACCAGTATTCCATTCCCCTCTAAGACTGGGTATATGGGTGAATCAAATTTCTCCAGTCCTATGAAGTCAGACATGCCCGTGCAGCTTGTCTGGACAAGGAAATACAGGTAGAAGTTCCATATGTCACTTCTGGGCAGAAGCATTGAAAGGCTGGTGCATGGTTTCCCCAGGCTGTTTATATTAGTCTTCTATGGAGATTATAACAAATGATCATGAACCTAGTGGCTTAGAACAACATAAATTTATTATCTTGCAGTTTTATAGTTCAGAAGTTCAAAATGTACTTCACTAGGCTAAACTCAAGATGCTGGTAGGGCCATGTTCCTTTCCAGAGGTTCTAGGGAGAAATCTATTTCCTTGCCCTTTCCATGCACAATCCATGTCTCAAGATCTCTTCCTCCACCTTCAAAGCCAGCAACAGCAAGTTAGGTTCTTACCACATTGCATCACTCCAACCTCCTCTTCTGCTTCCCTTTTCCACTTTTAAAGACCCTTATGAATACATACAACTCCCTATTTTAAGATTAACTAATTTTAGGAAACTTAATTCCATCTGCAACTGTAATTCCCTTTTGCCATATGATATAAACTATTCAAAGGTTCCAAGAATTAGGACGTAGACATTGTTGGGGAACCATTTATCTGCCTACCACACCCTCTTTCCTCTGTCACTGAAACTAGCCATGATCTGGCTAGGGAAGTCTCCAGCAGCCTAAATCCCAGGGCTCTCCTGCTAGATGATAGACATGTAGCATGAGGAAGAAGGCTCTTGAGCCACTAAGACTTGGGGACTGTTTGTAACTGCAGCAGACCAGCTTCTCCTGGCAGACACAAAAATTATTTTTTAATAAAACTTTTGTTTCAGATGAACTGAGTTGCAATGTAAAATGAATGTCATGCTGTAGATTTTTCTATGTTTAAAATCCACCGTTCTAGAGAAACATACTGAAAACAAACATGCTCTATCAGTGTCTATGCAGCCTATTGGATCCTATTTTCTGATTCTGCTGCTCTTCTGTGAGCCAGCAGTCCTCCCAATGCCCACTTGTGCCTGTAGGCAGAGGTCTATACCATGGGGGACTCAGAACAAAATATCTTCCTAGATAGATCACCCAACAACTAGCAGTTTATAATTCTGTTCAGCCAAACAGTGGAATATTACACAGCACTGAAGTTATGCTTGCATCTTTCATAACACAGGGAAATGCCTATGATAGAATGTTAAGCAGAATAAATCAGGAATAAAAGCAGTATGTTTGGCATGAGCTCAACTTTATACTCAATAAACATGCCAAAGAAAAAATGAAGACAAAGTTGTTAAAATGGCAATACTCCTCATACTGACCTATGGATTCAGTGCAATCCCTATCAAAATCCCAGCTGGATTTTTTGCCAGAATTGACAGGCTGATCCTAAAATTCATATGGAAATGCAATATCCAAAACAATCTTCAAAAAAAATAACAAAGTTGTAGGACTCAGACTTCCCAAATTCAAAACTTATTACAAAGCTACAGTAATACAGAATGTGTGACACTGGCATAAAGACAGACATATGGACCAATGGAACAAAACTGAGAGTCCAGAAATAAACCCATATATTTGTCAGCTGATTTTTGACAAGGGAATCAAGACAACTCAATGGGGATAAAAATAGTCTTTTCAACAAATGATGCTTGGACAACTGGATATCCACATGCAAAAGAAATTAAATTGGACCGCCTACCTCACACCATATACAACAATTAACTCAAAATGTATCAAAGATCTAAATGTAAGTGCTAAAACATATTTTCTTAGAAGAAAACATTAGTGTAAACCTACATAACCTTGGATAAGGTAATGGCTTCTTAGACACGACACCAAAAGCACAGGCAACTAAAGAAAAAAGTAGATAAACTGCACTTCATCAAAATTAAAGACTCTGGAGCTTCAAAGGTCACTATCAAGAAAGTAAAAAGATAATCCATAGAATGGAGGAAATACTTTCAAATCATATATCTAATAAGGGTCTAGTATCAAGGATATATACTCTATTATGATTCAACATCAAATAGGCAAATAATTAAAAGCAGGCAATGGATTTGAATAGACATTTCTTCAGAGAAGATACACAAGTGGCCAATAAGCACATGAAAAAATGTTCAACATCATTTGTCACTGGGGAAATGCTAATTAAAGACACAATGAGATACTTCACACCCACTAGGATAGCTATCATCAAAAAGGACAACAGTAAACGTTATTGAGAATGTGGGGAAACAGGAACCCTTGTACACTGTGGTGGTGATGTAAAGGGGTGCAGTCACTTTGGCAAACAGTCTGGCAGTTCCTCTAAATGTTAAACATACACTTAACATATGACCCAGCAATTCCATTCCTAAGTAGATACCCAAGAGAACTGGAAATGATATCTACACAAATTCTTGTACATAAATATTCATAATGGCATTATTCATAACAGTCATAAAACTGAAACAAACCCAAATGTCCATCAACTGATGAATGTATTTTTTAAAAGTGGCATCTACATGCAATGGAATATTATTCAACCATTAAAAGGGATGAAGCACTGATTCGTACTACGACATGGCTACAACTTGAAAACATTATGTAGCATGAAAGAAGCCAGACACAGAAAGCCATATGTTGTTTGATGTTTGATTCCATTTATATGAAATGTCCAGAATTGGCACCTACATGGACACAGAAGGCAGAGGAGGGGTTTCCAGGGGCTGGTGGGAGGGGGAAATGGGAAGTGATTGCTAATGGGTAGGAGTCTCTTTTTGGGGTGATGAATATGTCTGGAATTAGACAGTGGTGATGGTTACACAACCTGTGACTATACTAAACACCACTGCATTTTACACTAAAAACTCAATATTGTGGTATATAAATTATATTTCAATTTTAAAAACTAAAGCTAAAATGAATGAAAGGAAAGGAAGTATGCCTAAATGCTAACAGGGGTTGAAGGACCCTTCGTCCATCCACCAACTTGCTTCTTTATAGCCCTTATTTTTCCACGTTGTACAATGAGCACAAATTACTTCACAAAGATGCCAGGGCTTCCATAACAAGATATGTCTCAAGTCTTAGTGAAAAAATACTGATGTGAGATAGAGAAGATAAGAATCCTATGACTCTGAATCCTTTGATGTTAGAATCTCAGATTCTGCGATTCCTCAGATCCCTCCCCAGGCCTACTGGGTCAGCTGTCAGAACTGCTATGCTGTGTCTTCTGCTCAGCTCTCTCTTTCTCCAGGAAGCCTTCCCTGACTCCCCCCAAATTTGGATTAGATGCCCCCCAACTCCCATACCCAGTGTGTCCCCAGTCACAGTATTTATCACATTTTGCATAAGTCTGTTAACTCACTCTCTGCTTCCCTTCCATAATTTATATGAGAGTACAGATTTTATTTGTGTTATTGATCCTGGATCCCTGGGACACAGCATGGTGCCTGGACCACAGTAGGTGCTCAGTAAATACAGCTGGAATGCCGTTGAATGAATGCCCTAAGAGAGAATTAGTCAAGAGCGAGGATGGATGAAGTTTAAAAAGAGGTAGTGATGATCCTTTGCTCTGGGCGAGTGGACTCCAGGGATTTATTCTTCTAGCTATACCTCTCTAAGGCTCTCAGGATCAGTAGCACTGGGCTTAGAAAATGTTTCGCAGGGGCAGGTCCCAGCCACCATCAGGCTGAGCCAGGAATACAACTGACACACCCAGACGGGCCTCTGCTCAGCTTTGACCAATGACTCTCCCATTTATCATTCACTTACCCAGTAAACATTCACACAGCTCCTACCACTGCCAGGCTCTGCAGGCACTAAGATGAACAATTCATGGTCCCTGCTGATAAAAGACCATGGTAGAGTCAAGTTAGAGAAACCCCCAGCCATGACGGCCACTGTGCATGAGCTCTCCGTATAAAAGGCAGCTGCTGTGCTAAGAACTTCACACACAATAAGATACCATATTATTCCATCTAGATACTCCCTTTTTTCAAAAGAGAAACCTGAGATTCAGAGACCTTAAATAACTTAACCAAGGTCTCAAAACCGTATCAGAAAACTCATACAGGAGAGAAACCCCCTGAATGGACCATCTATGGGAAATCATTCAGCCAAAACACATCTTACTCAACATCAGAAAACTCATCCTGGAGAGATTACCTGTAAATGCAGATTTACTACCAGTAAATTGAGAGAGCACTGGCAACAATTCATTCCTCTGTAAGCATCAGAAAATTCATGTTAGATAAAAATGCTATGAATATGGCGAATATGGGGAGGCCTTCAGATAGTAATCTTAATCAACAACAGAAAACTTATCCAGGAGAGAAACCAGGCGCCAATGACTGCTCTAAGTGTGTTACAAATATTAGCCCATTTGTTCCTCCAACAACATGTAAGGAGGTACTATTATCCCCATCTCACAGATGAGGAAACTGGGGCACAGAGAATCTAAGTAATTTGCCCAAGGTCACACAGCTAGTAAGAGGCAGAGCTAGATATTGGAATCCAGGCAGTCTAGCTCCAGAGATCACACTTTCAATCACTCACGATACTACCTTATAGGTGGGATTGTGTGGTTCTGTCTGTCAGGAAAGGCTTCAAGGGAGGAGGCAGCAATGAGGGGGATCTTTAAGAAAACACAGAGGTGCAGAAGAGGTGACAGCCCTGCAGGCAGAGGCCTGGGGAGGGCAACTGAGTTCACTGGGTGTTGGGGAGATAGTGAGAAATCTAAGTTTGTCTGAAGGGCCTGGGAGGAGCACCAGGGAAGAGGACAGACCAGAGAAGGGTCCATTCACTGCCCTGATAGTCATGGAGCATCTCCATGCATGGGGCCCTGGGCTACGTGGGAAGGGTCTCAAATGCTAGACTAAGAAACTTGAACCATATCCAGAAGGCAATGGGGAGCTATGGGCACTTAAGGGGAAGAAGAATGGGCAGGGCTACATCTTAGATACAGAGATGCCTGTAACCCCATACCTTTTCCCTATCCCTGCCCAACTGGGCAGGGTGGGGGCCTGCAAGGGGGCATTCATCATCAAGTACACCTGCCCTACATTTTGACCCACTTTCCCAGGTGTGAGAACAGCCATCAGGGAGCAGGGAGGTGTGAGGAGCAGGTGGCTGTGGCAGCAAAGAGGTTTCTAGGGCCCTTATCACACTCTCCCGGGTAGCAGAGTTATTTGTGTACCAGCTTGTCTGCTCTGCCGGAATTGAACAGCCCTCCTTGTGTCAGTACATTGCCTGCCTGTTTACCCACCATTAGTGCACCTGCTTCTCAGGACAGCCCAGCAGAGGGGGTGGGGGCAGGAAGACAGGACATGTTACCCCTGTTTCACGGATTTGGGGAGCGTGAAAGATCACAAAGCAGCCTGCTTTATTTCCCAGAGGGAGAAATTGAAGCCCAAGGGAGAGAAGAATCTTGCACCGGGACCAAGAAACTCAGGAATAGGGAGGCTCACGGGTGTGCCCAGAGTCACATACTGGGAGGAGAGCCCCAGACTTCTGGTGCTCCTGTCACATTCCTGCTCCAAATCCCACATGGCTCCCTTGGGCACAGGCCTGAGGGCTGAGGGGTGGCGGGTGGTGGATTGAGGGCTCTGGCCAAGTCAAGCTCCAGGGCTCCAGACTTCTCACAGGCTTCCAGGCAGACAGCAATTGCTCCAGCCTCCTGCCAACATTCACGTGTTCACTTTTTTGGTCATGATCTATATTTGTGAAGACTTTCAGGGGGTGCAGAGTGAGGGAGGAGGGGAGCCTGGCCCATTTTCTAGTGACCCATGATACTGGAGATCTGAAAATCAAAGGCTAATAAACATTTCACCACGCAGACTGGCAGCTGGATCCCAAAGAGCCCACAGACCACACCTGAACGCTCTCCAGCCTTCTCGAGGGTCGAGAGGCAGGAAGGGAAGGCTGCTGGCAGAGGAAACAGTGCAGACGCTGAAGCAAGCAGACCCTGCCTGAGTCCTGTGTGACCTTGAGTTTCGCTTCCTCTCTGAGGCATACTTTCGTTGCCTGGAAAATGGGGTGATATCTACCCCATAGGTGAAGGCATGTATAAAGCCTTGGTACCTAGTAGGGGATGACAGAGGGAAGCGGACATCATTGGTACTGAAATTATTACTGTATTGTCATCATTCCCCAGGCCAACACCCTGCCTTCTCTCCAGCACCCAGGGGAGAGTTCTTGCCCAGATGTCTCTCAGGTAGAAGGGGATGATTATGTTACCGCCACTGGAGACAGGCAAGGTTTTTTCATCTGTCTGTCTCCCACCCAGTCTCTGATAGAAAACAGCAGTTTATGATTTTCTCTTCCTAGACCTTCACATTCCAGAAATCTCTAGGGACATGCCCTGCTATTCCTTCTTTCTGTAATAGCCTTTCCATCAGTTCCTCCACTGCAGTCCCTCCCATCCTTCCTTCCCAATGTCACCTCATCCAAGAAGCCTTCCCTGACTGTTTCAGCCTAACGTGTCCTTGCCCTGACCCCTCCCCTCCTTCCCTTCTTTCCTCTTCCCAACCATCTTTCTTACTTCCTTCCTTGCTTTTCTTCCTTTTGAGTTTTCAGTCTCTGGACCTGACACTGTTCTTACTTCCAGGAGGCACAGGGCCCTGTGCACCTACACACTGGAGCAGGAAGACAGATACTCCACCAATAAACAAAACCCTCCCTCAAAAGCACAGCAGGAAGGTGGGATGATAGGGTGTACGATGCGCCCAACTCAGCTCCAGGCTCCCCTTCTAGGGTAGGGTGCACCCCACACAGACGCACCTCTCCCTTCCCCTCCTCCAGTCTGTCCCTGTGTCTCCTCAGCATCCCCATGAGCCTGCATATCTCTGCTTTCCCCTGGGCGTGGAACCACGTCTTCCTTCGGTCATCTTTGGTATATAGCTGGTGCTTAGTAAGTATCCTGAATGGATGAATAAATGCATAAACACAAGCCAAACCCTGAGCTTGAAAATGGGGGAAAACGGAACTGGAGCCAAGAGTCAAATTAGAGGCAGGCTGCCTGGCCACCAGCATGAGACACGGGTGTGTGTGGCCTCAGCAGGAGCACGTGACATGCAGGGCGGCCCCAGACACTCGGCAGCCTGTGATTCTTCTAGTGGGAAGACTTTATTTAAATGTTTGTTTGTTTGGGTTTGTTTTTTTCTTTTCTTTTCTTTCTTTTTTTTTTTTTTGCCAGTTTGAACATACAAAGTTTTAGAGCTATAGAATAACATATTATATTAAAACGAGATTAATGAGAAGTATTATTTTTCCCCCATTCTCACATTTCATAAAACATCAGAACAGATCAGCAAGGTGCCATCTCCAACTCTGCGTCAACCACTCTGGGGGCCAGTCAGGGGCCAAGAGCCCTCTGTGGTCGGGGGCTCTGCCCAGACTAAAGGCAGTGGCCTTTAGGCCTAAGGTAGTGGCTCTTTCCTGAGAAAGAATTTTGGGGAGGAAAATCCACACCTGATATTTTGCCAGACATAGTGCCCTTGATGTGCTGGAGAGTGGCTTGGTACAGGCTCGTAAGAACCGACTGTCACCTTTGTAGGAATTTTGTGAGCTAGTTGTTAAACACAGCCATTGCTGGTGGCTCTCTACTAGGGGTGAGTCTGTTCCCCCGGAGGGCATTTGACAATGTCTGGAAACATTTCAGGTGGTCACGATTTGGGGGAGGGGTGCTACTGGCACCTGGTGGGTGGAGGTCAGGGATGCTGCCTGCACCAGCCAGCCCCCACCTGGCCCTCAACAAAGAATCTCCGGCCCCAGTGTTAACAGTGCTGATGGTGAGAAACCCTGATCTAAACTTACAATTAAATAAACTATATTAAAAACAAAAGGAATACACACTCAAACTTATCACTTACTATTATTTTACTATATTTCATTATAAAGATGGTGTCCTACTGTGCATCTCCTCCCAATTCCATGTTCAGACATCACGTTAGTCGGGTGAAATCCTTGGCGGGAGAACTTATACCACAGAAATCAGCAAATACTACAATCTCATCCTCTCTTTGTTTCCCGGCCAGTTGTTATCAGGGCACTATTGGGTGTGACACTAAGTAGAGAAGGGAAATTCACAAGCCCGGCGGGTGCCTCTAAGTTTCCAGCCCAGGCAGACGGCTCAGCACCAGGCCACTGTATGCAGTGTGGAACCAGGATCCGAACGTGGACACGTGCACAAACTCTATACACCACGCACACACACACACACATTACTAAGCACACCCCATGTGTACACCTGCATCACACAGCCCACATACATCTCACCTACAACTCCCTCGACACACCCATAAACACACCTCATAAATACACCTGTGTTCCCACAGCAGCTATCTAGCCAGACTGGACTAACTTAAATCATGAGAACAGTAAGAGAATACCAGTCTGACTGACCATCTTCCTTGATGTGTCTGGACACCGCTGCCTTTACTCCCCCCTCTTCCCATGGTCTATCCTCCCCACACCCCCACACCCAGCTTGCTAAGGCGAAGGTCTCAACACCCCCCTCCAGGGCACCATCCAGTGACCCCATCTCAGTGCCCATTCCTCTTGGCCACTGGAGCCCCGGCTGAGAAGTCCCCCATCCCTGCCCGGTGCCCTGCTTTCTGCAGGCTCCAGAGCAGAGCCTGGCTGGTTGTGACCTTCAGGGCCTGGCCTCCACCCTTCCCAGAGCCTATGATGAGCAGTTCCCTTGGTGACTCCACCCACTCGGGGACTTCAGCTGCCACCAGATGCTGGTAAGTCCAAACCTCCATCTCCAGCCAGACTCTCCCAGACCCCACACCCACCAGCCTTGTGACATCTGTATTTAGATGTCCCCTGACTCCTCAGACAAGTCTGAAACAGACTTCCTGTCTGCCCACACCTGTTCCTTGCCTACACTCTCTGCCCCTGCCCACCCCAGAGGTCAGCACACAGGAAGTGCTCAAGGCACATCTCATGGATAAAGGGATAAATTACATAATATCTATAAAGAGAGGAAAAAACAAACTTCCTTATGAGCCAGATAGGAAGTCTTACCCCATTTTACAGACGAAAGCCCTGAGTCTCGGTGAAATTAAGGGGCCAGCCCAGGAGCCGCAGCCGAGGCAGGTGGCTGTGTGTGGGGAGGAGGGAGGCCGTGTAAGACCTGGCACTGCGGGCTGCAGGCAGCAGCCAGGCCAGGGTAGCCCTGCAGGATCGGCTCTCCCCAGCCCCAAGTGAGGGGGTTAGTTACAAAGAAAAGGAAAAGGCGTTCCTGATATGCGTCCTGTTTCCTCTCCTCCTCTGGGCTTCTCAGGCCTTGGAGGGCGGATGTCTCTGGGCTGGCAGCACTCAGCCAGTGCACGCACAGACAGGCAGGGGGTGAGGGTCTCCCAGGGCCCCTTCCACCCTAGCAGTCTGGCCTGCATGGAGTCAGGGGCTCCTGAGTGACCCTCAAGTTTCCCCTCCCAGCCCAGAGGAGCCTCCCTTATCCCTAGTGAGTACTTGTCACAGCCAGACACCTCCTTCCATCGGACTGTCCCATAAAGGCACCTCCACTGGGAAGCCTTCCATGTCACCCTTACTTGCTCCGAGGGGGCCCTCTACAGCCCCTCTTCTTCCCTTCCTCCCTGCCCCTCAGCCACCTAGTCCATTACTCTGCCCAGCTCTCTCTGTGGCTATTGCCTGCAGATGGGAGCTCCCCATGAATCAGGCCAGGGAGCAGGGAGCAAAGGCAGAGGCCATCAAATGGGGCTTCTTCAGTGAAAGAACAAGATGAACCTCCTCCATCAGACAGGGAGATTGGGGCCTTCCTGAGGACAGGTTAGATCTCCTCTGTCAGGTAAGAATTTCGCTGAGGGAAGTGGCCGTGACTCCTCCATCGGATAGCAGGCTCCTGCAGACAAAGCTCATGCCTCCTTCCAAAGACAAGGAGCAGCTAAAGGACAAGAGGGCTATGTCCTCTCCATTAGATAGGGGACCCCAGGAAACAGGAGCGATGTTCCCCCCATCAGATCAGAGTCTCTCTCCTAGAGGACAGGACCATGTCCCCTCCATCAGACCAGGAGCCCCAGAGGGCACACTCCCTGTCTGCTGCCTCCTCAGCAGTTTCCAAAACAGTCTTCTGCTCAGTCTAGGACACAGAAGGAACTCCCCCAGGGGCAGAACTGGGGGAAGTCGTGCTCACATCCTCCCTTGCACAGGGTCCCATGCCAACTTCCCATTCACGCCCTCAACTGAATGGATGCTGCCTTGCCATCCTTAAGACAGCCATGTGTCTATCTGGGCAGAGGCCAGATGTCTTCTATTTCAGGCAGGAACACTGACTTCTAGAGAGATAGCAATGGGGACAACTGGGAGAGCCCTAACAGGAGGATGCCCAGGACCAGATGGACAGTGACCAGATGTGTGGGCTGGATGGGTCTCTGCTCTCGACTCTGCTAATAAGTGGGCACACCTCTTCCTCCTGTGGCCACTAAAACCCCCCACCCATCTCCAAACTTTGTCAGCACCCACTGCTGGCTAGAGTGGCTGGAGGCATCAGGGAAGAGGGAGAGCAGGGCCCTTCCCAGGTCCCACCTTGAGGATATCACTGGCCTTCCCCGGTGCTGTCGCTGAGCCTGGTCCAAGCTGCCCCCACAGCCGTCCTCCCTACATGTGCCCGCTCCAGGAGCTGCTATTAGTTAGCATCGATCTGCAAAGTGCTTAGCAGAGACATTTTATGAGCTCAGCCTCACCCAGGGCCCTGGGGGCTGAGAGCAAGAGGTGGAAACTGAGTGGGAAGCCCAGGCCACTTGACAGAGCCTGGGAACAGCTGAGCCCCAACACGAAGATCCAGACAAACCCAGGGCCAGCATTCAGTAAATGCTAGCTAAACACATGTTCGCTGAAAAGCAACCTAACTAGATCTGGTAACTAAATCCAGGTGTATTTTCTTATTAAGAAAGAATTATTATTATTATTATAACTGATTTTTATTAAGTGTTTAATACAAGTCAGGCGCTATTCCAGACACTAGAGTAACTCACTTACTCCTCACAAGCACCCGGTAAGGTTGATCCTCCCCACTCTACATACGGGAAACACAAGGAAGTTAAGTAACTTGCCCAAAGTCACACAGCAGAAATAAGAAATGTAAGCAGCTCAAACCATCTGCTTGATAAATTAGGAAGTAAAAATATATTAACAATGATCTATTTTAAAAGAATTGGACACTTTTGAAAGATATAACTAATCCTAAGTGTGTTCCAAACCAAATACTTTCATTATCGGACATTCCGTGGTGTACTCGGGATGTAAGAGGTTCTCTGAAAGAGCAGTATCACAAGTGTAAAACATGTGCTTGCCAGTCATCTCAAAATCATGGTTATCCTTCTTTTGAAACTTCTAACTAAGCAGTTTTACTAAACTTTAGAATACAAGCCCCCAAGACCACTATAACAATTATTTTAAGGTTCCTCATTTATTTATTTGTCATATGCTAAATACTTCACTTATTCCTCCTGTTTCACCTTGAGGACAACTCAAGGGAAAAAAGACATTACTCCATTGAGGAGGGCTTCCTTGCACCTCCATGCTGAGGGCACCCATCCCATACACCTCGTTGGTGGGCATGATCTGGTGGGTGTTTGCCCCTCCAAGATGGGAGCTGCCCCAGGCAGAGACTGTGCTTGGCACAGACAAGGTGCATTACAAAGGGCTCGGGGTTAGACAGGCCTGCTGCTTCATCAGTCTGCGCTTCAGCTGTCTAGGGGGTGAAGTGAGGTCCCGGCACATAATTAGAGCTCTGTAAGTGGTGAAAATACTAACCACCACCATCACCACCACCACACCATCCCCGCAATGAACAGACTCGCTGGGCGGCCCTCAGCAGGTCCTTGATGGACAGAGTTCAGCTGGGTCACCAGGTCTCCGGGAGGGTCATGTTACCTCATAAGGGCCTGGGCAACTGAGAGAAGATAATGGGTATGATGAGTTCCTGGGAGGCCAGAGTGCCGGGCAGAGACAGCGGCCTGTTATTAGGACAAGGCTGTCTTAGCGAGCATTTTTAAGAAACACATTTCCATTACTTCCAAGAACACAGAGGCTTGCAGATGAGGCAGGCACAGCAAAGCCAACCAAGAACTGCTGCCCTCAGTGAGGCAGCAAGTGGGGAGGGACATTCTGTGGCATCTCTGAACATCTCCCCAAACCACACCCTGGGGCTTGGTAATCCACCTTCCACCTGCTCCTCACACACGTCCCTTCCTTAGTCTTGGGGGACAGGGATAGGGTCTGAGAAACCTTCTAGGAGGAACAGTGCTGACCCCTTTCTTTGCCACCAACCTGTTTGGAGTGACAACCAGCTCCCCATTCCCCGACCTAGATGTTCAGGCTGTCTTTCCCGCAACCTGAGGAAGGCCATGCAAACAGTGAAAGGTGTGGAGAAGGGCAACTGGGAACTGGGTCCAGATCTCTACCCTGGCACTTTATGGCTCCTGACCTCACCTGTCCTCACCTGGATAATGGGATAACATGATCACCTCCAGGGTGTCGAGGAGAATAACTGAACTGATGTCTGCCTATGCTTGGAACATAGTCCAAGTTCAATATATGGTAGGATTAGGGCACTGAGAGGCACCAGAAGTGCCAGGATGAACCAGGCTATCCAAGTCCCTGGAGAGGTGGGGAGGGGAGGGCGGAGGCAGATAATCACAGGTTAGAACACACAGCGAGGAGGTGGAGGCACCTTTGACCACCATGCCAAATCTCCCAACATTTATCTGGCCCTCTCTGTGTATCTAGTGGGCCCGAGGCACTGGGACACCTGGGGGTCCCTGGAGGATGACAGATGAGCTTATGGAATATACTCCTTAGGGCCTAGACAGCCTCTCTGGAAACACTCTCCCCCTCCTTTGGCTCAGATATCATCCTCATCAGAAAACTTCATGACCAACATGGTCCCCTTGGTGTCCTGATTATCAGTTGGTAGTCCCAGGCAGTGAGCATGAGCATTTACATCACAGAAAGTGAAGGGCTCTTGTACCTGGATGATTGGTTACCTGCTTTGAGCTGGGGCTCTGTGAGTCTGATTGAGTCCATCATGGGGGCCTGCTCACGTCTAAGGGCTGGACTGCCCTGCAGAGATCTTGCCCAGGCCAGCCCCCAGGAGATCAGCTTCCCCAGGGCCTTCGCCATCCTGCCTCTGTTCTACCACAACCACAGTGACCTTGAGGAGCAGAGGGGTCTGTGGGGAATGCACTGCCCACATATGCAGGGAAGACATACACAAACCAACAATATCCTGCAGGAGGCACCAAGAGAGGGTTATAAAGAGGGTGAGAGTAACTCTGGGGAGGGGGTAGCTCCATTCTTCCCAGATGGCCAGGGGGCTGCTGAGGAAGTTACAGAGAGCAGGTGACATCTGAGCTGGGACTTGAAGGATGACTAAGAATTTTCCAGGTCATCAAGGTGCAGAAGAAAGAACGTCAAAGTGACGTGCATATGTATGGAATTACACATCCTTACGGAGCAGAGTGCACATTTCAAAATCACTGTCTCATTGGATTCTCTCCAATCCCATAACAGTGTTATTACCTACTCCTCCCCGTACCTCCCTCCCCTCGCACACACATACATGCAAATAAGAAAAGTGAGGTACAGTGAAGGCAGATGATGAGCCGAAGGGCACATGGTGGCTGACTTCTGGGCAGAGGGAGGGGTGGGGGATGTGTGCTGGCTGGGATGGCCCTCTTCTCACAAAGGCGAGGGTATTTCTCTCAGGGAGCAATCCCTCACTCCTGGCCCCTGCTGTTCTGTGATAACCCTCCTCCCATCCCCAGCATACCTACACACTCCTCCGGACCCCGGGGCCTGTCAGAAGGGGCAGCCGGCAGAGGGACAGAGCAGCTTGGCTAGGGCTTGGCCGAGGGGGTTGAGGAAGAGCTGACCATTTTCTAAGGCCCAACCTGGAGGCCCTGCCCCGCCCTCTCCCATTCACCCCAACCGCTGATAACCTCCACCTCTCCCCCTGTAAATCTCCTCTCCTGCCTCTCCTCTCCCCTTCTCTTGAAGCAGCTGCTGCCAGCCTCTCCCTCTCCTCCCTCCACCCCACGCCCTCCCGAGGGAGCTGTGAGCTCAGCCTTTCCCATCAGCCGTCCCTGGGAATGATGGGAAATGCTCGGCAGGCCAGGAACTGAGAGGAGGCCAGCCCCTGAGAGGGAGGAGGAGAAGCAGGGCTTTTCTGAGGGCCGCTGGGGGCATCCTGGGGGCAGGGCTCTGTTCTGCTGCTTCCTATGAATCCCAGACTGGGCTTACGGGTGCAGTCTGCCTGACCACATTACACGCTCTAGATGAGCTGGGCTCCAACTGCTGGAGCCAGGATGGGCCTCTCTTTACAGATGGGGAGACAGAAGCCCAGGGAGAAGACAAAAAAAAAAAAATGCGTTGAGGGACTGACTGCCAAGTCCCAGGTACTGCTTGAGCCTTTCATACTTCTTGTCTCATTTAATCCTCACAACTACCCTGCAAGGAATGTGTGATAGGCTGAATGATGGCCCCCTGAGATGCTCACATCCTAATCCCTGGAACCCTGAATCTGTTACCTTACATAGTAAAAGGAACTTCGCACAAGTGTTGTTAGTTAGGGATCCACAGATGGGGAGATTACTCCCTATTATCTGGGTGGATCCAGTGTAATCACAAAGGTCCTTATAAAGCAGGAGGCAGGAAGGGCAGAGAGAGAAAAGGCAAAGTGAGGATGATGGAAGCACTGAGAGAGAAACTGGAAGATGCTGTGCTGATGGCTTTAAAATGAAGGATGGGGCCAGGCACCAAGGAATGCAGGCAGATTCTAGAAGCTAGAAGTGGCAAAGGAAAGGAGTCTTCCCTAGAGCCTCCAGAAGGAACGCAGCCCTGCCAACCTATTTTAGGACTCTGACATCCATAACTATAAGAGAATAAATCTGTTTTAGGCCACTAAATTTGTGGTAGTTTGTTACAGGAACAATGGGAGACTGCTGAAGTAGGTCCCAGTCCCATTTTGAAGATGAGGAAACTGATACTCAAGAAGGCACATGATGTCCTCAGGTCCTGCAGGCCCTCCTCCACACCACCCTGGCTTACTGGGGATCTCCACAGGCTCTTGAAGTTGGGAGCCCCTTGGCCAGGGCTTCAAGGCTGGGGAGAGTCTGAGGAGGAGGAGGCAGAGGACTGCTGCTTGTAGGGCCGAGGCTGAGGGCAGGGAAGGGATCTGGGGAAAGTAAAGCTCTGCTTGAAAGGGGCTGTAGTGTGGCTGGGGCTTCTGGAGCCAGTGGCTGAGTCCTATCCTACCCAGAACTGGGAAGCAGGGAGGCATGTGACACAGAGGAAGGGCTCTGGCTGTAGAGCTGGGCTCAGGGGGCTGAGTGTTTGCAGGATTAACTGAGATGAGATGAAATCCCCCCATTATCTCTCTTTGATCTTGACAAAATCCTTGGGAGGAAGGCTCCTTATCCTTCTTCCTGCATTACTGGTGTGGAAAATGAGGATTAGTGGCTGGCCCAAGTTCTCACAGACGGTAAGCATGGAATCTGGGTATTCATAATGATCGACATAATGAAAAGCATCAAACCATGATGGAAGGCTATTGAATGTTGTGTGCCTGACACTGTGTTCATTGTCCCTGATCAAGTCCCTCCTCTGCTTCAAACCCCTTAACTGCTTCCCACAATCCTTCGCAATCTGGCCCCTGCTCACCACTCCAAACCCCTTCCACCACATTCCCCGATCTGCCGTCCTCCCCACCAACACCCTCCAGCAACAGTGACCTTGGTCCCTTCCCTGGAGCCATCAAACTCGTTTCCACTTTGGAATCTCCCACAGGGTTCTGGGCCCCCTCAGCCCCAGGCCACTTGTGAAGGAGAAACCATGGGTCCTGGCCACTCCTGCTCCTCCTTGTGGGTAAGGAAGGGAGCAGAGACAGGGGTCAGCCCTAGATGGCAGGCCTTGAAGGCTGGAGCTGAGAGGGCCTGGGTAAGCTGGTCATTTCCTACACAGTAAAGACAACAGCAGCCTGGAGGTGTGGGGGCAGAGCTCCCCAGGGGGTAAGCCCGCCCAGATACTTAGACGCTAGCACACTGGAGCTGAAGGGGCCTTGAAGAATGTTGGGTCCCTCCCCTCAGGGTACACATGGTGACACAGGCCCAGAAAGGACAGAACTTGCCCCTGGCTCCACAGTGTGTCACTGTGGGAGCTAATCTGAGGTAGAGGTAAAGCTTTGGGGTCTGCCACTCACTTGCTGGGTGAACTTGGGCAGGGAGGGAATCGCTCTGATCCTCACCTCTAGAATGGGAAAATCTTGCCATTCTCGATGAATGCTTAGGAAGCACCTGGTGCAGGTGAAGCCCAGGATAAATGAAAGCTGTTCTCACCATTGACAGAGCTGGGCCTGGACTCGGGACACTGATGCGGGAGTGCACCCCCTCTCAGCGACATAGCTGGTGGGTTTAATTTAACCCCCAGGTTAGACCCGGGAAAGCACCCAGAGAGGTGGGCACTCAACTGTCTCCAAAGCCACTGCTTCTGGGCCCCCAATGCGGGTTAGTCCTTGACCTTGGCTGATCATCTCTAGGAAGGGTTTTGTTAGCCTCGTTTGCCTTACAGTTAAAGAAAGGACCCCCCAAGGAAGCAAGCCTGGACCAGAGGGGCTCCTGGTCAAAACCCGCACTCCCCACTTCCACGTGGAAAGAGGGAAAGAGGAACTGACCACATACTGAGCACTTCCTGCAGGTGGTGCTCTGCTTGGGCTTTCGTGCGCTCGCTCACTTGACCCCCACCACCCAGAGGGGATCAGAAGGCCCATTTGCTGAAGAGAAAGCCAGAGGTTTCCAGAGGGTGAAGAACTTGCCTGTGGCACCAGCTGGTAAAGTCCTGTTCCTACCCTGCTCCAGGAGGCCTCCGGGCAAGGGCCCATTCCTATTCCAGAGCACTGCGTCTAGGGCCATTTTGAAGAGAAGGAACCCAGACTGAGCCATGAGGCCCAAGGCAGCCTCCTGACCCGCCTACAGCCCGCTGTGGCCATCTCCTCCCTCCAGCCCTTCTCACCTCAGCCTCCCCAGAGATCTGTTATTAATAAACTATGAAAATACCACACCATGATGCTGTTGCCTCCGTCTGGAATGCTGTCCAGCCCCACGCCAAGTTCACATCTACTTCAGTTTAGATTTTTGCTCATTCGGCACTTCCTCAGAAAGCCTTCAGTGACCCCCAGCTAGGGCAAATCCCCACATCAGGCACCCTCATCTCTTCTCACAGTGTGCATCTCCTGCCTTCTGTCTCCCTGCTCCAGACCATAATCCCCATTAAGCCAAGGACAGTGTCTGTTTGCTGCCATGGTATCCCCAGAGGTGAGCCCAATGCTGGCACGCAGCCTCCGGAAGCCACTCTACACTTGCCTGGGCCAGGCCCCACGCCAACTGCTGAAGCTACACATCATGTATAATCCTCACGATTACTCTAGGACGTGGGGATTATCACCCCCCACATCCCCATACAGATGAGGACAGCAAGACTCAGAGAGAAAGTGACTTCCCCGAGGACACCCAGCTAACCTGGAACACGCTGAGACCAGCACCCTGGGCCGGCTACAAAATCTATGGGCCCAAGTGCAAATGAAAACATGGGACCCCTTGTTCAGATTTCAAGACAGAGACAGAAGAGCATTAAATCAATCAAGAGGTACTTCTGAGCTCAGGACCCTGAGCAACTGCCCAGGTTACATGCCCTGAAGCCAGCCCCAAGGGTACCCGTGTACTCGGACTCCCAGCCCAAAGCCAGGCTCCTCCCACGGAGAGGCCCTTTGGCATGGGTCCCCTGAGATGGTGGTTCTCACACTTGAGCATGGGTCAGAATCACCTGGGAGGCTTGTTAAAATCTGGGGGGCCACACCCCCAGAGCACCCTCTCTCAAGGTGAGATGCAGGCCTGGGAACCTGCATTTCTAACTGCTGCATTCTAAAGGTGGTTGCTGATATTGGTGCTGGGGCCTGAGCCACAGAAGCCCTGCCCTGAGGAATGCATATTTAATAGGGCATTCCAAATCCAGGGCCTCTCAGAAGAAGAGATTTCTAGTGGGCTATCAGAGTTGAGGATGCCCGAGGTCCTTCAAATCATACTCAGGCCTCAGTTCAAAGGGCCAACTCTGCTAAGAAGGAGAGGACCATGGGGGAGGACAGGGAGAAGCAAGGTGGAAAAAGGAAAACTTTATACAAATTACCCTGTTAATTTTTGTAACAATTTTGAGAGGTAGCTTCTATTATCTTTATTGTAGAGAAAACCACAGCATAAAGAAGGCAATGATTTGTCCAGGATCACAGTCAGGAAATTATGGAGACCATATCTGAAGCTGGTTCTATCTTAGGTATGGTCACAAAGTCTGCTTCAACCATCTGGCCCTGACAGATTCTAATCCCACGACCTGCTCAGCCCAGGGGAGCAGAGCCAGGGGCTTTGGGTTGGAGTCACACAGTCCCAAACCCTGACAAGCTCTGAAAAGCCCTGGCAAACCCCCAGGGCCCTCTGCTCACTGCCTGCCTGCCCTCCAAGGTCAGGCCTACAGCTCAAAGACCTGCGACTCAGCAGGGCTAATTGCTGGCATCATTCCAGCAGGCCAGGGTGCCCACCCCCAGATCAGAAGTTCCTTCCACATGCAGGCCCTTCTCTCCAGCCTCCCTTCCCACTACTTACTCACACATACCCTAAGTCCCAGATCACACACCATCTGTTTCAGGGTTTGCCCACACTATTCCTTCCTTCCTGGAATGCCCTTCCTACCCTGCCTATTTGTTCAACTCTTACCCATCCTTCAAAACCCCAGGTCAGCTCTTCCTCTTCTGAGAAGTCCTTCTTCATCACCTTGTTCATCCTCACCGTTCTGCCAACTTCTGCTTCCCTGGCTGCTCCTCCAACCATTCATTCTACAAATATTTATTGAGCATCTGCCCTGCTCCAGGCACATTGCAAGGTGCTAGAGGGGCAAGGCTGAGTTCCGTCAGGCTAGGATATGGGTCTGCTTCATTCTATGAGCCTCTGCCAGGAGGGTGACAGAGAGGGTGACCGGTGAGGGTCCCCAGGGAGTGATGAGACCTCAGCTGGAGATTTGAAAAGGTAGTGTAAATGCTACATTTCAGGCCACTGCCAAGTTGTGGGGAGCAGCTACCCAATGCCCTTGGCAAAGCAGCATAAAACTACTACCAAATGAACACAAGACATTTACGTGCATCTGTGCCAAGGGGCTGCACTGGCTGTGCGCTCCCCAGGAAACCGAGGGCCAGAGGGGGGGACAGGGAAGAACCCCGAGCAGGAGGCAGCCCTGAAGTGGGCCTGCAGCCTCCTCTCCCAAGAGATGTGTGAATTAAACAGTGAACGAAGGAGGAGTCAATGTGCCCCCACCCTGAAGTACGTGCCCTGCGGACCCCTCTTTGGGGGCGGAAGGCATTAAGGGCGCACTCTGGAAAGCCACAGCCCACAGAAGTCCCAGGCGGGGGAGGATGGCTGCTGCCCGCACAAGGAGCAGAGAGGCTGGAGTGGAGCCAGGCTGGCAGAGGAAACATCTTGAGAGGGAAGAGGGAGGAAGGGAGGAGGAACGAGAAAGGAGGAAAGAGCCAGACATGCAAACACCTCCGTCTCCTCTTTCCAACCAAAACAGAATCCCCAGCAGACTGAGACCTGTGAGGAAGGAGACAGGGAATGAAGCTGGGGCCTCAGAGGGGCGGGTGGCTGGGAAGGTGCCCAGGGCTGGAGTCTCTAGAAGCTGGGTAGCCCTGCCAGGGACGAGGAGGGTGGGGAGGCCCAGGGCTCACCCAGCTCTGTCCCACAGGGGCCGAGGCTCAGAGAGGGAGAGGATGTGGACTCCACCTGGTCACTCCTACTGCTCCTTCAAGACTCACTCAGGTACCAACTCTTCCCAAAGCCCCTGGGCCCAACCTCTGGGCTGGGCTGGGCTCCAACACAAGAGTTAGCACATACTCAAAAAATACTGCACAGCAAAACTGATCTGATGGAGGAGTCCAGGCCTAACCTGTAGAAAGCCAACAGTCTGGTGGGAAACCCAGGGAATTCAAAGGAGGGAGTGCAGGCACCAAGGCAGCTCTGGACTCCCAGATAGCCAGGGACTGTCAGGCACTTGGGGCCATCCACAAAGCCTTAAAGGAGGCCTTTTCCTCTGATAGGACACGCTACTGGGATAGGAGTCAGGAGGAGCCACGGGACTGGGGAAGAAGGAGGCATCATCTTTGCCCCCTACTCCCACTACACACACACCCACACACCCTCAGCGCTTGGGGCAGAGGGGCTTCCAGGGACCTGGGCTCTGGGACTTGGACAAATCCCTTGACATCTCCAGGTCTCAACTATACAATGGGGGCTCCCCATCCCCCTTACCTCTCAGGTGAGCCACATGGAGAAGGACAGCCCTCCAAGCAGGTGAGAACTGAGGCCTCTAGTATGACTTTAGCACGTGGGACAGACTCTCACCCCACCTCCTACTTCCATCCCATTCCTGCCCCGGCCAGCACCTTCCTCCCTCAGGCCTCCATCACGGTACAGAGCCTGGGAGACAGAGGCTTTGGTCGGGAGAGTAGGTAGCCAGCCCTGGGGCCCAAGGGGAAGAATGGCCCCAAAGCAGATCCACTTCCTGTTTCTAGGGGCTTGTCTCTCCTTCTTCCCTTCCTGCTGGAGGAAAATCCCCCTCCCTACCCATGTTCTTGCCATGATCGTGATGACTTGTGTCTGGACTTTCCCCCAGTTGACTGGCTCTAAGCTGCTGCAACACAGGGGTCCTTCTTTCTTTCACTTTTTTATTACAGCAAACCAGTCTGCCTCCGCTGAAACCTTCACTTGCTAGAGGTCAAGTGACCCCCCTCCTTCAGCCTGTTTCCTCTTCTAAAAAGGAGCAACAATAGGGCCTACCCCATAGGATTGTTCTGAGGATTAAATGTGCCTGCCACCTAGTAATATATATTAGCTCTTATTACTAATAATAACAGTCAACAAATATCGAGTGCCTATTGTGTGTCAGATGCTGTTGGTCACCAGGGACACGTGGTGACGAGGGCAGATCTGTGCGATGGTCCCCTCCTGGAGGGGAAGACAGCAGGGCTCTGTGTTGCCTAACTCTGGGGGTGCATGGCATAGACCACGGTGCCAATGGTGTCCCTTGCACATGTGTGACACAATAGTTCTGCAATACAGATAGCAAACAAGTGGGCTAGCAGTAAGTACGCAGTGACTCTCAGGCTACACGCTGTCAAGTGCGGTGCTCCACGAGCACAGGGTGGGTGACTGACCAGCCTGAGAGGTTGAGCTAGGAGCTGAAGAAGAGGCAGTAATAACCCTGAAAGGGGCCAGGGATGGGATGCTGCATTGAAGCAAAATGAAACAAAACCTGCATCGTGAAGGCTCCAGGGAAGAAAGGTGCTGAGGGAGATGGTAGGTGAGGCCAGTAGGGCTCAGTCACCAGGCAGCCTTGGTCAGGAGTTGGAATTTCACTGTTGCCGTAAGATGGCAGCAGGGTTTCAGCAGGGAATGGACACGATGTGGTTGTACTTTAATATGCTCACTTCAATGGCTGGGTGGAAAAATGGAAGGGCAGAGAGGCTAGAGTGGACAGAGGGAGACCTGTTAAAAGCAGGATTAACAAGGCTGCCCTGGGTTCAGATCCAGGATCTGCCATTTATTCACTAGAAGACAGATCACGACAGCACCTGCCTCCTTGGGTTGTCATGAGGAGCAACTTCACATATGTAAAGAGCTTGGGACAATACCTGGCCCATGGAGAGTGCGGTGTGTTTAGCTGGTATTATTCATCCAGGTGAAAAATGAAGGTGGCCCAGACTAGAGAGGTAGCCAAGAGAGAAAGAGAGGGACAAGACCAGATGCCAGGGATAGCATCACCAGGTCCTGCTGGAAGCACCCAGCTGCTGCAGCCCAGTGCCAGCTGCAACCACAGGAGAGGCCCTGAGCCCCAACCACCCAGTGACCTCTTCTCACATTCCAGACCCACGGAAACCGGGAGATAAGGAGATGGATGTTGTTTTGAGCTACTGTTATTGGGTGATTGGTTATGTAGCAAAAGATAAATGGAACAATTCATGTTGAGAGTTACCCAGAGGAAAACTCCTCTCCTCCCACAGGAAAGAAGGTGCCCCTTAGGTGCCAGAAAGGTGTGGGGGGAGGGGAAAGGGGAGGGGGCAGCCCAAGCCTGGGATCTCTGCGGCCTCCAGGATGCTGCCCTCGGGAAGTGATCATATTGCTTCAAAGCTAATCAATCCAGCATTATTTAGAATAGCAAGAAAAAAAAACTGGAAATAATGTAAATGCCAAATAAGGGGATGGTTCAATAAATGGTGGAGCATTCATAAGAGGAACTCATGTCATTAACAAATACGGATATTTGGATAAGTTAAGGACATGGGAAATGCTGAAGGAAAAAAAGCAGTAATCCAAGTGTCATGCACAGTTTAAGCACAATTGTGTTTGAACACCCAGGCACATGCACGCACACACGTACACATACACACATAGCAAGGAGCTCAAAGACCACCCTCCAATTTTTTTTAATGTTCTAAGTGATGAGATTATGGATGATCGCTGTCTTCTCCCTGTCCAAATGTAAAGGGTTTTGTGTTTTTTAAAGTAATTATTGAAAGGTAAATGTCAGTTCTTTTAAATGTTCCCTCAGAACACTGGTCATTCCCCTCTCGAGGATGACAGCACTAGAATGGCAGCCGGTGAGGGTAAGGGTTCTCACCTGCTTTGGTCACGGCTGGTGCCCGATGCTAGAATGGTGCCTGGGACAGAGCAGGCCCCCCGCCAGCATTTGCAAGGGAGTGAATGAATGGTGCAAATCAGATGCCCAGCATCCCTGTCTGGGCAGCCTCCCTCATCAGCCCTCAGGCAGGGACCATGTCCCACCCCACTCTGTGTCCCCAGGGTTCAGCATAGGTCTGGCACTGAACAAAGACGAATGAATGAATGAAGGGCTAAATAAATGAATATTCTGGCAAAGCAACTCTCCTTGATCGTAGTGCATTGAGCTCTCCAGAGCCAGGATCTGTGTGTGTCACAGGGTGGTGCCTGAGCCTGGGAGAGAGAAGAAGTGGATAAGAACACATCGGGGCTTTCTGTCCCTCCCTTCCTCCTCAGGCCCTCCCTGTTCAGCTGTGACTTTGCCTGTTAGGTCCCTACTTCCACCACCAGGGAGGAGTTCTGGAATGCCTGGCTCAAACTACTCAAGTCATAGCTTTGTTTTTAAAAGAAGAGGAGAGAGAGCAAGCTCCTCCCTGGAAGACTTTTCTGCTCTTTTGCCCTAGGGGAGAGGAGGGCAGGTGGCTGTAGTATGAGGTGGCAGGGTGGGGGGTGCAGGTGTTAGAGGGCGGTGCTGGGGTGGGGCAGGTACAAGAGCTGAACAAGACTTCTCAGGGGGTGAATGGGAGTGAAAGCGGCCAGGTGGTAGTGTGTGTGTTGGTTGGTTATCACAGTGAGGGCAGCAGCGGTGACGCGCTGAGGACGGCAGCGGAAAATGTGTCAACATGGAGTGGGTGACAGAGCGGGGAGAAGCAGCAGCTAGAATCAGATGGTTTTAGTCCAGGAGGGCTGCGGTCAGACTCAGCCTGAGTGATTACTGGGGAGAGGGGGAGACCGACGGGGGCTGGCCGTGCCTGAAGGAAGGCAGAAGCCCAATCCTGAAGGCTGGAGCTCAGGCTGGATCCCCCAACCTCTACTGTCCCAAATGCCAGCCTAAAAGAGACTGTCTACTTTTTATAAATCATACCTCAGCAGACGAGACATCTCAGACCTGTCATAAAATAGGTTAGTGAGCTATGTGGCTCAGAGGTCTGGAAGCCAGAAAATGCTGAAAAGAACCCCAGAGCACAGCCAGCCTGCCTCTCCCTTGACAGGTAGGGAAACTGAGGCCTGGGCAAGTCCTCCCTCCAAGCCCAAGGCACCAGCCTCCTAATCCAGGGAGTTTTCAAGAGGAGGCCTGCCTGATCCCTGGGGAGACAGTGCTTGCGCAAGCAGCTCTGGAGAAGCAGGAGGTGATGAACAATTTTCATTAACAGCTGAAGCTGCAGGCACAGCAAGGGGAGGAGGGTACCAGGACGTGAGGGAGCTCCTGAGAGCAGGCCCTGAGTCATGCTCACAGCTGTGTCCCCAGAGAATGCAGCCTTGGGCCTGGCTCAGTGGGGGTGCTCAGTAAATGAACAAATAAATTAAAACGTGAATGAGTGATAATAACAGTAGCTAACACTTACACGGTACTTACTTTGTGCCAGGCACTATTCTAAGCACTTTACAAATATTAACTCGCTTAATACTCATGAAAACTTTAAAGGTTTCTATAGTAAAAGATCTAGATTCCCATAATAAAAATCTCATTATTCCCATTTTACAGATGGGGAAACCGAAACAAAGAGGGGGTGGAATAGCCTGCCGAAGGCCACACAGCTTTGCACCCAGGCAGTCTTGTTCCAGAACACTTGGTCTTAACCAGGCTGCCGAAGTGCCATCCACTGGACACATTTACCCTGTCATGGCTGCTCACTCTGCCCACTCCTTGTCCAGTAGCCTCACCCCAACATCCATGTCTCATCTCCAGTACCCCTTCCTCAAGATGCTGCCTTTTTTTTTTTTGATTAGCCATTTTTTAAAAAATTATTGAGGTAAAAATCACATCACATAAAATTTACCATTTTAAGGTGAACAATTGGTGGCATTTATTACATTCACAATGTTGTGCAAAACCACCACCTCTATCCAGAGCCAAAGCATTTCCATCCCTCCACAGTAAAATCCATCACTCCTAAGTGGTTTCTTCCCCCAGCCTCCCCTCCCCCCAGCACCAGCAACCACCAATGTCCACTTTCTGTGTCTATGGACATATCTATTCTGGACATTTCAAATAAATGGAATCATACAATATGTGACCTTTATGTCTGGCTTTCACTTGGCACAATGTTTCCAAGGTTCATCCATGCTGCAGCATGCATCAATACTTCATTCCTTTTTATGACTGACTAGTAACACTCCATGGTATAGACAGACCACAGTTTGTTTACCCATGCATCCATGGGTGGACATTTGGGCCATTTGTTTCCACTTTCTGGCTACTGTGAATAGTCCCTTGCTGTCTTTTGATCCTCACCATGACCCTGTGGGTGAGGGCTAGTGTTCTGTCTCAGTTTCCAGAAAGCGACACTGAGGTTCATTCACAGTAGAGACAGTGACTTGGACTGAAGCCCCCTGCCTCCCAGACTAGAGTGTCCTTCCCTACGTCCTCGTGTTCAATCAGCCATTCATCCATCCCCCGGGTCACACCTTCCCCAGGCATCAGTTACCACATACCAGGCTCCACACCGGGTGCTGGTGACACAGAGTGGACGGCTCAGGCTGGGCCCCAGTCTCCACCACGGCCTGAAGCCCTAGATACGAGCCCTGCCCAGCCCAGGGGCTCCAGGATCCAGGCCCAGCATGTTCAGAATGGGTACATTTTCCTCCCTGGACTCAGCTTGCCTCCCTCCAAAGAGGGAAGATGCCCCCCAGCAGAAGGCTCTAGAGGTCTGCACAGCAGGACTGTGGGGTGGAGCAGGAGCTGCTGGGCTGGAAGGGCCTTCAGAAAGCACAGAACTCACAGCCCTGGAACTGGGTGTGGAATCAGGACAGTGGGGAGAGTTTCCCCTGCCAGTCAGTCATTTCCCTCTGAGACAAAAATGTATTAGAAGAAGCGCTTTGCCAGGGTCCTCACTACGCCTTCCTGCTGTGTAGCCTTGAGCCAAACCTTCTCTGAGGCCTCTCAGCCCAAAGGCAGGGGCCCGAGGATCTCAAATTTCAGATTCTGGTCTGGAATCAGTAGGGTGACCCTTCCTATTGAAGACTGCTTCCATTTGAGCCATCTCTTTGTGTAAGATGCGGTGGCTATGGCCACTAGAGACCCTGAGAAGCCACCCACTTCCTAGCCCTCCAAGTAACCTCCTGCAGCCAACGTGAGCCTGTTAATGGAACCAGACTGAGGGGGTTCCCAGCATTCAGTGCAAGGACAGCCTCAGCTCAGTCACTAACAGTCACCACTGCCTCCTCAGGCCCCCTTTACACATGACAGGAGCCAGACACATACGTGATGAATGAATAAATTAATGAACGATCAAACAAACATTTCCTCGGTGATTTCCCAACATCTCCCCTCGCTTCTCTAGTCCATTGTTCTACACAGCTGCCATGTGAACCCTCAGATCCTGCCACTCCTGCAAGCTGTGTGTCCTTGGGCAAATTCCTTAATTTAGCTGAACCTCAATTTCCTCATCTGCAAACAGGGATTCTACCGGTGGGGTTTTTGAGGAAGATTAAAAAAGAGAGAGAGCCTAGGCCCAGCATCTCAAGGGCTAAGGAGGAGTCCAGGAAAAGCTGTTGAAGGAAAGCTGTTTCTCTTTGGCACCCCACCCCACCCCACCCCCACCCCTAGCCCTAATCCTCTAATCCTGCTTTGTTCCAAAGTCTGCAGGAAAGAACCTAGCCCCTGGGCCAGCCCCTGGCTGGATGTAAATGTTTATGTCAAGCCCAGCCTCCCAGGGACAAGTTATTTGCTCTGCTTGTAATTAATTGCAGAAGGCCCGACTGGGTGATAAACTCCGCTGGGGAAACATAAACAGTTTGTACAGAGCTCCAAATCCATTGTGAGACCAGCAGAGAGGGTCTATGAGGAATGGAATGTTCTCCCCAGTCTCCTCCCATCCAAAGGCCATGAGGTCTCTGAAGGTCAGAACCAGAAGGACCCTGGAGATCATTTGAAAAACAGGAGTTGACATGATGGGGTGCTCACCTTGTTTCAGGCACAGCTGAGGACTTGATTATCTGGGACCACTATTCTGCCCATTTTAAAGATGAGGAAACTGAAGCTGAAAGAGGCAGGGTGACTCACCCCCAACTAGAAAGAGCCTGGGCCGGGAGGGACAAGAGATCTGACCTCAGAGAAGAGAAAGAAAAGGACAGCCACTCACCCAACAAAAATGTACATGCACCCCTTGTGCCAGGCACTGGGACCTGGGGACACAGCTACTGTGGCCCTTGCATTCCAGTGGGGAGAGGCGGATCTCAAAGGGCTGACCAGTGATTTGATTACAGGAGTGCTAAGCGCTTAGAAAAAAAGAAAACCAAGTCACTGGTGCAGAGGGTCCCAGCAAGCTACAAGTGGCCATTCAAAGTCTGTAAGGCAGAGACCACTCAGTAGGCCTCAGGCAGGAGAACATAGTAGGTGCGCAGTGAGTTTCTGGCTAAAACTTAGTGCTCTTTTCTTTGAGCCAGTGCAGCTTCTTGTCAACCAATTCAAGGTGCATAGAAGGTACTGTGCCAGGGCTGGGGCGTAATTATGGACAAGCAGAACACATCCTTTGCTCCCGGGAGCCCACAATCCAACTGAGGGCACACACAAATCAGTAAAAGGGTGCGGAGTGAGACAGGTTGATGAGGGTCATGGAGCAGGGGAGAGGGGCAATCAGCATTTACTGAGTACCTACTGTGTGTCAGGCACTGTGCTAAGTCCTAGATTATCTCATTTAAGCCTTACCACAACCCTGGGGTGCTGGGGAAGGATATTATCACCCCCCTTTTGAAGATGAGGAAACTGAGGTTCAGAAAGATTATATAATGTTCTCAAGGTCACAGACATAACAAGCAATAGGGATGGGATCTGAAATCTGTCCTGACACCAAAGCCAGGTTTTTTCCTCATAGCACCCACCCCTATCTCCTCCTCCCTCACCTCCCTGAAGGGCACACTGAGGTTTGAAGTTGAGAGGGGCGGGAGGCAACCACCACTAGTCCATCCTTCCCCGACCGACCCTGCCAGCCTGGCTTCCTTTCTGATCAGGAAAAGTCAGCTGAGACTGCCAGGCTCCTCCCCACCACGACCTCCCCTACAGCAGCAGGAAAGGTCAGTCCAGGCTTCCACCCTGCCCCTCCTCCACAAAAGGGCCACTCAGTTGAGGACAGCTCCTCCCCAGGGAGCTTCATAGCTGATAAACACTTTCAGACTCTCAGCTCATCTGACCACCAGCACCCCACCCCAGCAGCCGGCATCTCCAGCGCTCAGCACCAGCACAGGTGAATCTGACAGCAGGACTGGCTCCATTTCAATAGAAGGGGCGGGCTCCCTGAGCCATTTCCATGTAGCTTCCACCAACATTTACTGAGCTCCCATGATAAGGCAGGGGCTGTACCAGGCAGCTACATCTGTGGTACATTATTTAAACCTTTCCACAGCCTTTTTAGGTAGGTATCATGCCCATTTCACAGATGAGTAAGACTGAAGGCAGAAAGTCTTTTCCAGTCTCTTACTGACACAGCAAGCAGGAGCTGTGGGTTTGGCCTGGCCCAGAATTGGCTCCCCCAGATGCCTTTCAGGGCCTGCCTCAGCAGGGAGGCCTCTAACTGATGACAAGGTCCACAGTGGGATGAAACCTCCCTGAGGACAAGCAGCAACATGGCACCAATCTCCTGGCACAAAGGACCCCTGGTCAGAGGAGGGGCAGATCCAGGCTTGAATGGGCCCGAAGCTCATGTAGTCTGGAAGTCGTCTTTAAAAAAGAGGACAGAAATATCTTCTTCCTTTTGCGCATTTCACAACCGCCCTGAGCCCGTGGACACCTTGCTAAGCCTTGGAAAGGGCCCTGGAGCACGCAGGCCTGAAGCTGAAGCTGCACCAGCCTCACGGTGAATCCACCTCTGGGCTGGAGGAAGGGCCCAGAGGCGATCCGAGCACTACCCGCCTTCACAAAGGCCCTGCCTCCAGCCCAACAGACAGACGAGGCTCCGGAACAGTCCTTCTTCTTGTCACGTGTCCTGCTGCTACTAAACCCTCCCAAGTCTGTCTGTCCGTCTCTCTCATGCCATGGTTTCAGAAGCAGCTGAGCTCACCTGAGTGCAAGGTCTGCCCACAGGGTCTGTGTGTTCACATGGACAGCATCGCTGGAGCACAGCCCTGAGGATCCTTCCAGGCCTGGGTGGGCAGGGTTGGCCCCGACCTGAGCCTGGAACCCTGGCAGGCTGGCAGACGCAGCTCTACCAAGAGCCCCATCCCCAAATCTTTGAAGGCTATGACACCACTGACCAAGTGTTCCCACATCCCACTGGGCGCACACAACAGCCCTGGGAGGTATGCAGAGCAAATTTTATTGTCCCCATTTACAGAAGCAGACAACAAATGACACTAGTTGTGCACCTACTATGTGCTAGACATGCCGAGGGGATGACCACAAGCGACATCTCACAGACACACTGGGAGGAGAGGCTGTACCCCCTGAACAGGTAGGGAACTGAAGTCCTACCCAGTCTCTGGGCCTGGGCTGAAGAATGGCGCCGCAGCCCTGCTCTCCCACCTCCCAGCCCAGGCCTCCACCTAGTCTCATCTCAGTCTGAAGTGGACAGCTCAGAAGGCAGCGGGCAGACACACCAGAACATAGCAGGTGGAGGAACAAGAGGCCAGCAGCTTCTGAGGCAGAAGAGCAGCTGGGGGCTCATTACAGGTCCTCCTAGAGGAATTAGACACCAATGACTGCCTTCTCTCTGGATGAATCCAAGGAAGAGTACATGGGCCTTGGACGCCTAAAACCTGCTTGAAAGCAACAGCCTTACAGACTCAGGGCCTTGTCTCTCCACACCCTGCGGGGAGGGCCCCATGACCACCTCCTACTTGCTCAGCCTTCCAGACCCTTCATAAGACTACCTCTCACCCCACAAGCCAGCCGCCCAGCCCAAGTCCCACATCTGTCTTTCCCTTGTGGTTCATTCATCCATATATATGTTCTACAAACCCTCATGGAGAACGTAGTGTAAGGTGTTCAACTGCCCCATTCACCCAGGACTGAAGGTTTTCCCCAGATGTGGGACTGAGACAAACAAGGAAAACTGGGATGATTGATCACCCTACTGTACTGTGTGCATGGCCCTGCACTGGGCCCTGAGGACACACTGGGTATGGTTTCTGCCCTCAGGAAGCTTGCATTCTGGGGGTATCTCTCACTCTAGGAGACACCACTGCCAAAGGCACCTGCTCAGCACCTCATACACACTATCAAGGGCAACCTTATGAGGCATGTATCATCACCTCCATGTACACATAAGAAAACTAGGGCTCAGAAAAGTGAGTCACACAGCTATAAGTGACATGTCAAGATTTGAATTCCAATGAGACAGATAAAGGAAAGGGTAAGTTCCAGTATGAACATTAAGACGGAAAAATATGGACATGTTTTACTTAATCAATTTTTGTAGCCTCAGTTTGGCATGTCCTAGAGGTTCAGAAAATGTGTATGGAAGGAAGGGAGGGAGAGAGGAGGTATATGCTTTATTTAATCTTCTCCAGACTAGGAGATCCCAACCCCCAGTTCAAAATGCATACATTTCCCTTTTCACAGTCAGCCTCAGCTGTTTTCTTTCAGCTAGGGCCAGGAAGGAAGTGAGAAGAAGGAAAGAGTGCTTCTCCTTTGGGTCAGCAGCTCAGGGCTCACTTCCTCCAGAGAATCTTCCCTGACTCACTCCACGCAGAACCCAATTCTGGCCCCCACTTATTTGAGTACAACAGCCACGTGTTTGTGTGTATGTTCGTTGGGGGGAGGGTACTTGTACTCCTGCTTCAATGCACTTCTGCAAACCTGGACCTCGCCAGGCTTGGCCAGCCCCAAACAGGAGCTGGGGGTCCAAGAGGTACCAGACACAGGCCTGCCCTCTAGCACAGGAAACTGACATGACAGCAGCCAATTACGAAACAACACACTATCATGAAAGCCTGCAAGGTGCCAAGGGAGCATGGAGGAGGGCATCAACTCTGCCTGGGTAGGGAACATAGAGTCAAAAAAAGGTGTCATGCCCAAGCACACAGCAGGTGCCCAATGCAGTTCAACTGCATTGTGTTCAACTGAACTGCACTGGGCTTAGGTTCAACCTTTAAATACAAGGGAGATATCACTAGGCAGAAGAGGAAGGGATTCCAGACAAAGGGATTGGCTTGAACAAAGACACAGACACGTGGAAAGTACAAAGACTGGGGAGGAACATTCAAAAAAGTCCATGTAGCCAGAGTGTTGGCTGTGTGGCGAGGAGAGCTGGGAAAGGAGCATGGGAAGGAAGGGCCACCAGAAGAACGTGGACTGTCTCACAGGAAATGGGGGGGGACTGATCAGTTTTTAAGTTGGAGAAGGACAGGGTCAGATGTGAATTTCAGAATAAGAAGAGCATTTGGCAGGGGGGTGGGCATGGTAGGTGGGGAGTGGCATTAGACTGAGCAACCAGAAGACTACTGCAACAGTCCAGGCCAGAAGTGGGGCTCGGACCGAGCTGGTAGCTGTGGAATGTGGGGAAGAAGAGCACTTTGATGATGAGGACATGGTTGAGTCCATCACCACCAGGTTGAGTGCCCCAAAGGTTAGAGTTTCTCTTCTCCATGGAGTTTGGAATCTCTCCCACCCCTGCCCCAGCTCTATGCTCCAACAGAAGCTGGCCTGGGTCAGGGCTCAGTTCGGAATTGGGTCATCATTCTTGGTTGAAAGTTCTACTAAAAAACTTTTCTTTCTTTTTTAATTTTTATTTTGGGCAAAGTTGACTCTACAAAATTGTGAACATCAGAGATGGCTGGATTGTTTCAAGTATGCATATGGAGTCCGCAGTTGCCAAAGTCAGCACTCTAAATAATATGAGAAATGAATATGTGCATATTAACTACTCCATTATGCCGTGTGATCATCTTTGTCATTTTTAGGATATTAAAAAAAATCTGTTGCAAAGAAAGTTCTTCTTACTGAGTTTAAAAATGCTTCCCGGTTTCTTCCACTGCCCTGGAGCTATAGAAACCCATAATAAAATCAACCTGCTAATGTGCTGGGTGCTTTCATTAGCACACATACAACAGAGAAAGGATGGAAACTTTATGCCCAGAGGCTGAAAAACTCAGCGCACAGACACAAAGCTACTGGTAGAGGGGAGGTGAGAACCCCAGAAGTGTCACCTTGCTCTACCACGCCACTGCTCGCCTCCGGGTTCCCAGAGACCCCCCTCAGAGCTGCAGACCATGCAAGTGCCCGACCCCACCCCAGCACCACAGCCCCAATCCTAGAGCTATTTCTTATAAGATGTGATTTTCCGGCTCTTTGGTGTCCACCACTCGTCTGAGAAAAGTCATCTGTAGGATCTTCCTGGCTGGAGGGAAGGCTTTGCTCCCACTGCCCTCCACCAGAAGAGACCGGGCAGCCCCTGGTTTCCATGGTGGGGTTGCTGAGCCCAGTATCTCCTTATATATCTGCCCCATTTCTTCTGTTCAAGCCCAAACACTGTAATACCATGTTGCAGAGCTCTTACTTTTCACCCTAGACTCTGTGTCCTCAAGCAGTCCCAGGGCACCCTTTGCTGACAGCAGATGAAGCAAGTGTCTGACACTGTGCCTGGCACCTAGTGGGTTCTCAAGTATCTAATGAAGGAAGTCAGTCCCCGCTGAGAACATCGGTCCCAGGAACAACTCCAACAAGTGTCACCTCTGGCTCACATCAGACTCACCATCCAAAGCCTGCCTGCTACAATGACCCCTTCTTCTCTCCACTTCTGGGGAGCTGCCTCTGACAGGTACCCACTGGGCTTGCTTTGCTCCCAGTATAAACTAATTCCCATTACCGCATTCTGGGAGCATGTTGGGATGATCTATTTCCTCTCCCTCAAAAGATATAAGCAGCTCGAGGGCCGAGGCTTGTCTGTTTCCTCTTCATACCTCAGGTGCCCAGCCCAGGGCCTAGGAATGTGGCAGATACACAGGTGTTTGTTCACAGGAACCTCCCTGGGAAGGCAGGGGTGGCTGAACAGAAAGGGTATAAGCCAACCCTGAAAACACCTAGCCCAGAGGAACCCCCATGTGTCCTCAACATGATGTTCCTGCCATTCTGGAACCCAGGACAGCCAGGCCCTGCCTGTGGGAAAGGGCTTGGTCTTATGTGGGAGTCAGGAGCAGAGATGCTCCTTAAGTCAGCTTCCCACTAGGAGAGAGACGGGCCATGAGGGTGGACCAGCTGGCTTCGGGGACGTGCCTGGACTGGAGGTGTGCAACTGGCACCAGCAAGTGCTCAGGAAACGTTTGTGGAATTGAGTGGAACAAACTAAAACACGCTGGCTATCTGTTCCAACGGCTGCAGAGAGGCCAGCTTCCCTCTGGGGCACTTTGCAGGCAAATTATCTCAGGACACGGCCTGTATCCTCTAATGAGGCTTCTCCCCTTTGCAGCTCTGCTCCCAGGAGTGTGGGAAGGGGGCAGTGCACAGGGCCTACCCCAGTGCCTGCACAAACGCAGCGCATACAGCTCTCCTCCCGAGGTGGTGTGGGCAGCACACACCAGCGCCCTAGGCAGGGGGACAGTCATGATGACCTCTTGGGCCCAGGAATCAAAACAAAACAGCGCCTCCTCCAAGGCCCCTCTGGGGAGGAGTGGAAGAAGGAGGCAGGGAATCGGGCTGAGTTATGTAACCAGCTTCCTGGGAGTCAGAGGCCCTGGCATGTCACAGCCCAGCGCTGCGGGGGGAGGCTGGGGGAGGGGGAGGCGGCTTTCTTCCCCTCTTTTGCTGCTTCTCCTCCAGACCTCGGCAGACCTCTGCAGCCAGCACTGCTTTCCAAGTGCCCCAGCTTCAAGCAGGCACCTCCCGCTAGGGGTTGAGAACCAGGAAGGGCTGTTGTTGTCTGAGTGTGTGAAACAGCAGCTTGCTGGCTTCCCTGGCAGAAAACCAGGCTTTGGGCTCTGCACCCGGCACCTGGGGACGGGGGCTAAGGGAGAGAGGCCTGGGACCATGCCTCCACCCCTGTCCCCGGCTTCCCACCCCCCAAGTTCTCCCCACTTCCTCCTAGAGAATCCCCGTGTAAGTGAGATGACAAAAGGGAGGGAGGGGGCCAGGCTGCCCCAGCACCAATTGCTCCACCCTTCCCGGCCCTGGGCAATCTCACTTCCCTTTCCAGCCATCATCTGACCTTCTCCTCTGGCCCAACGCAGCCCTCCACCCCCGCATACCCAGGAGTGCACACAGTCCTGGGCAGGATGGGGATGTGAGAGAGAGAGAGACAGAGACAGAGACAGAGACAAGAAAGAAAAGCTGAGGTCCACTGCCAGTCTTGAATAATAACAAGGACCTTTATCAAATCCTTACCCTCTCTGCCCACAGCAACCACATGTAACAGGTGATACTATTACCCTTATTTCACAAATGAAAAGACTGATGCCAAGACAGTTTAAGACCCTCACCTGGGGTCGTGGAGCCAGTGCACAATATTGCTAGACAGCAAAGCCAAGTCTATGTGATTCTGAAATCCAAATCTTCTGGCTCTACCTTCAAGGAGCCCCATCCCCACACACCTGAGGGCGTCACTTGGGAAATTCCTAAACTGTTGGAAAAAATATTACACAACTCTAAATCATCACTGAGGACACTAGTTTGAGAAACACAGGACAGTCATGAGGCCAGGGCAGGGCTAAGGGCACATAACAGAGGCCCAGAGCTTGCTGGCTGCCACCGACAGTCTTCCCTTCTGATTAACCTACAGCAACTCAGTCTCAGGCTGGATCAGACCCATACACAAGCTACCGCTTCCAGAAGACAGGGCTGCTAGAGGCCAAGCTATCGAGCAGAAACACAGCCTGCTGTTTACACCCCTTCCCCTGCCAGCTATTGAATCGACAAGCAAAGAGTCCTAGAGACTTCCCAGGCCAACCTCCTTCCCCCTTGCTGCCTGACACACAGAGAAACTGAGGCCCAAAGGGGAAAAGCAGCTCGTCCATGATGTCACAGGGACAATGAACAAGTGGGTCCCTGTCTCCCAGACCAGATCCCTGCCCTGATTCATCTCACTTGAGTGCTGTCCCCAGATAGCATCCTCTGTTTCTCTCCCTGCTCCCCTCACCACCCTCTCTTCCCACTTTCTGCTTCCTTTTCCCAGCTCTGCTCAGCAGGCCCAGTGTCTGAACTCTCCCTGCATAGCATTCCTCTCCTTCTCACATCTCTTCTGAGCCTCACCACCCACCCCCATCCCACCACTCCTCTGGGCCAAGGAGCAACTCTTGGGTGGTTTAATTAGCTGATTATGACCACAGCCTGCTGGATCCAGTGCCCAGAATTCTGTCCCCAGTAATTAGGTGGGTTCTGAGTACTTGCCCAGTGGGAAGCTGATGAGGAGTTCTGTGCTCTGCCAGCAGGCTAGCGGGGAGAGGGGGGCTCTCCAGTTGCATAAAGAACTCCTTGATCACCGGTGGGTCATCGGCAGCCATGGTCCCCTCCTCATGTCAGGTCAAACCATGTTGGATATACTGTAGCCAGATCCAGATCTCTACCCTAATGGGGGACTCCCTACTCTCCCATGTCACTGCCAGGCCCAGGAAAGACGCAATAAATGTCTGAGGATGGGCATGATGAACAGAACCCACCCTCTGGGGGGTCAGGAAGGGATGGTGCCATGTCAGGGCACGTATCTAGGAAGTAGAATTTGGACAAGCAGAAAAGGAGCAAGGATGGCATTCTTGATGGCAGGAGCAGCAGGAGCAAAGGCACAGAGGCTGGAATGAGCCACCAATCCCCTGCCAGGTAGCTCTGGTTGTCCAAAAACACATTCTCCCAGCAAGGTAAAGCCCGTCATCCAGTAACCTCCACCCTTCGGGTCCTAGAGAATAATCTAATGCCTATGGCACCGGGTCACTTTTAGATATTTCAGAATCAGCGGTGATGTCCCATTGTCCTCACCCACCACACTGCCCATCCCCAAGTATATCTTTTCCCAGTGAAACACCTGCATTACCTCCTTGGCTGAACAAATATTTATGGAGCTCAGTGCTATGCCAGGTCTGCACAGGTACAAAGGGACAACAGACCCAGACCAGGTGCCCTTGGCCTCACACAGAGGTCATCACTAGTGTGCAGATAAGCAGGGCCCACGAAGAGAGGGAGAAATGAGTGCCGACAGAAAGAGAGAGAGAATGAATATATGGCCAAAAAAGATTACAAGGCACTTGGAGATCAGTGAGGGTTTCCCAGAGGAGGAGGCCATGTGTGATCCAGACCTTGAAAGACAGGAAGGGTGTTATGAACTAATCTCATATAACACTGTACTTGTGCCAGGGACTCGTCTCCTAGCTGTACCTATTTTAACTCATCTAATCCTCAAGACAACCTATAGTGCCAACATTATTGCTACCCCATTTTACAGATGAGGGAGTTGCAGTAGAGAATGGGTTAAATAATCAGCAGAGTTCTCCAGGCTGGTAAGTGGCAGAGCTGGCTTTTGAAACCAGGAAGTCCGGTTCTTCCTAGAACCTAACCACTATGATAATGAGCCTCTAATATTCCCTAATCAGATCACAGAGGGAGCCGGGCACCCAGAGGAGGGCACAGCCTGGGCAGAGACAATGAAAGCTTCCAGGACCCGCTGCCTGCTGGTTCCTGCAGGTGCTTTGTGAGGTGGAAGGCTGCTGAGGTGAGGACCTGTTCCCTCCAGGAGAAGCAAAACCCATGCCCACCCAGGCCCAGCTCCCTGACAGAGTCAGTCCCACTGGTGTGTGGCAGAGATCTGAGCTGCCCAATCCCCGACTTTTGTCCCCCAGAAGAAAGGTCACCCCAAACCCACTAGCAGAACACAGGAAACGAGTGACTCAGGAAGAAGAGCATACACTGGCTGATTTGACTTCCATAGGGACACCAAGTTCCAGAGAGGATGAATATCGTGCCCAAGGTCACACAGAATGAGCACACATTACAGTGTACCTCTGGGAACCGCCCCACCCCACCGATACATCCCTGCTTCCACAATCTACTCCCCACCTGCTTCCTGGTCCTTTGCCAAAACGAATCCTCATCCATTGACTGCATAAGCTGGGGGTAGGGGATGAGGCTGCAAAAGGCCCAGGAGGACCAGCTGTGGGGCCAGAGGCCCAGGGCCAGTATGGGAGGGAGTGTCTGCCTCATCCAGGCCCACACCCCTTCAGTTTCTGGACCTCTGAGTGCACCCTGGAGAGAGAGCCTGCACCCTACATGGCCTCTAAACAGCTCAGACCTTGAGTGAAGGGTCCTGCCTCCTGCGGGCCTGACATGGGCCACAGCACCCTACCTGCTCCAGATTCCTCTCTGGGTACAGGAGGACCCATGGGACTGGCTGTGGTCTCAGCCAGGCCAGGCCCAGCCCTACGAAGAGGGAAAGCTACTCAGGGGCTATGGTGACTTCAATCACACAGAACTCCAGGGACCTGTCTGGTCCAGTCCCTGGGGCCTGGCCTCCCGGGGATCTCATCTGGCACCAGGTCTCCTGGGAAGGAACAAGCAGTTCCTCTCAAGTGGGACTAAAGATGGGGCCAGGCCCAGGAAGGAGGTGGTGCGTCTCCAGAGAGATGACCCTGCCAGGGCTCCTTGGGAGAGAGGGAAGGAGGGAGGAGATTGGGACAACGGTGTCCTTTGTTCCCCTCTCAAAAGCAGCCACCATGTCTCCCCCACCCCCTCTGTTCTATGCCCCCTCATAGGACTCAAGCCACCCTGGGGCAGGACCCATCCTGCACACAGGAGGGAGGGAGGGTGCCTGGGAACCATCAGGGTTACCTGTTTTAATCCCAGGGGGTTCATACTGGAGATGTGCCCCACCCCCAGGAGCCCCTGGCTTGATGTAGGAGTCACAGCTCCCACCTGCAGAAGCCTGCCTGATGGGGGAGAAACAGGCTTCACTTGCAGGTGGCCTATTCTGACGGGGGGTACATCCCCTCTGCCAGGACTTCCCAAGCTGATGGAGGACACCCCCCATATACCCAGTCTAATGGGGAAGCATGGCTTCTACCCTTAGGGTTCCCAATGGGAAAGACCTAATTTCAGCACGCTAGGGCTGCCACCTCCCTCAGCAGCCTCACGGCTCACACACCCACACCTGCACCCACTACCTGCACCTTGGCCTAGACTCTTCTTTCTCTCTGGAACACCTAAGCCTTCCTCATGCCCCAGGACCCAGCTCAGGGGACACCTTCTCCAAGAAGCCTTCCTCAAGACCCCTAGACTGAGTCAGCATAAGCATGCCTGCCGTGAGCAGCTCACACTTCCGCGATGTCCCTCCCAGCCCTCAGCTGAGCCTCGTCCCCAAGTCCCCACACCCAGAACCCCCACTGCTCCCAGCCCAGGGTCTCACACCCTTCTTCATTCAGCTCTAGGCATGGAGTAAAGCAAGATCCTTCCCTTCCTTCCTCCTCTGCCCCCTGCAGCCCAGCTTTGCCCTCATTGCTCCATCAAAACCCCTCTCACCAAGTCACCAGACACTGCCTTCTGCCTAAATTCCAGGGGTCTTTCCCAAGCTCGCCCTCTGTTGGTCCTTCCCTGCTCTTTTGGCTCCCAGGACACAGTTCCCCCGTCCCCTTCTTCCTCCTCTCTCCTCCCTCAGGTATGGATGCTTTCCAAAGGCTCAAATGCCCCCAGCCATCCTCTCTTCATAGCTAGACCTTCTCCTTGCAGCATGTCATCCACACTCCACAAGCCAACAGAGACTTTCAAATCCCTGCCTCCCACATCCATCCCTACCCTGAGATCCAGACCCACCTATGCAGAAGCCTCCTTATATCTTCCTCAACTTCCAGTCCAGCTCTTGGTCAAGCTGCTCCCCGCTGCAGACCTCATCAGACGGTCAGCCTGGTCACTCTGGCAGCAGCGGATGGCTTGGCAGAGGCCAGGAGGCCACTCGGGGTGTGCTGACTCCCGGCCTGTTGTCCTTCCACTGCCTCAGCCCCGAGGTACGGCACACCCACGACTCAAGACCCTCGAACCCATGCCAATGGGAGGCTTCAACCCTGGGCAGGGAGGCCCACACTTAGAAGCAAGAGTGCTGTGGAGAAGTCTGAAGCCCAGAGGCCAGCCTAGAATCAGAGGTCAGAGACTGATCGGTCAGGCTCAACACTTTCACTCCCAACAGCCCCATAAGCAGCCCAGGCCAAAGCCACAGGACTTCCCCATGTTCCAGCCAAGATGGGTCACATACAGCTTAACCGCCAAGAGAGACGACAGCCAAGGTTCACAGAGAGCTGGTGATTACGTGTCCCATGACACCCACCCTTCTTCCCTGCCAAAAAAGAAGAGTTCATAAACATCTGTAGGGAAGGAAATGTCACTCCATCCCACTGCCTCCCAGGAAGTCCCTCCTGTTGTCTAACTCTCCTTTATATTACCAATTGAGTTAGTAGGAACAGCAAGAACCAGAAGGGATGTACAACTTGGGGATGGGGCCACCGGGGAGGTGGGGGAGGCCAACTGTGAGCCAGACAACCCCTCTCTCCGAGTGAAAGCACAGAGCAGCAGGGCAGGCAGGCCTGGGTTCAGAACCTCGTTAGCTGAATGGCAGTGAACTAATTACTTAACCTCTCCTAGTCTGTTTCCCAGTCTGTAAAATGGGAACAACAATCCTCACATTAATAGAATCGTAGGGAGAACCAAATGAGATCATGCATGTAAATCTGACATACACCAGACATCCAGCCAGTAAGGCTAATGGACTCCACCTCCTTGTTCATATTTCCCAGTTCCATCCTATCCACAGCCTTAGTTCAGATCACCCCTTCTCTCAGGCTCCTCCTGAGCCTCCTCACTGGTCTCCCTGCTTCCAGGCCCACCCCTCCCACCCACCCTCCTCACCACTGCCAAAGGCATCCCTCTGAAACAAAAATCTGCTCCCATCCCTCCCTTCCTTGTGCTCCTCTCTGAATCATCGTCGACTTCAGGAGAAAATCTTGTCTCCTTAGCTTGATATCCCAGACTGTTGATGACTGACTGGCCTGTGTACGCTCTCACCCACCGCCCCAGTCCAACCCACAGGCTGCAAGTGTTACTTCATGCCTCCAAGCCTTGTCACACTGCACCCTCAGCAGGCAATGACGTCCCCAATCCCACCCCCTTGCACCAATGCCACCTCCTTCCCAAGACAGCTTCCCTCACCGCACCCCCCTGACAGGACTGGGATGGGGGACTCCTCCTTCGGCCTCCCACAGACATGTCACCCAGCATTATAATCACCTGCTCTGCTCTAAATCCTTTGGAAACAGAATAGAGCCATTCATTTCTAAACCCTCAGCCCCTGCACTCGGTCAACATTTGTTGAATGGATGTATGGTTGCTCCCAGGGTGCCCAGTTAGAGCAGTCATCATACTACCTGTATTCAGTCCTGTGCAGGTATTTGTCTCATCTCCTCTCTCCCCCTGGACCCTGGGAGTTCCTAAAGGGCAGTGACAGTTTCTGACTAATTCTCATTGTCACTTTCATATGGGATGCATTTCAAATCCAGATGCAGGATGGATATGATGACTTCTGATCCTTGGAGTGCTGGATATGTGCAATTTTCTCTTCTAAGTGAGAGATTAAGCAGAATCCCATGGCTTACAGAACAAGGCAAGGTACCACCCATTATTGATTTTTGTCTTTTTCTTCCAAATTACTCAGGAAACCTGTCTGGAAGGGAGAGGGAGACCTCCCTGGACTACAGGGGAAACAGAGAGAGAGAAGGAAAAGGAGAGAGAGCAGGGCTACCATTACATGGACTAGAGCCAGGCCTGGGCACCAGACTTCGGGCAGCACCTCCTCCCCTGCCTAGTGTATTTAGTAAACACAAGGAGAGCCCTGAAAATGTTAAGTATCGATAGCTCCAATTTAAAATTGGGAAAACTGAGGTCCAAAAAGGTGAAAATAACTGCCTAAGGTCCCCAAGCTCCTCCAGTGAAACGCAGAGCACGGGGAGTTGTGGAAAAGGCCTGGCCCCCAAAATAGGGTCCCCCAACAGGTCTGGGTTGCTCATGGGGTCCCCATCCTGCTAACAACCTATGCCAGTAGGGGAGCAGTAACACCTCCCCCCAAGTCACAAAGAGGCTAGCCAAGGCCCAAGAGGGTCTGATGGTGAAACAGCACACAAGACACGAAGGAGAGGAGAGAGGGCTCCTGACTCTCTACAGGGAGAAAAGTCTGACCTCAATGGCCAGAAGGATCTTGGATTTGGGGGACATGGACATGGCGGAGAAGGGTCACACATCCTCACATGCTCCTGCTGAGGACAGATACCTAGGTCACAGTGCTGGCCAGCTGGTTGCAGCGGGGACTAGCCATCAAGGTGAACACAGAGGCGTGGCACAATCTTCCGAAATCTCCCCCGCCAGCCTGGGCCTGCATACTCATAGCAGGCCATCCCACCTACAAGGGGCTGGCCAGTGCCCAAGGGTGAGCCACAGAGAAATGGGCCAAGTGGGCTCCAGCCTCTGCCGCTGCCTCTGACCCCTCTTGACCTTAAGCCAGTCAGGTAACCTCTCTAAGCTCTGGTTCCTCTTCCAGAAAACAGGAAGAAGAAAATTAATCTCCTTGAAGAGCTGTCAGGAGGACGGCTGGGAAGCAGTTTCTAAACCTTAGGAGTACAAGTTATCTCTGAGCCTCAGTTTCTTCTTCTGGAAAATGGAAAAATACCTAGGAGACTTTTCTTAGGCTGTTAAGAGAGAGTGTCAGATGCAGGGGGTGTTACATTGCATTGTCAGTGGTCCTGAAACATGATAACCACAGGGGCCAATTCTCCCTAGTGTTTTAGCTACTTTGGAGAAGGAATGAGTCTTACACATCTTTGATCCCCACACTATGCCTCATACACCCCAGGCGTTAAATAAATAATTATTGGAAGCAAAGAGAGGGTAAGGGCAAGTGGAGAGGGGGAAGAAAGGAGAAAGAAGTGGGACACAAGGATAAAAGAAGGTAAAGAAAGAAAATAATGAATAAGAGGGGGTTGCAGGAGGGGTAAGAGGAGATGAGGGAAAAGTGTGTCAGAACTTAAGTAAGCTGGCAGAGTGAGTGGTAGAACTAGGGTAACAAAACTAAGCGCCTGACCAGGTCTTGTCTTGGGCCCCAGTCCCCTCCCCTTTTTGTCCCAGTTTCCCATTTTGGAGGCATACCTCTCCCTTTCTGAGTCAGGGCAGGCTCCTAAAGAGACAGGAGCCCCTCTTCACGCCCCCAGCTCAGGAGATACTGGCCGCCACCACAGGCTTCAGGAGGTCAGAGGGAAAGGAAATGCTGGATGGCAGGCATTTTTCCCAGGCTCCAGGGGGGCCTCCCACCCTGGGTGGTGTGTGTGTTTCCACTTCTCACTTTGTGGGGACTGGAGTGAGTGTGTCAGAGGCCAGGGACTGTTAGCACGTGACCTGGGGTGTCAGTCTGATGTGTGTCTGTGGGGGTCAGCGTTGGTGTTATCTTGAGAACAACACCATGTTAGTGAGATACGTGCCAGCACAAGAGTTCCTGTCACTAAGTGTGACAACGTGCGTGTCTCAGTGAGAGTGCTTGTTCCAGGGAGTGCAAGTGACAGTGCATGTGTGTGTCAGGGTAGGCAAACGTGTGTGCACCAGCATGAAGGTGTGTTAGCCTTGACATGTGTAGGAGTGTGACCCGTGTATGCCAACACGACTGTCAGCAAGACCGTGTTGATGAGTGCGTACCAGGGAGTGTGTGCCAGTGTGTCACTGGATGTGATGAGATGTGGCAGTGAATGTCAGTGTGTGCAAGCATGAGCTCTCTCATGGATGAGTGTGTCCACATGGGCGTGTGTGCCATTGTGTGTCAACCTACCCACTGCGTCCCTGCGCCGGCTGGCTAGTGCTGGGTGTCAGCGAGTGAGTGCGTGTGAGTGCCTCCGCCGCCTCTAGGTCTCCCAGCCCCCGGCCCTGCAGGCGACCGACCACAAGGGAGACCTCGGGCGGAGGAGTGCCGAGAGCCGCGGAGCAGGCGCCGGCGCGGCCGCGGTGGCCGCGCACGCAGAGCCGGGACGCGGTCTAGAACCCCCGCCCGCGCCCTCGCCCGGGTCGCCCCCACGCTCGCGGGGCCGGCAGACGCCCGCACTCACCGCGTCCCTTTGTCGCCCATGGTCCGTGGCGGCCGCAGGGAGGTCCGCGGCGTCAGCTCCCAGGCTGGAAAATCCCCGGCCGGCAGGAGGGGCGCGGGCCAGCCGGCTCCGGGCTCCTGCTCCGCCTCCTCCGCGCTCCCGGCCGCCGCCCCCGCCCGGTCCCACCGCGCCGCACAGAGCCCGCCGCACAGAGCCCGCCGCGGCCGGGGCGGGGAGCCGGGGAGGCGCGGAGCCGGGCAGCCGAGCAGCCGAGCGAGGGTGGGGGCGCGCGGGGGCCCGTGTGCGCGTGTGTGAGCGCCGCCCAGCCAGCCGCCAGGGCCTGGACGCGTCAGGGCCCGGAGGTCAGCATTCGTGGTCCACAGGGGTGCTGTCGGGCGCGCGCGCGCGCGCCCGCGTGTGTGTGTACGTGAAGGAGCACGCTTGGGTGGGTATACGTGCGCGTGTGTGCACGCGAGGGTGCGGGTGCGTGTGCACCGTGGTGTGCGCCCCCGACTGGGGAGTGCGTTTGCCTGGCTGGAGCGGGGTGCACGTCTTTGTGCGGTGTGCATGTGTGTAGGCGCGCTCCCTCGCGCACACCGAAGGTCTGCCCCTGACCCCAAGGCCGAGCTCCAGGCAGCGCCCCTGGTTGGGGGAGGGTGGGTGTGGATTCGGTGGGGAACTCCGGGTGCCCGCGGTGGCCTTCGCCCTACGCCCCACCCTCCCCGCCACCCCAACTCCCTGCCCTTCTGGAGAGAGAACACCCAACCACCCAACAAGGAAGAAGAGGCGGTGGGGACTGACGAAGGCAGTGTCAATGCTGAGGAGCTGACGAGGGTGGGAGGGGGACCAGAGGCGAGCGGGGTGGTTGTGGTGCCTGCGCCGGAAGAGGAAGCACTGAAAAGAGGAGATAAGGAAGGGGGCATAGAGTTGGCTTGCTGTGGCCTGGGAATCTGACCTGGCTGGCTTTAATGGAAAAGCCCCCATCTAGCTTCATAGTAGGCTGTGGGTGACCCTGGACATCCGCCCTCTCAAAACCAACCTACAAATACCAGCTTGCAGAATTGTTCCTGGGTGTTTGCTGGCCTCCACTGAGTGCCTGACACACTCAGTGGTGTCCAGTGAATGTTAGCCCATCCCGCTGCAGGCTGCTTGGTGTCCTGTAAAATCCTGATTGGACCCTGCTTTGTGGAGATCCCTTCCTGCTCTGCATGTAGTGGGAGAGTGTGAGGTCTTTCCTACCCCCTCATGCTGGGATTTGGCTAATTGGCCCTAATAGGGCCCTAATATTGCCATATTAATGGGAGGAAAGGAAGCTATCATTTACTCTGATGTGATTGTGGGTCTGTAAACATCTCCTATAATTATGCCCAGAAGCAGTTACCTATGCTGGTTATATATAATTGGGAAAGAATATCCCAGTCTAATTACTATAATTATGTCCAGATGGGTAGGTGGTTGAGGAGGGGGAGTGTTGATGGGCAGGCAGGGTGGTCCAGAATCTGGGCAATGTTAAGAATTAGGAGAGGTGGATTAGGGCCCAGAACCTTCCTCCTGGCCTTGGCCTCTGGGCTTCACCCTCACTCCCACAGGGGAAGGAGAGGAAGCCACCTGCAATTTCTGCTGAGGGCAGGGACTTGAGAGGAGCACACCAGAGTCCTGCATGATGACAGGAGGCTTACCCAGTGAGCCAGGGCGGGCTCTGACCAGGATGGAAAGGCCAGGTCCTGCCACTGTCTGCATCAGTTTCCCCACCTAGAAAATGCAGCATCCATCCAACCACATGATCTCCAGTGCCTCTCCTCATAATGATGCTCAAAGCACCTGGATTTAAAAATTCAGGCAGATTCTGCATTTGACTCAATAAATATTTGTGTTTAGTTTACAATAAAACATAATGTTGTAAATTATTTCCAAGTAAAATAATCGAAGACGATGTATCAGATGCATCCCACATAGGTCTCCCCAGCCCAGTTTGGAAAGCATAGCTTTAACATTCTAGGGAGGGGGAAGGTATAGCTCAAGTGGTAGAGCGCATGCTCAGCATGACTGAGGTCTTGGGTTCAATCCCCAGTACTTCCTCTAAAAATAAATAAATAAATAAACCTAATTACCTCCCCCTCAAAAAAATAAAAAAACATCCTAGGGAAGCTGAACAGATTGGTAGACTGGAATCAACATGCAGGGTTTCAAGTACATGCCCCCCTCCACTAGCCTGTAAACTTCATGAGGGGGAATATGGTGCACCTGACACTAATTAATGCTCACAATTCTATGAGATAAATGCTCTTTTCCCTTTTTTACAAATCAGCAAACTGATAGTTGGAGAATAAGCAGTTTGCCCCAAACTGTTGCCTCCTCTGGACCTTGGTCTCTGACCTCGCGTTGGGCCCTCCCCAGAGGGAAGCAAATGAGTACTAGAGCCAGAGCGTGGCCCTTGATTCACTCTTCATTAAAGAACTGTTGAACGTGCCATGTGTGGTTCTAGGAACTTACAAATCACGGTCAATAGGACAAATGGAGTTGTCATTCCAGTGAGGGATCTCAATGGGAGAAGAGGAGTTAAGGGAGTATTTTTGCTTTACATGTCAGGCTCTTTGGATAACGCAGTCATGTATTTCTAGTAGAATTAAAATTAATAAAAATGTAAAAGTAGTCATGTCGAGGAGACTTCTATAAATATAAAAAGTCTAATTTCGGGCATTGATAAGTGTTGTGAAGGAAATAAAACAGTGACGGAACAAAGAGTGGTGGGGAAAGTGTACTTAGGAAAAGGCTCTTCACGGAGACAACCTCTGAGTGGAGACCTGCAAGTGAGGACTCAGTGCTGTGCGCTGTGCAGGGAGAGCCAGGGGAGGGGCTGCCCGGGGAGAGGGAGCAGCAAGTGTGGAGGTGGGCCTTCCTGAAGCGAAGGAGCAAGGACAGGGTGCCTGGGTCTGGGGAACAAGGAAGGAGTGGTACAGTCATGCAGATCTTGGGGCTAGGGCTGAGGAGTTTGGGGAGCTGGTGGAGGACTTAGGAGATGAGTAACAGTACCTGCTCTACATTTTTAAAAGTCATGGCTGTTGGATGGAAATGTTTTGGAGTGAGACAAGAGCAGAGGCAGGGCATCCCATTATTGGAGTCAGCAAGAGAGAACAGATGGTGGTTGGACTAAGGTGATGGCAGCAGAAATGAAGAGAAATAAAGGGGTTGTTCATCCATATTTGGAGGTAGAGCCAACAGCACCTGCTGAAGAACTGACCGGGCATTGAAGGACCTGGGATTACTCTGAGGGCTTACACGCTCCACGCAGGCCACCTCCCACACGTTTCTCCAAGGCCACTGATGGTTAAGAGGCCTGGATGCTCCTTCCTTCCTGTCTCAACTTATTTGTAATACATCTTCCACCTGAAAACCAGAGTGATTTTTCTAGAAGGCAAATAGACTCTGTTGCTGAGGCTCATAGGAGAGGATCATCTCCACCTGTGTCCCAACTTGGGCCAGTCACATGTCTGAAATTCATCATTCACAATAACTTTTTACCCAGGAGGGAGGGAGGGAGAAAGGGAGAGAGAAGGGAAAGGAAAGGAAGAGAGGAGTATTATTTCTGTTTGATAGATGAGAAAGTGAAGGCTCTGGGAAGGAAAGTGCCTAAGCCAAGGACATAACAAATAAAAGGTAGAGCTGCAACTCACACCTAAAGCTTCTGCTTACCCGGTCAAGAAGCTGAATGTCAGACTGAAGTGTGAGTGAGTGGGTGGGTGGGTAGATGAGTTTTCGGCTTCCTGTCCAACAAAGGATGTGAGGTTGAGAGGCACACACCTTTGAGATGTTAAAGGTGAATAAGGAACTTTCCTATCTCTGCCCCAACCAGAAATCTGGGGGTCATCCTTGATTCTTCCTTTGCTCCCCTCAATCCATACCAAGTTGGTCCCCTACTTCTGCCTCCTGAGGGTCTCCCAGTAAAGCTGCAGAGGTAGGCAGGAGCCAGACTATACTGAGCCTGGAGGGTCTTGTTAAGGAACTTGGTCTTTATCCAAAGGTCAATGAAAGCTTTGAAAGATTTTCAACAGAACAGTGGTATGCTCATACATGTGTTTTGAGAAGATGGCTCTGGCTGTTGTATGAAAAATGGATTGGACGGAGGCCAGAGGGGATGCAGAGGGGGAGACCAATTAGGAGGGCAGTGTCAGCAGTTTAGGGAAGGACGATAACTGCATTCCAGGGAGAGGACACGTAACAGCTGCAAAGCCAGGGAGGAAGGAAAGGGCATGACACTTTGGAAGGATTCAGATGGATCTGTGGCCAAAGCACAGAGAGGGGAGGGGAGGCCCTGGAAAGGAGGATGAGGGCCTTATCCTGAGGAAGCAGGCTCACAGATGGGTCAGCTGCCCAGTTTGGCAGGGGCTGATTTACATTTGTCTAACAAGATCTCCAGTTTGTCTAACAAGACTTCTTTATGGTGGGATTACTAGTATTTAACTAGGTGGACAATTCAAGATTCTTATTTGTAATCGCCAAAAACCAATTCTGGCTGACTTAATCATACAAAGAACTTACTGGCGAGATATTCATGCAGCTACTACTACTAAACAATGGACACCACAACTCATAACCCTATTGCCAGAACCAAACCTATTGCCCTACTGCTGCTCCAGAAACGAGATATGGCCACTGACACCTCTGTTGCCAAAATGGATTCTTTGCTGGCCCTACATCTTTGGAGTCAAAGTCCCCCATGCATCTGATTGGCTGAGCCTAGTCATGTGCCCTTGCCTAGGTCATGTGATCCTACCCTTCCTGCAAGGACACTGAGAAACTGTGGTTGGCATTTGTGATTCCATACTTCAAGGCAGGCTTTAACTTACTCCAAGATTCAAAGGGTGGAGGAGTCCCCAAACATGAGTAAGGAGGTTTGAGGCTGAGTAGCCAAAAAAAAAAAAAAAAAAAAAATACAAATATCCACTTTACTGTGAAATGCAGTAGAAGGGAACTTCCTCAAGTTTACTAAAGGGGAACTATGAAAAACTTACAACTAAAATGATACTTAAAGTTGAAATACCGAATGCTTTCCCTGTAAGATCAAGAATAAGGCAAGGCTTTCAGTCCTTGCCACTTCTGTTTCACATGATACAAGAGGTCCTAGCCATTGCAATAAGGAATAAAAAGAAATAAAAGGCACAAAGATTGGAAAGAAAGGAATAGAGCTGCCTATATTTGCAGAAGTCATGATTGTTAACATAGAAAATACTAAGGAATGTACAAACAACTACTAGAATTAATCAATGAAGGCAATATATAAAAATTAATTGTGTTTCCATACACTAGCAGGAAAGAACTGAAAATGAAGTTTAAAATTCTGTTTACAAGAGCATCAAAAAACATAAAATTAGTAAATTGAACAAAAGACATGCAAACCTTTACCTACACTGAGAATTATAAAACATTGCTGAGAGACATCAAAGGAGATCTAAATAAATGAAAAAATATAATAAAATCATTGTTTAGAAGATTCGTTATTAGGCTGTTATTTTCCCAAAAATCAGTCTATAAATTCAATACAATCCAAATCAACTTTTTTTTTTCAGTAGACATTTACAGAGGAAACTTATATGAAAAGAGTTAAATCAGTCTTGGGGGAAAAAAGTGACAAAGTTGGAGGACACACACTGTATGATTTCATGAAGACTGAAAAGTACTGATGTAAGGACAGACAACTAGATTAATGGAAGGGAAAGAGGCCCACAAATCAATTATCAACATCCCCTTCTAGATTGTAAACTCCGTATTTGTGTCTGAATCTATGTGGTCTCTTGCTGCATCCTCAGAGTCTAAACAGGGCTGAATTAATGAATAAATGTAATGTAACAATAAGCAGAGCATAGTACATAGTAGGTGCCCAATGAATATTTATTAAATAAGTGCATTTTAAAGAATGAAGTGGGCATAACAAAGGTCAAACTGTATGCCTCCCAGACACCCAACTTGGGAGGCGAAGAAACCACCCTACCTTAATCTATCCCATGCCACTTCTCCTAGCTCCATTCCTCGGAGTCCTTTCTCCCTTGACCTTAGCCACCCAGAAATCAGAATCGCCAGCTCCCTTATCTTCGCCCTGCCTACCCTCCTACTGCAGACTCTCCAAACTTCAGAAAGTGGAACATGCTGTCAGTTCTAGAGGTGACACCCACAAGCCTTGGGTTCCTTGGTCTCCTCCAGCAGAACAAAGACTGTCAAAAGTGGCAAGTGGAGCTAGCACTGCCCCCTCAGAAAGGGTGAACAAGTGCCCAGGTTTGCCCAGGACAGAGGGGTTTCCTGAGACAAAGGACTTTTCAGATTTAAAACTAGGACAATTGCGGGAAAACCAGGAGGGTTGCTCACCATACCTTCCAGGAATCCTCCCCCAACCTCCTTCATCCTGAAAAGAAAAGCAAAAGGAGTATATCCTTCCCATGGTGGGGAGAGCCATCTCCAAGGTGAGCAGTCTTTTGTAATGATTGGTTTAAATGTCAAAAGCAAAGATGGCTCTGCATCCTCAGCCCCAACACAGGGTCTGAAGCTCAGCAAGTGCTAGGTACATTGTTGGATGAAGGAACAGCCTAAAGGAGCAGAGGAAAGGGGCCCGGCCTCTGGGAACACCCTTACCCAAGGGGGGCTGTTTTCTGCAGCCACAAGCTTGCACTCCCTCAGCCTTATCCAGCCTTGTCATTTCCCTTCTCACCCTGCACATTCTATCAAGCACCAACATTTGAACCAGTGTTCCCACGTTTACATACATTTAAATTACTTTTATAAAATATTTTTATAATACATGTTTTCTTAATGCTTTAATGCAGAAAGTTACTAGGGGAAAACTCAGTCTTACTCCATCCCAGCCCATCCTGCTCTTGGCCCACTCTTTAAAGAAAACCAGTAAGCTATTCTCATTGGAGATGTGGTGGCTTTTACCACCATCAGATTTATCAAATCTGATTAATATGCATATACTTCCATTTCTTGATTTACCAGCTGTATTAATAGCTATTGACTCCCTCATGAAAAGATGAAGACATCTGCTCACTTACCCTACTGCTCATCTTCCAGTTTCTTCCACATTGTGTTAGTTATAGTGTGAGTTTGTTCTTCTATTCATTACTGCTTCAAGCTCAATGAATCTTTATTTCCACTTCCTTCTTCTTTAGCTATATCCCGCAGTTTCTACTATGTAAAATGAAGAAGTTAGCACCGTACTCTGTCCCACCTCTCCTCCACCTCAACCTTCTGACTCTTGACAGCTATACTATTTATTACTTTTACATCACCAAGAATTACAATAGTCATATATATTCTGTAACCATAATTAAGTCTTTCATGCTTTATCTAGAGAGTAATTCTGATCATTTAAATCCAATAAATGGCATTTAGAACCTTATGATTACAAATAAATTCTAATTTGACATTAGATTGGATTCATAAAACAAGAAAGGGCTCCTAGTAAAGGAATCAATTAGAAAGCAGGAAAGAGTTCTGGGAAGTGAAAAATATGATTGCCAAAATAAAAAATATAATTTGAAAGTCTAGAAGCTAGTGCCAGAAACTAGAGAAGTGCTTTAATAAATCAGAATGAGGGTGTGTCAAAGGGACATAGGTGCCAACCTGAAAGAGCTCTCAATAGCCAAAGATGGGACAATTTGAGCAACAAAATAATGGACTATTAGAGTGTAACTCAAAGTATAAAATAAATATACATGAGTCTATGCTGATCTAAATAAGTGATTAAATAAATAAACACATGGGGAGAAGGGGCAAATCTTCCTTACAGAAGAATTCCAAATAACATATGTAGATACTCTTCCCTCCAGATGGAGCTTAATTGGCTCTCTGCCCATGAATGTGTGCTGGACTTAGTGACTCACTGCCAAAGAATAAAGTATGGAAAGGGAAAAAACAGTAACTTTACAATAGACAAACCTGACAAACTGCCTTAAGTGACCAAGGATACTGTCACCAGCTGATGTCATGTGATGAGTGGGGTACCTCACCTTTGTGATGTTCTCCCCAAAACACTTCATCCCAGACTAATCATGAGAAAGAAATTCAAATGGAGGGACATTCTACAAAATATCTGACAAATACTCTTCAATGATTTTAAACTTTCAAAGTTTAAAAAAAAAAATGATGAAAAGCAAGGAAAGACTGAAAGGCTGTCCCTGAGGTGACTCGGGAGACAGGATGACTAAATACAATGTGGTATGCTGGATTGGGACAGAAAAAAAAAAGGATATTACTGGACAAACTGTTGAAATGCTAATAAAATCTAATAAAAATTTGGGGAAACAAGAGCAAAAATAAACAAATGGGACTACATCAAACTAAAAAGCTTTTGCACAGTGAAGGAAACTATCAACAAAATGAAAAGGCAGCTACTGAAGGGGAGAAGATAATTGCAAATGATATATTCAATAAGAGATTCATATCTGAAATACACAAAGAATGAATACAACTCAACATTAAAAAAAGCCCAATTGAAAAATGGGCAGAAAATCTAGACATTTTTCCAAAGCAGACATACATATGGCCAATAGCACATCAAAAGATGCTCAACATCACTAATCATCAGCGAAATGTGAATCAAAACCACAATGAGATACCACCTCATACCTGTCAGAATGGCTGTTACCAAAAAGTTAACAAGTAACAAGTATTGGTGAGGATGTAGAAAAAAGGGAACCTTCCTACACTGTTGAAGGGAATGTAAATTGGTGCAGCCACTATGGAAAACAGTAGGGCAAGTCCCTCAAAATTAAAAATAGAACTACCAAATGATCCAGCAAGTCCACTCCTGGGTATTTATCTAAAGAAAATAAAAATACTCATTCAAAAAGATATATATATTCCTATGTTCATTGTAGCTTTATTTACAATAGCCAAGGTGTGGGAGCAACCCAAGTGCCCATCAGTAGATGAATAGATAAAGATGTTTCATATATACACATACTCAGATACATATATATAATAGAATATTACTCAGCCATATAAAGAATGAAATCTTGCCATTTGGGACAACATAGATAGACCTAGGGGGTATTATGCTAAATGAAATAAGAGTCAGACAGAGAAAGACAAACACTATATGATTTCCCTTATATATGGAATCTAAAAAGCAAAACAAATGGTCAAACATAAATAAACAGAAACAGAGTCATAGTTGCAGAGAACAAACAGGAGGTTGTCAAAGGGGAGGGGTGGGAGAAGAAGAGAAACAGGTGAGGGAGATTAAGAGGTACAAACTTCCAGTTGCAAAATAAGTGAGTCAGTGGTATGAAATGTACAGTGAGGGGAATATAGTTAATAAGTATGTAATATTTTAGTGTGGTGATACATAGTAACTAGACATCCTGCTAATCATTTAAAAAATATGAAATGTTGAATCACTATATAGTGTAACAAGGACTAACATAGTGTTGTAAATGAATTATACTTCAAAAACAAACAAACTCATAGAAAAAGAGATCAGATTTGTGGTTACCAGAGGCAGGGGGTTGGGGGAGAGAGAATTGGAGAAAGGTTGTCAAAAGGTACTAACTTCTAACTATAAGATAAATAAGTATTAGAGATGTAATGCACAACATGAAAAATATAATTAGCACTGCTGTATGTTTTATATGAAAGATAGGAGAGTAAATCCTAAGAGTTCTCATCACAAGGGGAAAAAATTTTATATCCCTTTAGTTTTGTATGTATATGAGATAATGGATGTTCACTAAACTTACGGCAGTAATCATTTCATGATGTATGTAAGTCAAATCATTATGCTGTGTATTTTAAACTTCAGCAGTGCTGCATATCAATTATGTTTCAGTACAACTGGAAGAAAAAAATCTTTTAAGCATAGGATAACACCATGGTCATAGTTTTTAGATTTCTATTTGTTTTCCCTAGGGATTATTTTGTGTTTTATCAGGTTTCCTCCAAAAATTAAGCACTTTGTATCTTAGACTATGCAAGGGCAAAAGATGCTGCTTTTCACCCTCACCTGGGAATTTTGTAATCTTCTTGTTTTAATCATTATTTGATAGCTCATGGTGAAAATGAATATATATATATATTCATGCATGACTGAAAAATTGTGCTGTACACCAGAAATTGACACATTATAAACTGACTAGAACTCAAAAAATAAAAAAAATTTTTAAATAAAATAATCATTATTTGAGAGTTTTCATTCTGTGTAATTAATCAAATGCCTTAAATTTGAGTGTCAGAAACTTGATTTGTAATTGGAATTGTATTTTATTTCAGTTGATGAAAATAAGTTGATTTTCATAATATTCTTTTTAAAAAAGAAATGTTCAGTAATAGTAATGAATGTTACTTTGTTAGTTTTGATGTACTATGGTAATGTAAGATGCTAATTTTAGAGGAAGCTGGGTGAAGGGTAATCGGAACTCTCTGTATTATCTTTGCAACTTCTCTAAAAATCTAAAATATTCTGAAGTAAAAAATTTACATAAAACATGCCTGCAAGCAAAAATCATGGAATTCTCCAAGAATATAGAGACAAGAAAGATTTTTTTAAATAAGGGGGAAAATTTGAGTCATAAAAGATCTTTTCAAGAGGCCTGATTTTTATCTAATGAGAATTCCAGAGAGAAAAGGGAAAACAGAAGTAAGAAAATAATCAGAGAAATAATAGAAGAGAAAAAAAATGAAACAACAACACTGAAAAACCACCTTTAGATTAAAAGTGTCCATTAAATGCCAGAAGAATCAAAGGGGGCATAACTAGGATCTCATGAGGTTTCAGAAAACCTAGCAGCTTCTGGAAATTAAAAACAAACAAGCAGGTTGTCTATAAGGGAATAAGTTGGCATTGGGCTTCCCTGAAGCTAGAAACTATGAAACAATGACCTGCAAAATTCTGAGAGAAATGTTTTTGAACCAGCCTAACTGAAAAACAAATGTACAGGCAAAACAGACTTGTGAGAATGAATAGTTTACCTCCCATGCACTCATGCTGAAAAAAATTACTTGAGTTTGTACTCCAGGAAAACAACAAAAAAAAGATAACGTAATGTGCTGTTTTGATTCTCAAAGTAGAGTTTCAGAAGCAGCATCTGGCAGCAGATTAGAAATGCAAATTCTCAGGACCCACCCCTGACCCACTGAATCAGAAACTCTAGGGGTGGGGCCCAGCGATCTGTGTTTTAGCAAGTCTTCTGGGTGATTCTGGCAAGAACTCAAGTTTGAGAACCACTGGAGTTGTAGAAGATGCTCTCAAACCTTCTTCACTGGCCTGGGGCACCCAGTGCCCTGCCCTGAGACAGAATGTCTCCTTGTCTCAAGGGGGAACAAACTCCAGAGTCTCCAGCCAAGAATATTTCCTTGCTTAGCTTTCTTCCCCTGCTCTACCCTCATGATAGTGATTAACTGAGAGTGGTCTCACTTTTACCAGAATCCTTGTCTCAGGCTCTGCTTCTGGGGAGCGTGACCTAACACACATATTATCCAAGCAACAATAGAACAAATCCAGACGCACACTGAAAAGAAATCCCAGAGTGATAACTGTTTACCTATTAGTATTTGATTTAAATTAGAACCGGAAAACAGAAGGCTCTCAAAACAATGTCTTAAAAAGGTCTTCAAGAATAAAGTGAATTCCAGTCAATAGATAGTACAATCAAGAAGCTACAAGCTCATAGTCGTGTGTAAAGAAGGCATGAGTTTCTTCTCTCCTGAAGGAATAGGAAAGGCACCAAGAAACTCCAGGAAAAACACAAAACTATACCAGAAAACTGTGGTTCAAATATGAAGTAAACAAAAATGTGGCATGATTTTTTAAGCAATTGATGAGATGTAAGGAAAGAAAAGTACCTGATGCTAATGTATTCAAATATTCTATTTGGGGGCCTGATTTTACTTTTATTATGGAAACATTCAGATATATGCAGAAGCAGGAAAAAAACAGCAAAGTGAACCCCATGTCCCCGCCACTCAACTTCAGGGACTGTCAAGATCTGCTTAATCTCATTATATAGTCAGTTTTCGAGTTTCCCTAAATGTCTCTTAGTTTTTCCTTTTTTATGGTTGGTTTGTTTGAATCAGGATCCAGACAAGTTCTCTCTATTGCATTTAGTTGCTGTGTCTTCTAAGTCTCTCCCAGCCTGCAGGGGAACACACCACTTTGGGCAGCAACAATTTCGCTCTCTACTGATCCAGGTACTGTCTCAAACCTGCAGCAATTGATTGTTTTGTTCCTGCTTTAAGGACAAATCTCTTGTTTTAATTACTGTTGTCTCCTGAAATAACCACTGGGCAGTCTTCAAATTCAGGCTGCTTCAAGCTCTCTCAAATCTTCCATTTCTTTAGAGTCAAAAGAATCTCCAATCTCTTTTGGCTTTACAGGACCTTTTCTTGGTAGTTCCATCCATATAGAAATTTGGGATTCCCCATCCTAGCATAAACACTGAGCCAGGTGTCCTACCTAGAAACCTCCTGGACTTTTCTGTTTACCAAAGTTTATTAGGAGTGCCCCTGGTTACATATGCTGTGGATACCTGAGTGCCAGCTGTGATAAAGATATCCAAACAGTGCTCTAAATTATATGTGGACTTCTCAGAAAATCCAGAAAGTTCAGGTTAGGAGCCAAAAGATGGTTGGAGCTGCAGCTGCAAAAGACCCTCAGAGTGACCTGCACCAGTGGGTCCCAGGTTTTGTTATAAACAGCTCAACTGACTGTGAAGATGACAGAGGGGCCTGGCCTGGCAATCTGGGGCACACAGATTGCCGTTACGGAATCTTCTGCCTCTGGCCCAACCCTGGGTCATAGGGTCTGGACTTTACCCCTTCCCTCCTCTTCGTCGGGGTGGTTGGTTGTAGGAGGAGCGGGAAGAACAGACAGAGCTGGAACCCAAGATGAAGGGTGCTTTGACCTTAGTTGCCGGAGAACTCACAGCTACTAAGTTGTCAGGCCCGGGCGTGAACCCAGGTCAGTTTGGCTCCATAGTTTGACCCCGTCTTCCTCCTGACTCCCCTGCAAACTGGAAGCCAACAGGAGAAGTCCTAATGCGACCTGGGTGTTCCCTGAGGGGCCCAAAGGGAATCAGAATGGCCAAGTTTCCTGCAGTTAAACAGTTGACTCAGACAAATATCAACAGACACTCCCAGAAACATGAAACCAAAAGTCAACCCACCAGCTAACAAAAAAACGGTCCTTTCGACAGGTGAGGGAAATCAGGGAATTATTCAAGTCAACCTCTGTCCCATTGCCCAGAGGCCTGGGGAAATCAAACGTTAACCTGCTTATTTTGGGGGGCTGGGGTAGTGGATATCTTGAACGTGCCGGATACTGAGTTCTGCCCACAAGGAGACTTCCTGGAGGCCCTCTTCCCGGAACGCTGAACCTGCCGGCCACCACCGTTTCCATCACATTCTCGTCATCTGTTCTTGTCACCAGCACAGGGCCAGGCACAAAATACAAACTTGACTCTGTGAATGAATGTCATTTTTGCAAATTAGTCTGCTCTCTCTGCCCCCTGATAATTCTTCAAGTATTTAGTAATTTTGTAAATGCCTAGAGAAGAGAAAACTGTAGTCAGGGAAGGGAATTTGGAGGTGAAGTGATCCTTGCTACTTAGTAGACTTTTCTTCCCCCAAGCCTTCCTAGGTAAAGCAGAGGATGAGAGCAGCCAACCTGAAACAGCATCTCTGTATCTGCGGAGGGAAAGGCTTCCGATATCTGAGGAGGTGTGGGACCAGTGGGGACATTGTGCTGTGTTCAAGGCTTTCTAAGGATCCACAGTCCTGAGGTTGGGAAGGAGGCCGACTCTGGAATGGTCATCAGGAGCATATCTTCAGGCTTCAGGAAATGGGTCCATTCATTCACTCAACATGTATGTACTGAGCACCTACGAGGTGCCAAGCATTGTTTGAAGCACTGGGGATACAGCAATGAACAAAAGTTTAAAAATTCCTGCGCTGTCGTGGAGCTTACATTCTAGTCACAAAAGCAGGAAAAAAATTAATAGGTAAGTTAAAACTATAACTGCATTTACCCCTTGACTTAGCAATCCCACCTCTGGGACTTTAGCCTAGAGCTTCATTTGCACAGTGAAATGATGTAGGCATAATTTATTCATTGCAGTGCTATTTATAATAGCAAAAAAAAACTGGACACAACTCTGAATCTTGAACCATGTGAACAGAGTATCCATTCCAATCAAAACAAAAAAAAATATTTAATATAGGTTTTATTAGATGATGATAAATGTATTATGGAGAAAAATCAAGTAGGGAAGGGACTGGGAGGGAGTGCTGCTACTTTAAATTGAGTATCAGGAAAGGCCTAACAGAGAAGATAACATTTGAGTAAAAACCCGAAGGAGGTGAGAATGTACTGGGGAATTGTTCCAGGCAGAGGTGACAGCAGGTGCAATGGTCCTGAGGCAGGAGCCCATCTAGCATGTCCAAGGAACAGCAAGGAGGCCAACTGGGTTGGAGCAGAGTGAGCCAGGGGCAGAAGGTGAACCAGACTTGCCACCTGCAGTGCTCTGAGTCCAATAGGCTGCAGCTATGGGGAACTTGCAGCCCCAGGAGACTCCTTTCTTGTGCTTGCATTCTCAGTTCATTCAAACATTTCCCCGAATGACACTTGGTCCTCCCCTAGATCTTCTCTGCCTGTGAATGTTTGTCCTAAAGTGTGATGCCCGGAACTGTGCTGCCTAGCTTCCTCAGTGCCCTCTCAGCAGTGCTGCTTGCTCTTGACCATGCCTTCCCAGGAGCGCTCTTCTCCCCTGGCCCTCCCAACGTCAACCTCTACCTACCTCTCTGACCATTTCTTCTGTCTCCCTCACTGGCCCTAAACACTGAGGCTCCCAGGCTCTGTCCTCACCTAATTCTCTCTCTTACAACTCTTGACACCTCACTCCCCACCAGGGCTTCTGCCCATATTTCCTTCCAGAGCCCAGACCCATAGTTTTTCTGCTCCTTGAACATCCACCCCAAATACCTCCAGCGTCTTGGACTCTGCATATGTCCAGAGCTGGACTCATCACCCACTGGTCACCCCTCTGCCCTCTAGGCCAGTCAGGCTGGTCTTCTTGATGCCCTTTCCTGAAAGTGCTGACCATGCCCCTTGCCTGCACCTCCCACACCTGCCCACCAGCGCAGGGACCAGTTCACCTGGTGGCTGAAGCCTCCCCAGCACCTCGCATCGCACCTGGCACATAGTGAGAGCTCAGTAAATAAACTCCATCAAATGACTGGCGTCTCACCCACTACCTCCAGGTTAAGAATCTGCTTCCCCTCCCAGGGACCCTGGCCAGGCCCAGTGGGCCCATCCCCAGGGCCCTCAAACCTGGAGTAGGGGAGGCCCCATGAGCCTGCCCTTGAAACTCTCCCAGGCCCCGGGGGACCCCTGCCTCCTTGCAGATTCAAAACTCAGGAGGCCACTGGCCCTTTACACCTGCCTATTGGGGGCTGAGTGTTGTTCTTTGGAATTCAGAGACTTCTGCTTTTGGGGAAACAGAAGGTAAATAGGCCATGGAGACCTGGGGGGAGCAATTTGAGTCAGAGGAGGAGGGAGGAGCAGAACTAGGAGTTGAAGAGCCCCGTCCAGCCAGCACCTGAGGAGCCTTAGTGGCACTTGCCAGCACCGCATCCCGCCCTGTTGTTCCCACTGTGAGATCAGAGATGAGATCGTAAGCCCCCCGGAGCAAGGATCCTCTGCCTGCTCCTCTATGTCTGGCTCCCTGTGCTATGGGGAGGCTCAAGAGAGAGCAATCCCTTCACCCCCACTCCTAGGTGGCCGGATAAAAAAAAGGCTGCCCAGGTAAATTGGATTTCAGATGGACAATAATTTCTCAGTATAAATGTGGCCCTATTCATTATGTCCTCTGGGGCACACTTTTACTAGAAAATTATTTGTTGTTTATCTGAAATCCAAATTCAAATTTAACATGCCACCTTCTATTTTTATTAGCTGAATCCAGCAACCCTACCCCCAGGTGACATCTGGCAATGTCTGGGGACACTGTGGGTTGTCACAACTGCTGGGAGAAGGGTGCTACCAGTATGGCGTGGGCAAAGGCCTGAGATGCTGCTCCACATCCCACAGCCAAGACTTATCCAGACTAAAATGTCAACGGTGTCAGGATGGAAAAACTTGCCCTATTACTCCCAGGGCACACAGAACTTCCCCCTACCTCCACCCCATACCCTCTGCCCCGCACCATCTGCCTTCCTCCCCTCAGGCCATTAAGGGATGTGGAGAGAGACTTGTGGACCTGTCATGGATATTAACCAATGCCAAGGTATGAAGTTATGAAAAAACAGAATACAAAATTTTGGATCTTCTCAATATCACTGAGGGGTGAACCATGCAGAAAAGAATACAATGGAGGGAAAATGACTAAACTGTGAAGGAGGTGACCTTAGGCCATAGAGACGTTCCTTCCTCTCTGTTTCTATTCTTTTTCCCCACAGATTTCCTGAGAACCATGTTTGTAAAATATTTTTAACTTTTAAAATGTTTGATTAAACAAGTAATGCATGAATATATTCTCCTTGGATTAAAAAAAATGGAGGGGAGGGTACAGCTCAATGGTAGAGCACATGCTTAGCATGCACGGGTTCAATCCCCAGTACCGCCTCTAAAAAATAAATAAATAAATAAACCTAATTACCTCTCCCCACCAAACAAACAAGAAACCAAAATAATAATAATAATAAAGGAAACAGTGCAGTGAGGCCAGTCTCCTCCAACCAGCACCTCTGCTCTGACCCCAGCCCCCCGCAGAGATAACTGCCGCTGAGGGCTGCCGTTGAGTTACTGTAGGGACTAGGGACACAACTTTGCCCTTGCCTGTTAAGTGGCACTGGAAAATGAGATCGTACTAGCACAGCGCAAATACCAGATATGGCCAAGTTGTTTTAAAGTTAGCTGTATCATTTCACTCTGCCACCAACAAGGACTCACAGGACCAGCATGAGCCAACACTCAACACCAGAATGGAAAATTCTGGCCAGTCTGATGGGGGAAAAGTCTAATCACATTGTTTTAGTTTGCATCTTCCTTGTTATGGCTGAGTTTTTTTTTTCCAGCTTTACTGAGACACAACGGAAACATGACATTGTGCCAGTTAAGGTGCTCCGCGTGACGACGGGGCACATGCATGCACTGCAAAGTGATTGCCGCAGTAAGATCAGCTGACACACCCTCTCACATAGTCACCTTTGTGTGTGGGTGTCTGTTTGTGTGTGTTGAGAACTTTTAAGATGTACTCTTTTGGCAACCTTTGAGTATACAATACAGAATTGTTAACTACAGTCACCAAGCTGTGTGTTATATCCCCAGCATGTCTTTTATCTTATAATTGGAAGTTTGGACTCTGACCAACCTCTCCCCCATTCCACCCCCAACCCCAGCTTCTGGCAACCACTTTTCTACGCATTCGGGTTTTTGTTTTTAGATTCCACATATAAGTAAGATCACACAGTATTGGTCTTTCTCTGTCTGGCTTACCTCACCTCGCATAATGCCCTCAAAGTCCATTTTTGTTGTCACAAATGGCAGAATTTCCTTCTCTTTTACAACTGAATAATACAGACAAGTTATTTATACCACATCTTTACCCTTTCATCCATCAACAGACACTTAAGTTATTTCCTTGTCTTGGCTTTTGTAAATAATGCTGCAATGAACATGTGCATACAGATACCTCTTTGAGATCGTGTTTTCATTTCCTTCCAATATATACCCAGAAGTGGGATTGCTGAATCATATATGGTAGTTCTACTTTTAATTATTTGAGGAATCTCCATACTGTTTTCCATAGTGGTTGTACCAATTTACATTCCCACCAGCAGTGCACAAGGGTTCCCTTTTCTCCACATCCTCCCCAACACTCGTTCCTTGTTGTCTTTTTGATAACAGCCCTTTTGACAGGTGTGAGGTGACATCTCACTATGGTTTTGATTGGCATTTCCCTGATGATTTGTGGTGTTGAGCATCTTTTCATATATCTGTTGGCCATTTGTATATCATTTTTGGAAAAGCGTTATGACTGAGATTGAGTATCTTCAAGTGTTTGCCTTTATTTTTAATTAGTTAAAATTTGAATTAATAGGCATGCACATCATACAACATTCAAAAAGGGTAGTCAGTGAAAAGTCAGCCTCCTTCTCGTTTGTGTCTGAAGCCCATCTCTGCAGCCCCCTAGTTTCTGGTATTTCCTTCCAGAGATATTTAATGCATGTATAAGCACTTACACACATGGCCTTTCTTTTTAGTTTTTACACTAATCATAACATTTTCCACACTCGTCTGCCCTTTGCCCTTTTTTTTCTTTAATTTTGGAAGATGATTCCTCCCACTGTACATAGAGCTATGTCATTCTTGTTCACAATTTCACTGCATCCCATCTGATGGATGTATTACAGTTTGTTTAAACAGCTGGTGTTTGACAGTTTGGTGGATCCCAATCTTTTGCTACAATGACTATCTTGTGTCTATATGATTTCTCACATATGGGAATATATTTGCAGATAATTCCCTAGAAATGGAACTGCTGGATCAAAAGGCAAGTGTATTGAATGAGTTTCAGGTTGTAACCAAACTGCCTCCCATATCAATTTATTTATTACATTGATTACATTTTATGGTTGTAAGGAAACTAACTTACGTTTCAATTCAGAGAAACATGTATCACAATATATCATATAAGAAGACAGGCTTTATAAAACATCGGCTGTGTGTCAGGAACTTTACATATAATGCCAAAAGCACTCATGACACCTTTGAGACAAAGTGAATTAAACTTTTTATTTAAGGCACCTGAGGAGTAGGTGGCAGAGCCAGAAATCAAACCTGTCCAGCTCCCTACCCTGGGCCTGGGCCTTGTCACCAGGCAGGAGGCTGACACGCTGGTATGAGGAAATAGATTCCAGCGTAACATGTGGTGATGTCACGTGACAGGTGACTGGTGGTCCGACCCAAGCGCCTCTGGGAACACAGGCCCAGGGGTGGGGCTGGGTTGGGGGAAAGGGCTTCACGGAGATGAGTGCTTTTAAGGTGAAGCCCAAGGTTTGAAGACATACATTTTACTGGTGAAAAGTAGAAAAGGGTAGCCCATGCCGACTCTGGAGCCAAACTGTCTGTATCTGAATATAACTTAAGCCATTTCTAGTTGTGTGACCTGCCTCTTCATCCATAAAATACAGGCTCTAATTCATAAAGCTGTGTGGAAATTAAATGCACTGAAGCATGTTAAAAAAAAAAACACCAAACACCTGACCCTTTGCAAGCATTCAATAAGTATTAGCCATTTATTAACAAATAAGTAAATTGCTTTTAAAGCTTTTTTAATTGGTAAACTTTTTCTTTATGTTATTTAAAAATTTTAGTTGGCAGACTGATCACAGTGGGATCCATTTGGCTGGTGACAGGAAGAACTGTCATCACAGCAAGTTTAATCAGAGCAACACCAGGCCCAGCACAGCAGCTGGCAGTTCTCAACAGTTTGTTTTGCCAAATAATAATTATTTAAAAGCGTTAAAATGCGGTTATGCAAAAGTTGATTTTTGAGAGTTACATTTATTGAGCTCTTCCTTTGTGCCAAGCACTGTGATGTGTCTCACTTAATCCTCACAACAAGTCTATTGGATAAGCACTGTTATTATCCCCATTTTACAGGTGAAAACACTGAGGCACCAAGAGAACTTTAAGGCATTGACCCAAGGCCACCACAGCTGGAATCCACACCAGGCTTCTCTAAGGGTGTGCCTCTTTCAGTGGGAAACTGGATGTAGAATCAGATTTTGCTGTTGCTGCCTTCCCAATCATCGAAGGTAAGCGATCTAAGCTCTCCAACCTCCTCAAGCCTGATTGGCTCTGTTCCCAGACCACAGGAGAGCAGACAGAAGGGACCTGCAGAACCATGAAAGTTTTCTAATCCCAGATGTGACGCGCTGAGCTGCGTTTCAGGAAGCAGCTCTGTGTCACTGGGAGGGGTCTGAGAGATGAGCCAAGAGGTAGCAGTGCCCGCCCTCGCAGAGATTGGTACAGGAGGTTTTTGAGGGGGAGGGGACAGTGGCTGTAGGTCAAGGCTGTAGTCCGGGCCTGACTTTTCCCCTGGGATGCTGCTGGAATACTCATAAGGCCCCTGCCCTGCAGGAGGTACTTACCTGAAAGAAATTAAACATCTCTAGTCAGGAGTGGCTGTTGAATACTGGAAATGTGGCTAGTCCAAATGTGCCATAATAAACAGAAAATACACACTGGATTTCAAAGTCTTAATGCCAAAAGCGAAAAAAATAAGAGATCATGAGGGTAGGTATAGCTCAGTGAAAGAGCACATGCTTAGCATGCATAGAGGTCCTGGGTTCAATCCTCACTCAGTACCTCCAATAAAAAATAAAAAACAACAACAACAAAATTTTAAGTGAGAGATCTCAATAATTTTTATATTAATTACATGTTGAAATGATAACATTTTGGATATATGGGGTAAATTTTAAAATATTAAAGTTAACATCACCTGTTCCTTTTTTTCTTTTATAAAGTGGCTACTAGAAAACGACATTACGGAAGTGGCTCAGATTGTATCGGACAGCGCTGATGCATAATGTTCTCCCAGGCACCTGCCTCCCTTCTCCTTCAGGAGAAGCTGTGGTGCGAGCTGGGCGGTCAGTGTGCCCCCCACTCCCCTCTCCCCGCCCGCCAGGCCTTTTCTTTTTAGTTCACTGGACCTCAGGGCCGCGGCCGCGTTTCCCGTGACGGGTCCGGGCCCGCTGTGCTCTGCCGCCCTCTAGCGGCTCCTCTTCCAAGCTGTCCTGCTCTTCAGAGACATCCCATCTTCGCGATGGTACTGGACTGGACTCGGTATCCTGAAACACTTTGTGATCCCAAACCATTTATTTCACGTATCGACTATCCTGTGTTGATTTTAGTTAATTCAAAGTAGCTTTACATGAAGAATTTAAGAAATATGTTGGTCCCTAGTTACTATCTTCTCAACAGGTCTCAATACAATGAAAATTGAAGACATCTTCAACTTCTCTTAACTTCAACTGTGGCTTGTTATGGGTGGAAAATTATCAGTAACGTCTGGAAAATATCACCTAATCCTTTAAATTTCTGGATATTGATAAGTAATTTTATTTAGGGGGTAGATTTTTGCTTTTAGAAGACACTTTCCTTTTGTTGGTAAAATGGGTTAATAGTGTGGTAAATAGGTTAAACTGTATGGTGAGGATGGGGCAGTAGTGTCTATAAAGCACTTAGTACAGTGCCTGGCACATCATAAACTCTAGATATATGTAACTGTTAGTGTATGAAATTCCTTCTTGTTTACATAAACAGCAATCTTTAAAGAGTGTTATGGCTAGGAGCACTTGTGCCCCTCCCTGCATGCTAGTACCCTGGATCAGACCCTTCCTGATGAGTAATGGAAAAGAACTAAATTTCAACGGAACTCTGAGCTAGGAAAACATCCAGCTGGTTCGGGATCTTCCTGGAAAATCACCCAACTGAGCCAAGCCCGAGTTAACTCAGCCAACCAGGGCAAGGAGACTAGATGGGCAAGAGGTTGAGGGTCGACCCCATAGGGAACTCTGGATTTTCCAGGGTACACAAAGACATTCCAAGGGTTGTGTGGAATGGAAATACAAGTTCAAGGAGAAAATTAAACAACGTATAACATGCAACTGTTCGAGAAAAACTTGTTTGTCTATCTTAAAGTGGATAATTGTGGGTATCAAACCACTGTGGCCTTTATATATCCCTATACATACATTTAAAAGAGTGACTAACAGCTTTAAAGAGTTGACATTATGATAATACTGGAAATTAGAGTCTTTTTGAGTTTGTTTAAACTTACGATGAAGAATTCTACCTATAATAAAGATCTCCATAACTTGGAATGTACAAAGGAAAACCGCATCCTTAAATTCTTGCAGAGAGAATATGAGCACAGAATTTTGAAGACTGGGGCTCTGGGCTGTATATCCTGGAGTGGAATTGCTGAGGTTTGGGAACACACAACCAACATTCCTCAAGGATATCAAAGTTTGCAAAGCAACTGTGCTAATTTACACCCCCCCTGGCAGCGGAGGCGAGTTCCCCCATTCCACATCCTCCCCAGAGCTGGGTGCCTGTGTGGTGGTCTGCAACATTCATGAGGCAGACATATGGCCTTTGTCTCTCTGGGGAAGAACAAGGCTAAGCAGAGGTTACTTGGAGGCAGAACCCCTTCTGAGCCTTCTGAGCCTGAAGAATCAGGGTTTGGAGAACTACATTAGATGGTTCTAATGGCTTCTCACTACAAAATCCCAAAGCACTCATTACTAAGAAAAAGGCAGCCAACCCTCCTCATACCCCAGGCCTGGCTCCTGCCCCTGCCCAGTGCTGGCTGCAGGCCAGCCCTTGGCTCTTGCTCTCTCCCTTTGTCTCCAAGCTAAACAGCCACCCGTTCACACGGCCTGGCCCTGGGCAGGAAGCTGGCAGTTGGTAGTACTGGCTTGTTACCACCTTGTTCCTGTCCTCTGGTCACCCCACTGGAGCCTGGGTAAGTTCAGCCTTTAAGTGTGGATTCCACTAGTCATTTTCTGGGAAACCAGCCTCCTGCCTCCTGTTTCTGTAGAAGACACTCATCTCCCCGGCTATGTATTGTTCCACATTCTCAGCCCCTTGCACGGGGTTAATCAAAGATGCCCACTTAGCTAGCGACCAGCTGCAGGGGTGGGGAGCGTCTTCGGGGGAGAGCAGCATTCCCGCCCCTTCCTGGGAAAGAGGCTGACCAAGGCGCTGTAATTGCCAGTTTTGGCCGCCAGAGGGCGAAGTATGCAGAGCTTTTGGAGAACCAGTTGAGGAAAGGTGGAATTTCCGTGCTCTTAAACCAAACTGGAGAAACTTACTGTTTCTGGGTACTCCAGCTGTGTTCCCTGTCCTTGAGCCGACTTGGTAACACCCCTTCAGGAAGGGTCTAGCTGGTCTTTTTCACCTGCCCCATCCGCACCCTCTGCCATCTCCCTCCCAGCCCTCACTGGCCCTGGGCAGGGTCTGGCTACAGCTGTCCTTGGGCCCCACCTTTCCAGACCAGGCACTGATCTCACACCCCTGGAAGAAGCTTGATGAGTTCGGACCCCCATGGCCTTTTTATCTCCCTTGGCCATGTCTTTCTGTTTCTGTATAGCCTGATATCCCCCACATCTTTCCCTTATTTATTTTTCTGCCCTATGCATTATAGTATGGTCCTTCTACCTGTAGCTAAATAGTGCCCTGCGCATGTGAGGATGAAAGGTACTGGTGGTTCGTGGCCTTCTGCAGAGAGCAGAGCTGTGGGTCCGTGGGTTAGTGTTGGGCCGTACTTGGCAAGATGACTAACCCTAACCGGAAACTTTGAAGACTGATGTAAAACTAAATGCCAAGTTGTTTATTTGCACTAAAAGTCCCATTCCACAAACACTTTCCACATTCTGGGCACTATGCTGAGTGCCTTAAAGATGCCACTTAATTCAATCACAGAAATTCTATAAGATTAATGATCATTTCTCCACTTTCCAGATGAAGAATCTGAGATTCAGAGGGGTTAAGTGACCTACCAGAGATCACAAAGCTTGTAAGTGGCATAGAGCTGGAATATGGAACAGTTTGAGCTGGATTCATTATTTCTCCACTTCCCTGCCTTTGACGAAGCTGTGTACTCCCTCAGCACCTCCTGGCAGGACTCCAGCATCCTTCACGTCATCCACGCATTGGGTGACCCCATCTGTGTGACACTGTGTTGCCAAATCCAAACTCGTTCTGCTCGCCACATGACAGGCCAATAAATCAGGAGACAAGGTGTTGGGGTAAGGAATAGTGACTTTATTCGGAAAGCCAGCAGCCCGAGGGGATAGAGGACTAATGTCTTGGAGAACCATCCTGCTCTAGTCAGAATACAGGCTCCTTTTATGCAAAAAAACAAGGGAGGGTGAAGGAAAATAAGGGAGGAGGTGTGGTTGATTGTTGTAATCTTCTTGCTGCAGGCATTCTTTGTTCTTGCAGGCATCCCCGTGGGCTAGGTCATGGCGTCCCTATAAACCTCCAACAAAACAAAGGTTATTCTCTACTACAATTGCAGGTGCACAGCCATTCATCACAATGTCTCTCAAGGGCTGGAGAGCTAGAAACATTCCCCAAATGTTTGTACCGCTTAACCAGAAGGGTGTCATTTTCATTTGCTTCTCTTTTTCATTGTTTTTTATGAATGCATTTTAATTTTTTGAATCGGGAAAGAACACTATTTTCATAATGGTGGGGAGGAGTCCTTCTTTTGCTCCTATTCATTTTGTCTGATGTGTCTGCCCGTCTGGCAACCACTCAATTGTCTTGTGAGCCTCAGTTGAAGGCTTGGAGCTCTGTGACATGTTTCCAACACCCTGTCCTCCTCAGTGCCCTGTTGTCCCCATCATACTTAAAATGTTTATCTGTCTCCCCAGCCCCACCCTCAGCTCTGAGTTCCTGGAGGGCAGGAGCTGAGTCAGATTCATCAGTGTCCCCAGGACCTGACATAGGCAGTTGACCCAAATTACACTAATGCTTCTTGAGCCCTATGTTCCAGGTGCTTTACTAGGTACTAAGTACTTTACCTGTATCAATTAATTTAATCTCACACCATTCCATGGGATGAGTTAATTATGATTTCCATCCCATTTCACAGATGAGGAAACTTATGCAGAGATCATTCAACTAAGGTCACATAGCTAGCAAACGATCAGACCAGGGAGGTGAACCCAGGCTGTCTGGCTCAAGTCTGTGACCTTAAACACGACGCCACACCGAATAATCACTTGCAAAAGTTTTGCTGAATGAGAAAACCTGGAGTTTCCCTAAAGTATCATTCAACCTGAAGGATGTTTTGAGTGTCCCCAAAGGCAGGGATTTAAATCCATACGCCAGCCTGCTGTATGGATCCAGCAACACACAGGCAGTTTGCTCACAAGAACCTGAACAAGGTTAAATGGTTGCTGTCACTGAATTCACCTCTATTCGTTTGCTGGACCTCGTGGGCTTCAGTGTATAGAAGAAAAGTGGCTCGTGTATGTGGAGGAGGGGGCTATGATGGTCTCACTGTCTTGGCTCTGGGAACAATCCTGAATTCTACCTGAGGGGCCTCTTCCCACCCGTCTAAAGCTGATCTGGGCCAGGGCGGGGTCCCAGGAATTCAACTGAGCAAGAAACAGCTCTGAGTTTCCCAGCACCTGAGGCAAACAGAGTAACAAGATTGGTATGTAACACTCCACTGTAATCTTCTGTTCTTTAGACAGTTACTGCAAATCTTCTGTTCTGCGAACAGTTACTAAGTGCCTGCTCTCTGCCAATCACTGTGCCTAATCTCCTGGACACAAAGAAGTAAGACATCATTGATTTCTGAGGTTGAAAGGATAACAGCAGCATGTCTAACACAAATTTAAGAGTCATAGTTGGGAGTCACAGATGTAAGTACATTTTCCAGTAGCCACATGAAAGAGAAGCAAAAGAAACAAGTGAGCTTAATTTTAATAGCATATCTTATTTAACTCAACATATCTGAAATGGTATTGTTTCACCATGCAATCAGTATGAAAAATTGTTAATGAGAAGTCCTTTTTAAACTACTTTGAAATCTGGTGTGTATCTTACACTTTTCCACTCAAACCAGCTGCATTTCAAGTGCTCAACAGCCCTCCGAGGCCAGTGGCTGCCATATGGCAGCCTTAGTCTGACTAAGAGAATTTTCTTTACCCTGAGCATCTAGAAGAAAGGATGATGGGATTTGGTGTTGGAGGTTGGGACATTCACAATGAATTTTCACAAGCGGCTATGTGATCAGAAATCCGTACCTTTATGTGGCCCTTGCATTTTTTCCATTTTCATGCATTTTAAATTTCACCAGTGATACATGAATAAATTTTTATTATAAGAAAGGTCAAGCAATAAAGTAAATTGCCCCCAAACCTCCCCCAATACTGTTATAATTTCTTAAGTAATCTTGGTAATAAATTGGCTGAGTATACACCTTCCTATGTATTTATATGCATATACATTTTATCTTATCGTACATAAATATTACACAGGTCATATTGTTCTGCAAATGAGTTTTGTCACATATTTTTAAAAACTTTTTATTGAAGTGTAGTTGATTTACAATGTTAGTTTCAGGTGTACAGCAAAGTGATTCAGTCATACATATACATAATATATTTTATTTTCAGATTCTTTTCATTATATGTTACTATAAGAAATTGAATATAGTTCCCTGTGCTATACAGTAGGTCCTTGCTGTTTATCTATTTTATATATAGTAATGTATGTCTATTAATCCCCAACCCCTAATTTATTCTCCCCCGTCCTTTCCCCTTTGGTAACCATAGTTTGTTTTCTATGTCCATGTGGTCACATATTTCTTGGTGCTCTTCTCATGTGCATACACAGATTCACCTCATTCTTTTTCATCACTACATAGTATTCCATAACCATTTCCCTACTGAAGGGCTTTCAGGCTGTTTTAATTTATGTTTTCACTATTATGAATAGTACAATAATGAACACTCTGTACCACTTCCGTTTGCGTGTTTTTCTGGAGCAGATAAAAAGGAATGTATTTTCTGGGCCAAAGGGAATCAACATCTCAAATTACAGTAGATATCGTCAAGCTGCCCTCCCAAAGGAGCCCAGTTTACACTAGGGTGAGGAGCTCCTTTTCTCACACTTTTCCATACACTGTATCTTATTTTTATTGGACATAGGGGTATCAGCAGTGAGTCTTTTAGCAATGACACAAAAGCAGTACGTTTAAAAAATTCTTTTAAAATTCATTCTACAGTATTCGTCTATTTGTATCTGGAGACTCCATTCCAGGCCCAGAGCAAGTCATTGATGTATTTTAATCAAATTAAGAACATAGTGGCATCATCACACCTCGCTTGGGAGTGTCATCTAAAGTGAGTGATGACAGAATGTGGTCGGCATCATCCTAGAACAATAATCCCTTAGAGGTGCTCTGGTGGAGACTGATGAATCCAGTTTTCCCTCCAGGACTGGAACAGCCCCCTGATTCTTTGGTTGGACACTAGATACGTTTGTTGAATAGTCAGGGGTCTTGTAGGAAAGAAGACATAAATCGGTGAACACTCAGCCCAGCTGATGCTCATCCCATAAGAGGCCCTCGGGGAGGGAAGACCTAGACGGCCTGGCTGAGCAGGAAGGCCTCTTCTGTCCTCCCCCCTCCCGTGCTCACCGAGAGCCATGTGCTCACAGAGCTGGGTGCAGGGGCACCCATCCTAACTCACGCTATTTAAATTCTCCCTTCTTTTTTTGCCAAGTTCCTCCAACTGGATCCGCATATGTTAAATGTTTTCTATGAGATTCCACGGTGCTAGTCTTCCAGGGACTAAACTGTTCTCCAAAACTGTGGGCTATATTCATTCAACCAGGCAAAGTCTCACCTTTGATTTTTAGGAATTTCAGGACAGGACCTATGTGGCACTCACAGACACATGGCCCTCTCTTCACAGTTTTGGGGACACTTCTGTGGCATGATGGGACAAACTGAGTAATGCTTGTTTATATTTTGGCTATCCAAGAAGAGAGTAAGTCACTCTCACAGTCTCAGCTCAATTAGAATTCAGTGTATTGTGACTACTATTTTTACAGCATTCATTTGAGTAATATAATGTCTTCTTATAATAGATAAAACGAAAGGCATTATGATAAAGATAAAGAGTTCCTTCATGGGATTTCTCTGGGACCAGAGGGCAATACCCAGGCAGGCATCCTCTTGTGTCCCTGGGGAAGGGCACAGCTGAGCCACCATGGAGACTCCAGAGGTGACATTTACTCAGAGAACTTGCCATGGTCTGAGTCTCCACAACTTGTTTTTGTGGGCTTCCCAGGTAAGATATATGGCACTTGCAAGCAAATTCATATGCCTTATACTACCAGGTATTGATCTAAAACCAGACTCCATGCACTGCTTTGTTTGCTAATCAAACTTTTTTTGACCCTGGGCCTGAGCCAGGCCATATCCTAGGCTCTGGACATAATGAGCAAAACAGCCTTGGTCTTGGCCCTTAAGGAGCTTACGGTGCAGTGGGACAAACATGTAAATAGGTCATTCCAACCCAGTGAGATGAGTGTTACAGGTGTGGGAGCAACTAGGAAAGGCCCATTCCTGGAGGAAGTGACATGTTTAACATGACAGTGGGGTAGGAAAGAGCCAGTAAAGGAAGATTTCACAGAAAAGGGAGGGCATGATTGCTGGAGCAAGGTCTCAAAAGAACAGAACTAAACTTGACTCAGAACACAGGGGGTGAGTGGGTGAGGGGTGCAGATGACCTTCGGCAAAAAGATGTTCTCTTTTCTGAGTAGGGGGAAGAAGGGCCTTGGATGGCCAAGGGCACACACAATTTCATGGCAGGTGAGAAGCAGTCCTTGGTTGTACAATCTATTTGCTGGACAAGGAGTTGACTGCTGACAGTGAGAGTGAGGGGAGGTACTGATTTGTAAAGATTGTAATAGGCACTGTGGGAGGAGAGGCACATCTGAATGAGGAAATCTTCTGACCCCAGCATGCAAGGCTGGGTGCTCTCCCACAGTGCCCACACCCCAGGTGAAGGTATAGAGAAGTCAGGTAGGCAGATTCTCCAGGGTGGAGATTTCAGCAGCCTGGTACCACTGAATTAACAGACCATGGAGTTGGATGAGGACTGAGGACAGGAGTGAAGAGCAGAGGGAGATGACAGGTGGAGAAAAAAGTCTGTTTCTGGGTTCCTCGCCTCAGTGAGGGTTGTCACTAAGCATTCACTCCTGGAATCAGAAACCAGTGCATCGTTCTTGATTCCCCCCTCACCCTCAATCCATCACCATGATACATCAGGTCCACAGCCTGTCTCTTTGTTTCATTCACTTCTTTTCATTTTCCCTGGTCCCTCTGTACAGCCGCTCCTTGCAGCCCCCAAAACTCTGTTAATTTCATGATTGTAAGACAGATCTTGGCATTAGAGTTGTTTCAGTGCTGGGGAAAAGCTCAAATGGCTTCTAAGACCAGACAAGAAATGAGTGAAGTTGCCAGGGACAACCCTGGAAAAGCCCTAATCCATTAATAGGGAAGGAGAGTGCTGCTATGAGGAAATGTGGGCCCAGTGTTTTGCTAGACTTTTCTGTGTTTTTAAGGAAAACCTAAAATAGTTTTACAGAGAAATTTCCTGATTTTTAAATAGAGGCAAAGTATTTAAATTTAAAATAAAGCTGTTCATCACAAGGAAAGACTTTTTTCTTTTTCCTTTTGTCTTTATTGTATCTATTTGAGATGACAGATGTTAGCTGAACCTACCATGGTAATTATTTCATAATATATGTAAATCAAGAATCATGCTATATGCCTTAAACTTATACATTGATATATGACAATTATTTCTCAATAAAGCTGGAAAAAAAACTGTTGTTGAAGTGTTAAGGAATGAAGTATGCTGATGTCTACAAGTAACTTTGAAATCAGAAGGTACATTGTTGGGTGGATAGAGGGATGGAGAAATATGAGATAAAGCAAATATGGAAGAAATGTTCATTGCAGCACCTAGGTGATGCATATATGGGTATGCACTGCACAATTCTTCCAACTTTTCTGTGTACTTGAAATTTTTCGCAATAAAATATAAGGGGAAATTTTTTTAATTGAAAAAGAATCGTTAGCCACTATTGTGATTGCTGTTACAGGTTGTAACAGACTTTATGAAAGTGAGATAGAAGTAAATGGATTAATAATATAAAGGTCTTTAAACAGTCTTCAGAGTATTTAAAGATGTTATCATTAACGTTTGGAATGGAAGAAATGGACACATACTGGAAGAGATAGGTGCCTCCATGAATTTCACTGAGGTATGAAAACGAATATATGTATGTATATGTATTACTGAACTATTATACTGTACACCAGAAATTGACACAACATTGTAAACTCACTATACTTCAATTAAAAAAATTTTTTAAATAAAAATAAAAGTTTCGTTGAGGGCTTTCAGCCAATTTTCATTACAGTGTAGAGGGTAGGGACCAGGGCTCCAAGCATACCTGTAATTTCCATCTCTGCACCTGACGTTGCTCATTTTTAATCTGAGAATTGGACTTTATAATCTCCCTTGCAGTTTTGAAGTTCTGATTGATCTGCTCCCTTTCCTGTTTCTGCCTATAGGTGTCTCCCTTACTCCTCTCTTTCCTTTTACCACCTTCCTAAAGTAAAAACTACATTTCCCATGAGCGCTCACAGGCGTCGACGTCGCACAGTTTTTGTCGTCGTACAGCCTTTATACGTACTTCCGCCCTCTAGCTCTTTCTTTTCTTTTCGGCGGCGCGCGGCGGCAAGATGGCCGTGCAGATTTCTAAAAAGAGGAAGGTGAGACTCTGGGGCCCGGGTGCAGGGAACTGTGGCGCCGCGTGAGTCAAGGGATTTTCTGGGTGCCGTCGCGAGACCGGCGGCTCCCTGCCTTGCTCTGGGCAGCGGCTGGGCCGCGGATGGCGGTAGATTGAGCGCAGGCCCTAGCCGGGCGAGCGCAGGCCCTAGCCGGGCGAGCGCAGGCCCTAGCCGGGCGAGCGCAGGCCCTAGCCGGGCGAGCGCAGGCCCTAGCCGGGCGAGCGCAGGCCCTAGCCGGGCGAGCGCAGGCCCTAGCCGGGCGAGCGCAGTGTGGTGGGTATGAGAGGGACAGGTTTTTGCCGGTTCCCGGCGGAGAGCAGAGTTCAACCCCGGGGGCCCCTCCAGCCCCGGAAAAGGCGCTTGTGAGTATTTCTTGGTCAGTGAAATTAGTAAACATGTGGTGGTTTTGAGGGCGTGAGCCATTCTCGCCATCTTACCATGGCTTTGGGAACGGGAGGTAGCAGTGTATTTCCTTACTAATAGTGTCTGGGTGCGGTCCTCTGACGCCAAAGACCTCAATTGGGAAGGCTACTGACAATTTCTTGTTCCATTTGAGGCCATTGAGAAAGTTCTGGGGACATGGAGGAAGGGGACCTGGAAAGAATGTTCCTCGAGTTTATCTTTACCTTTCCTTGGGAGAGGGGTGCCCATTTGCCATTTTGTGTATTCATAACGTCGAAGTTAAAATGAAATCCATAGGTTTTTTTGAGTTAGGATGCGTAGCTTTGTAAAATGCAGGTGGGTACAAGTAAGGCAAGATAAGATGCTTGGGATTCTAGTGATGGGCCAAATTGTATCTACAGGTGAAACTACTTAACTCAAGGCCCTATCTGTTCTTTCACTGGTTGCAAATGTCTTCCTGCTGTGCTGTGAGTTGTAAATGTGCCCTTTCAGAGCAATTGTTTGTTTAGTATGTGTACATGTAAATGACAGTTTTAAAACCCTTCAATGAAGAGAAGATGACGAGTCTGACTGGAGGTGTTCTCTTTGTCCAGGTGGCCTCTATTCTGTGCTGCGTTCTGTGGCACAGTTTTAAGGGCCCTGGGTCAAAGTAACTTCCGAAGGATGACCTAGAGGCATTTGTCTGAGAAGGGTGGTTATGTTCCTGCTGGAACAAAGGTAGTATGATTGATGATGGGTCATTTGTTGGAGGTGTTAGGTTTTGATGAGGGCTGCACTGGTTGGAAGACTAGGCTAGGAAAATCAAGCCTGTACTCATGTACTTTTTGTTTAGTTTGTCGCTGATGGCATCTTTAAAGCTGAACTGAATGAGTTTCTCACTCGGGAGCTGGCTGAAGATGGGTACTCTGGAGTCGAGGTCCGAGTTACACCAACCAGGACAGAAATTATCATATTGGCCACCAGGTAAAAGCTCATTTTTCCTGGCCAGCACCTATAATTATCTGTACTAGGATGGTTTATTCTGTAAACTTAGGGGGACAACCAGTGAATTTGCCCTTTTCCGATGTAATGTTTTTAAATTGCATTGAAAAATAAATCTAATCATATTTCTTGTCATCCAAAATTTATTCTTGCTTGTGTCAGATGAATGAGATTTTACTACCACTTATGCACCCAGGAGTTAAAATTGCTTCTGAAGTTTTGTGAGAGCTGTAAATTGTCACTTTTTTTCCCTTTAAAAAAAGTCATAAGATTCTAAGTCTTTTATCAGTTCATTCGGTCCCATATAATTCCTGTTGATTTGGATGAAGTCATCAGGTTTTCCGTTAGCGTTTCGTGCAGCTACAGTTCATCTTCAATCACTTGGCGCTGTTTCTCAAGTAATTTAGTATACCAAATAAGTCGAATTTAATATTCCTCTCTGAGATGTCTCAGGACTCCTTTGAAGCAAGCATCCCAGAGTTAGCTGGAAACTAAGAACTTCATGTAAAATTCGATATTTGGGAAGTGCTAAAAATATCGAAAAGGTTTTAAAACAAATTTGTCACTGAAACAATGCTTATTCAGTCAACTAAAGAGACAAAGGTTTCAAAAAAGCAGACACAAGTGCCATAAAGGCACAGAAACTCATACAACCTGTTGTCAAAAGCAGCATTCTAAATTTTGCTTTTAACAGCAAAATCCGTTTACTTATTAAAAGTAAATATAAACTTGGACAATTCTAACCGTGTACAAAACTTTTCTCAGGGATCCTTTTGCACGAAACTTCCGTCACTTTTCTGTTGTCTGTATTGTCCTCTGATTGTCTCATCTAGAAACAGCTCTGGGACAAAATCACTTTAACAAAATGCAATTCCATCCTTTACACTTTTCTTTCCTTACAACACACATTTATTTACTTTGACTCACTCTAGTTATTTTTTTTTGAAGTGTTGTTGACTTACACTGTTAGTTTCAGGTGTACAATCAGTGCAGAATACATATATATATACACATACATATATATATTTTTCAGATTCTTTTCCATTACAGCTCATTACAAGAAATTGAATATAGTTCCCTGTCCTATACGGTGTGAATTGTCACTCTTTATTTTCCCCAGGACACAGAATGTTCTTGGTGAGAAGGGGCGCCGGATCCGGGAATTGACTGCTGTGGTTCAGAAGAGATTTGGCTTTCCCGAGGGCAGTGTAGAGGTGAGTGATCCTGGCTTGTGCCAGAGGTTACTATGGGCCTGGAAATGGCGCTTTAGGATGGTACTTCTAAAAACTCACATCATCCTGAAAACATTACTTGTTTGTGATCAGTGAGTATTACAAATGGATTGGGATCTTGTTGAAGTTCTCATAATAAGCAGTTGGAGAATTTTATATTCATCTTGGCATATAGTAATGATATATGAGGGATTGGCTGCCCCATCAGTCTCCTTGGTGTGGCTGTAGGAGCTAGGGGTGGGAGGGCAATGAGGAATGGTTCAGCCTGTGTTACTGTGTTAGGTGCGGGCATTAGAATTGCTTTAGTACTTGGATACTGTGAATGAAAATTGTTGCACAGTGATACATACAATGGTGTGCTTGTATAATGAATGGGCTGGTTTTTAGTTGCAAACAGGTGAAGGTGACAAGTTTAAGAGTGTGCCTTGTTTCCTTCTTAAAGCTTTATGCTGAAAAGGTGGCCACAAGAGGTCTGTGTGCCATCGCCCAGGCAGAGTCTCTACGTTACAAACTCCTAGGAGGCCTTGCTGTGCGGAGGTAAGTGTCCTGAGACTGAAATGATTGTGTCCTTTTGTGGATTGGAATATCAGCCATTTTGTTAATAGACTGTGACAGGCTCTGCTAGTCTCTGAGGGTTTTAATGAGATACTGCTAGTCTGTGTTGTCTGAACTAGCAGCCTAACGAGAGACTAGTAAAGAAGCAGGGTTTTAAAGAATGGTCAGTGCTATAATGGGAGACTATTTTTGGTGTGTTTTGGGAGTATGTGAAAAATAGAACATGGGGGTTGGGTAGGGTTCCTGTTAATTGTTCAGATCCATTATGTGTTAACTCTTCTGGGGACCATAAGGAGATAAGACCTTTCTTTCCCTGGTGAGAGAGCTCAAAATCTAGTCGGATCTCTAAGTGTATGTCAATAATAACATGAGAAGTGATGGACTGGGAAGGACTTGAGGTGGTTAGAGTGGCCCCTGAAACTGGGCCTGCTGAAGAGATGTCAGCTGGCAGTTTTTTGAGCAGTTCCACTATTAGTGGAGTAATTGGAATGTCTTGCCTGGGTGTTTTTGAATTTGTCAGTACTTAATGCAGAGCCCTGGGAGGTTTTTCAGCATGAGAGCTATGCTGTGGACAGGTTGATAATGGTGGGAATAGTGTAGGGAAGGATGTGCAGAAGACTGCTCACCTGGTTTGTCAGATCCACCACAGTGTTCTCAAAAGTTTGGTCCCTGGGCCAGCATCACTGCTGTCACCTGACAACTTGCTAGAAATAAAAATTCTGTCTCTATCCCAGGCTTACTGTATTGGGAAGTGGGGGGTGCAGCCCCACAACTTGTCTTCATAAGCCCTCTCTAGGTGAATTTTGCACACACCAAAGTTTAAGTGATTCTTTTTAACCTTGAAGTGATTCTAATGTGCAGCCAAGGTTGGCAAGCACTTGGTTAGAAGGAGCTTTGTATGTATTCCCTAACGAATTAATGTAAGTTTAGGAGTGATGGGAATGGAAGAAGATTTCTATTTCTTGAATCAGGCTCTGGTCAAATTTATTCTCCATTAAAGGAACATTGAAAGTAATCAGTACAGACTAATGAGTCTCTCTCTCTTTTTTTTTTAATGCGATGAGGGCAAGGTGGGGTTGAGCAGTCTCTGATAATAACACATATGGCTATCTGTCTCTTGTGCTCCCAAAGGGCCTGCTATGGTGTGCTGCGGTTCATCATGGAGAGTGGGGCCAAAGGCTGCGAGGTCGTGGTGTCTGGGAAACTTCGAGGACAGAGGGCTAAATCCATGAAGTTTGTGGATGGCCTGATGATCCACAGTGGGGACCCTGTTAACTACTATGTTGATACCGCCGTGCGCCACGTGCTGCTCAGACAGGGTGAGCACCCAGAAGTGCTTGGGCAAGGGGCTTTAAATGAGTGGAAGTGGTTTGCCATACACACCTCAGTGTTCTGGGAATTTGGGAGTAGTGGATCATTTTTGTACTCCTTAGGTTTATTGTTTAGCTTCATTGAATTCTTAAGACGTGAACTGCTGATATCCGTCAGATCTGAGAGTTGGTTTGTCATTGTCTTAGGCGCTGGTGTACCCTTCAGTGATGACATGATGACGAGTCAGAAAGGGCACATCCTTGCTTTTGGTCCTTGTCAGTGCCACGTTCTGTGGTGCTGTGCATGGGTTCCTTTTGCAAGTGTCCTGTTCATTGATTGATTAGAGGCATTTGTCTGAGAAGGGACTAGACTCAGGGATGCCTGAGTAACCAGTTTTCCTTCTGCCATATCCTGTTGTGTAGTGGGGACTAGAGGAACCATAGCCAGGTCTTAACTGTGGCATCTTCCAGGTGTACTGGGCATCAAGGTAAAGATCATGTTGCCTTGGGACCCAACTGGTAAGATTGGCCCTAAGAAGCCCCTGCCTGACCACGTGAGCATTGTGGAACCCAAAGATGAAATACTGCCCACCACCCCCATCTCCGAACAGAAGGGTGGGAAGCCAGAGCCGCCTGCCATGCCCCAGCCGGTACCCACAGCATAATAGGTATGTCTCTAAGGGTCTCTTGGAGTATAATAGGATTCTGTTCCGTTGTCCTTGTGTAACACTTGTTTCCCACAGTGTGGGAGCACCTAGAGAATAATTGTATTACACTTGCTTTACATGAGAACACAGATTGAAGCCAGGGATTCATTTAATTGGTATTCTGTTGGGAATGTTTGCCTTTGATCTCTAAGAAATTTCTGCGTTTACCAGTGTTTTTAAGTATGAGTTTTCTTTTATTGTCCTCTCTTACTTGTTCAAACTTCAAGGCATTCTTGCTAGTGGTTAGCTGTTCTTCAGCAGCCCCCTTAAAACTAACAGCAAGCCTCTCCTATGTGCAATGCCTGTTGTTGTTTCTAGGCATCCTGCATCTTATAAATTTTTATGCAAACCAGGTATTCAGGTGAATTTTCTGTTCTTATTGTTGTACTTTGTTTGGTTTCAGGGTCTTCTTGGCAGCTGGATCTGGATTCTGGATGTTGCTCTATAAAGACCTTTAATAAAATTTTTTAAAAGACATGTGACCTGACTAGACTCTACATCCAGTATTCAGACTGAGGGTCATGTCGCCCATGGAAACATTGCTCGATGAAGTCTTAAGGGTATCTTGTTTGTAATGTTTCTGTGCTTTCTCTGAAATCCTCTTGGTTTTAACTGTACTTGGAAGATGAGGGCCAGAATAGGAGGACCCGAGCAGAAATAACAGGAGAAATATCCTGAGGGGGGGAGAAAATCTGGTGACAGTAAAGGTTGATTGCTAACAGGACAGCACTTTAATTGACTCACCTGGAGTCTGGGGTTATAGGTTTAGAAGAGGGGCATAGATGGTTTTCTGTATTACACGGAAAAAGTAAATACAATGGCTGTTAAGCTTTGAGTTATGTTATGCTTTAGGTGGTCTTTCTATATACATTTTCATTAAATCCTCAACATCTCTAAAAGGGGATTTAATTGCTCTGCTGATGAAGAGCCTGATGCTCAGAAGTAAATTAGCCTAAGTGTTAGAGAGCTGTGATTAGAATGCACATTTCTACGTCCTGTTCTCTTAAGCATTACACTCCAGAATAAAGTGTAAGAATGTTTAAATTATCTACATTTTTATCTAATATTTTGAAGTGTTTTCTACTGATAATGTATTTACAAGAAATACAGTTTTTCGTTTATTCAGGTGAAACTAGTAAGAGGGACAAATTAGCGTGAAAATCCTGCAAAACTAGAGGTAGTGAATTATGTTAAGAGCACACTGATGTGTCTGTGTGTGTATCCCCTTTTAATGGAGCCTTTGATAATTTTACTGTGTAGACAGTAACATCTCATTATTTTTGTCAGTGTTAATGAAATTGAGACCACATCTCATTAGAAATACTCCCTTCTAGAATTCTCTACAACTGAAGGAGCTAATATGTTAATGACCATTTACATTGTTCCAGGGAGTGGTTTCATGTATATCTTCTCTCTTGGGAGCTAGATCCTGAGTACAAAACAGTCTTCATTTCCCCACGCTTCCTCTCATCTCAGGGGTGACACATTTCCAGGAATGAGCTCTTTATCAAGCCAATGAAAGTTTTCTGGGAAGGGCTAAGAGGTAGTTACTGGAAACATCGGGGTTTGAGCTTAGCTAAGTTTGTTTTCCTGTATTTTTGCACTTGTAGATGACTGATTGGTAGTGAAACCAGGTCAACTAACTTGAGCCTGTAGAGTAGTGGGTGCTGAAAATAACCTAGGTTAAGACAGTCATGGTTATCTCTGGTTAGTATCTAGTACTCGCATCTTTGATTAGTATCTAGAACTGACTAGCCAGAAGGTTCTTTGCATATTTGATTGGATGATCTTTTAAATTCCTTTCTTAGTGAGTTTTCTGCAAATACCAATCCACTTAAAGCTGGCAGTTCTTGGGTTTCAGTAGTGCTGTTAGCATTTCACCAGGTGGTGCTGTAACAGAAAAAGCACCAGAGTAGCAGCTTGGGGAGGGAAAAATACTCATTGAAGTATACCACATATGCCAAAAAGTACGCAGGTTATTAGTATGCAAGTATACGGCTTGAATTACCAATGTGAACATCCCTGTATACCCATTACTCATATTACTCCAGGAGGGGTGAAATTAAGTCTTTTGTTTCATAAAATCATGGAATAAATGTAGAGCTTAGATGAGCATTCCATAATCACATCCCATCCAAAAATGCAAACTACCTTAGAGGATGTCATCACCACTACTCCCAGACTCGGAATGACTTTTTCAGCCATCCTTTTCTTTGCCTCGTTTCCTTTAAGGTTCAAGTTCCCAGGTGTGAGCATCTGACAGCTGTTCTTGTGGCCAGGTTCATGCAGTGACCCCCTCCCCCTTAGTAGGCAAGGTATTGATGCTGGGCAGCCAAAACCATGTTGTAAAATGGCCCTTGGGACCTGCTGGTGGAAACTTTGGCTGTTGGCAACATGGAAGCAAATGCCAAAGCCTTGCATGGGCTTTTCACCAAGAGGTTACCATCAGGTTCTGAAAATGTAGGTTCTGGTCATTACGATTTCTGGCAGCTGGTGGGGGGTCTCAAACAAAAGTCAGGTACTGATTGAACTGCTTACCTATCAGACAAGGAAAGAATATGTGCTGGCACGTGAGAGTGTGGGAATAGGCCCAGAGGGCAAGCAAGGGTTGGAGACCAAGCAACTGCACTATCTGGAGAACCAGGAAAAGCACAGGAACTGGTGGGGTCAGGACAATGGTTAATTTCAGAGGGGATGACTTCTGCCTCCAGACAGAATCTGGTTTTGCAGACTACTCAGTTGCAAAGGCTGCTGTAACCCACAGCCGAGTGTAGGCTGTGTGTAGATCTTTGTATCCTATATGCCCTTGCATCTACCCACCCCAGGGCAGCTAATCCTTTCCACTAGAAGCTGGGAAATGGGGCAAAAGCTATGAGGGTGTCAGAGCATAGTGAGGGTGGTGGATACCTTTCTCTGCAGAGCGCTTTACAAAGGAAACTCAGGGTTGTGGGGAGAAACTTGGCTTTGCAATTGGAGACATGGGTTTAAATGCTGGCACCAACACTGATTTACTGAGAGGATGACTTTGGATCTTTCTGATTCTCAACTGTCTCACAGGGCTGTTGTGGGAGTTAAAGGAGTTGTAAATATGAATATGTTTCTTCAGTATTTATCATTTAGTAATCTGGAGACAGTTCTAAGCCTAGGTCTTCAGGTAAGACAATTCAAAACCAGATTCACAACTTGTAGCAGTATGAACATGGGCACTTCAGTTAGATATCTGTGCCTCTGTTCCGCTGTGTGTTCTTGGCAGTGCCTGGCCCATAGCAAAGTGCTCAGTGAATGCTGGCTGTTACTACTACCTGCTTAGCATGTGCTCATGGAAACCTTTAATAGCTAACTTCATGGTAATAGATTCTCCCCATCCTAACTGTAAGGGCCCTGGCCACAGGGGACATGCTTTCTGGTTCTCCAGGGAGGTGGGCATAGCAGGGCATTTCACTAATCCCATGTTAATGGTGAGTGCCCTTTTTCTGTGCCATGTTTTATCTTGTGATTGTTTCTGAGCTCCAGTGGTTGTGTATCAGTAAGGCCTACCAACATCAGACCAGGAAAACATTATTGACAGTCAACATTTTCTTGAGAGAGAGTTTTTCTTACTATTTTCTCCCTCAGAGACATGAGATTGTCAGATGGCTACTAAACAAGCCATTTCCCTGTTACTAAAGCTACATTTATAACTTGATAAGCAGCATGACCGTGGTGATATAATTGTTACATGCCCTGAGGCTGCTTTGAACATCTTATTTAATCTTCCCAAAATCCCTGTAATGGGCAGATTCCCTTACTAACTTCATTTTACAGCAGTTTTAATTAACCAATGCAATACATCTTAGGGGAATGTGTCATTTCTCTTAGGCTTTGGAAAATACAGTTAACCTTTGAACAAGCAGGGTGGTAGGGGTGCAGACCCTAACATAGTCAGCCCTCTGTGTACATGATTCCTCCATATCCACCTTTCAGCATCTGTGGATTCAACTAACCCCAGATAGTATAGTCCTGTAGTTTTAAAAAATTTGTGTGTAAGTGGACTGGATAGTTCACACCTATATTCAAGGGTCAGCTGTATTTTGACTATCTTGAGCTCACCATAACAACAGAAAAGTTGGAGACCTGCAGCTCTGACATTCAAATGAAACCATGCCTCTGCTGCTCAGTCCTGTATTGTACCAACAGCTCAGTCACCCAGGTGCAGCTGGGCCTTTGTCCTCTTGAGTGGTGAGGGTGGCTGTGATGGATTCATCCTGTCCTCACCTGGCAGTCCTTTGGGTGGTAAGCCAGAGGAGCTGGACCCATTAAAATCCAAAATTGCCTAGAGAGAGGGTAGGGCTCCTGTAACCTTTAAAAATATGTTTGCTTTTCAGAGGGATGGGAAGAGAGAGCATAGGCACTGCAGTAGGGTCACTTTCTCATCAGGGAGGGGACCAGAGGAGATGGGTCTTTTGCTCACTGGTTTTACCCTCAATATACCAGGAAAAATAGTGTTTACTGTCTGGGCCCATAGACATGTTCCTTTTGTGTTTTAAGTCACTTTACAAATAATTTACAGAAGTAAGAGTAAAGGCATAGTGGAAAAGTTTTATTACAAGTTTTAATAAGTACTCAGAAATATTAAAAATTTAACAAGTATTAACAGGGTAACAATATACTAAAAACATTGGATTGTAACCTTCATATGGGTGAATTGTATAATGTGTGAATTGTGTCTCATTAAAGCTGTCGTGTATATGTATAAACTACACATATATATGAATTAAAACAACAAACACCTTCACATTTTACTTGTCTTGAAGGCATGTATACTCTAAATAAGCCTTGTCACTTGATGCAAAGAAATGCTCATTAACTGCCATGTAGTGAAGGTATTCATCTTGTAACTGTTGATTCTAGATAACAAATACATCTAATGAGCTCAAGCTTCTGGGGCCTTTTTGGTTTTGTTTTACACTTGGATTGTCAACATGCAGTGCTTTTAAGATTTTCGGTTGCTCGTAATTTTTTTGAAGAGTGGACAACCATTTACTTAATAATTTTGAAACATTTTCACTTTTAGATTTATAAGGGTCAATTCAAATGACCAATGCAATGAATTTTTAAAATTTCTACTGCATCTATTTCCCTCCATTTATCTTCGTATACAACTGCCTTCAGCATGTCTCTACTTCTGAACTGTAACAAACTACCAAGTAAATTTGGGGGCATAGGCATCATGAAAGATTATTGTCACACCACCTTTGAGCAAAACAGGATAGTCCAGGTTTTTGTCATAAAGAATTGGGTGATGAAATCTTTCCTCTTGAACAACTTAACTGAATAAAGTAGTCCCCTCTTATTCACAGGGGATACATTCTAAGACCTTGGGATGCTTGAAACTGCGGATAGTACGGAACCCTATATGTTTTCCTATACTAATGAATGGGTAGTGTATACGGCATGGATATATTTTAAATTTATGAAAGAATCCAACAAACCCATACAGTAATTGCAAAATAAAATGTTTTGCTCTGTTTTTTAAAAAAATAAGCAAATTTCTCATTGTTCTTTAGAAGCCCACTAAGAAAGAACAATCATAAATTACCAATCCTTACAAATAGAACTACTCAAAAAAGAAACAGAAAAATTAAATTTGGGTCCAAAGGCTTCTGATGGCATACCAAGAGTTAAGTCTGTTCTCATCTGGGGAAAGGATGGCAAAATCATGTGTGGCTAAGGGGCCATGGACTTGTGGTCTGGCTTCCTGCTGAACTGAATGTAACAGTTCACATTCAGCAGGCAGCCCAGGGGCCCAGAGAGCAATGGGCTAGGAGCCAGAGAGACCCTCTATATATGGTCTCAGTCTAATCAGTAGTCCTAGGAAGTTAGGACATATGGGTGTCAACTTTTGCTTGTGTTCCTATGAACCTTACTCACCAGGAGCATGCACCATGTCTTCCCTTATCAAGTCGGAAGCCCAGAAGGTCAGGGATAATACCGTATCAGGCTGGAATTTCCCATGGTGGAAATGATGTGTCTTCTACTTTTCAACAACTCCTGTGCTGCACTCCAACCATTTTCTTAGATTAGCAGAGGCTGCATGGAGAGAACAGGCTTTGGAGATAGCTGGACCCGAGCTGGAATCCTGGCTCTGTCACCACTTGACCTGCACCATGACCTTAGTAAGCAAGTTACTTCATAAATCTGAATCTGTTTCCTCATTTGTAAGGGGCTGGAGGGTGGGGGCAATAGTGCCTTCCTCAAGCATTATGAGATAGAAATAAAGGAAACCTTGATTTCATGTGTTCAGTGGGAGGTCTTACAGTCACTGGAGGACACAGAAGTGAAGCTGACACCTTCCCTGCCTCAAGAGGCATCCTGTGGGTGTGTCAGGAGAGACCAGAGATGTCACATAAAGGCCTGACCATATGTCAGGTGATAGAATGGCTGATAAGGAAGGGGCACAAGGAGGAAGTGGTCAGCTATGGGGTGGAGTGTGTCAGGTCTGCCAGGTAGAGCAGGAAAGAGCCATCAGGACTTGCACGAGAGAGCACTGGGGGCACAAATGGCCATCATGTGGGAAAGCTAGGCAATCTGCTGGCTACACAGAAGTGCTCATCCTAGGTAAGGCACCCATGTCCCAGAGAAGAGCTTGCCCTGGATTTGCCCCTACCTTCCTCTCTTGTCTTCTGCCTGGGTAGGCAAGTGATAATGGCGCCTTTGCTTTGTCCTGAGTGTTATCTGTGGGGTGGGAGCAGGCAGGCTCTGAGGCTGGGCTTTTACCTCACTCCCCTCCCACTCTGCCATTATCAGCTGTGTCCAGATGGTCACAGGCTCCCTAATCTGGGATAATCGGAGGGTAGAGTCTCAGCTGGGACCCGGGCCTTTGTGCTGGGCTTTGCTAGGCCAGCCCCAGCTGGAGAGAGCCCGCAGACAGGGCCTTGGGGCTTTGGAAGATAGGGGCATGGAGCTGGCCCTATGCTGGAGGGGATGGAGGAGCACATGACAGCTCTTCAAAAAGCAATCTGAGTGCAAATAAGGAGAGCCCCAGCTGGGGCCTGACCATCTCTTCCAGGCCTCAGAAATACAGGCACAGCACCTGAACCACTGGGCCTTGCCTCACAGAATCTGTGGCATCCTTTGTTCCTTTTTTTTCCTCCACTGAGCTCACTCTTCCTGACCCAGCAATTTTCTGTTGTTGCCCTAGAGCCCCGGCTAAACCAGGTGCTTACAATGGCATCAGGGGCTTGTGCCCCTGTTAATGTTGAGACGTGTCCAGGTGCAAAGCTGGGCTGATTGGAGTCTTAGGGGCCTGTGATTCTGGAGCCTACCACCCTGTCTCTCGAGTTTGCTGTGAGCCTTGACCTCAAGGCTGCTCAGTTGTACACCTGTCTTTGTTCTGTTTTGCTTCAACTTCTTTTATGAGTTGGGGAACCCCACCTTGGCCCAGGCTTCTAGCAGTGAGCCTGGTTTGGAATCCTGTTTTTAAGGCCTTTATCCCAGAGTCTGAATCCAAGAGCTTGAGCTACTGCCTGCCTTATGGTTTTACAATTCTGTTTCTGGTTCTCAGATGTGTTTGCTTATAAGCTTGTGCCTCTTTTTAGTTGTCTAGCTTTTAATTTTATCTATCATTTCTAGGTGTTTGAATTGGTGAAGGTGGTTTAGAAAGGGAGAACCATCCAGTCCATAAGTGCCTCATAGATTCTGAAGTTTCATGAAATAAGTCATAGATTCTGCCTCTTGCTAAGTATATGGCCTTGGGTGAGTCTCCTCATCTTTTTAAGCCAGTTCCTTCTCTGTTAAAATGCAGATATTAGTAGCTAGCTCACTAAAAGTTAGAAAAGCAAACTGCTGATAACCTGAAATTTGAGAATAGTGGCTGCTGGGGGCTGGTGGTGGTGGTTGGGGTTAGGGGTATGGCTAAGTGGTAGAGTGCATTCTTAGCATGCACGGGGTCCTGGGTTTAATCCCTAGTACCTATGTTAACAAAAACAAACAAAAGAAAATAGTGACTGTCCTTGGGAAGAATGGGGTAAGAAATGGGTTTGGGGCCTACAAAGGCATTTGTAGTGATCTATTTATGAAGTTCGGTGGTGGGAACACACTTATTTTATTATAATTTTTAAACTGTACAAAATATTTTTTTCTTACATATGAAATATTTCATAATTTTTAAAAATGTCCACACTGCTATTATGAAGGTAAATGAGGTAACCATATATGCAGGTGCTTTGTAAAGAATCAAAGCAAGGAGCAGATACTGGGTATCACTTCTCTTAGCTAAGGAGGCTCAAGCTGGAACACAGACCCAACCTTTTGAAGGTTTTTATTTCTACGAGAAAAAGGGCAGTAAGTTAAGAGGCTCTTTACATGGAGGTGCCATGAGGGGAGCAGTGGTGAGCCTGAGTTCTCCCCTCCCCACCTCCTGGCGCAGGTGTGAGTCACCTGCCCAGGCTCTGGATGATGGTGACGCAGCCATGGGAGCTGATGCAGCGCTGCAGAGGTGGCTGGGCCTCTACCTGCCCACTGCTGGGGTCAAAGGTGAAGACCTTGTCGGTGCTTTCCCCGCGATCATCCCGCCCACCAAGGATGTGGACTTTCCCGTCACACACAGTCACGCCGCAGCTCTCCTGGGTGGACAAACAGACAATTAGCTACAATGTCCAGCCTGTCTCTAGATAGCCAGGTCAGACAAGAAAGCTTTGACCCACAAAATAAAAGCAGGCCATCTGGATGGCAGGCAGGAATTGCATGGGTCTGACTTCAGGCTCTGGCTTGACCCTTACTAAATGAATAGGCTTAGACAAGTCACTTCACCTTTCTGGGCCTCAGTTTCCTCATCTGCAAAGTGAGAAGAGTAATAGTAGCTTCTTCATAAAGTTCCTTTAACAGTTAATGAGATTAAGCATGGAAAGCATTTTACACAGTGCCTGGAATATAGTAAGCATTCCATTAACAATTACCACCCCACCAACTTAGGATCTCAGACTCAGAGAAGCCAGAAATCTCAGGCTCTTAGAATCACAGGAGGTCAGAGCTGGCAGGGACCACCAATCCATCCACACCCCTATAGAGTCTTTGGAGTTTTGGAAAGGGAACAGAACAGTGTGGGGAGACAAGGAATGCAAGGGCCAAGCTTCCAGGGCCTAGACTTCCCTTCTTTCATATCACTGGGACAAGGGAACTTAGCAAGTCCGTTTTCCATTCTCCCTCCTCCCCCCACAGTAGGCTACCAGCTAGTGGCCTTCAGAGCAGGAGAGACTGCAGGGTCATTCAGACCAAGCCCCACGTCCAAGGCTACAGCACTTGGAACTGGGGGTCGAGGTTCTGCCTTTCATGGCCTAACTGGTGGCCTCAACCTCTCTAAGGCTACTCTCCTTATCTTCAAAGTGCAAGGCTGATTATCATTGTAAGGACAAAGCTAGAGAACTATGTAAAACCACCTAGCATGGAGTCAGACACAAGACTCACTACCTCTGGGATCCAGATCCTTAGAAGTGGGTCTTCACTCTCCTAAATGGAACCAGTGTCAGGGCTGTGCCTCCACTTACCACAGGGCTGGGGAGGACAGCTGCCTCCCCCCAGACATCTGTGCCAGGGTCGTAGGTGAAGATTTTGCGCATGAGGCCCCCGACCACATAGATGGTGTCTTCCAGGGAGACAGCCTCAAGGCATCGCTGTGAGAAGGGTGCTGGTGACCGCAGGCTCCACCGGTCCTCCTTGGGGTCAAAGCACTGCACCTGAGGGGCAGGAGGAGCGGTAGTGAAGACTTATCCCCCAACTGCCCTGTTGCCCACACCGTTCATCTCTCTCTGTCGGGGGGACTTATTCAGCACATTTACCTATGTCTGCCAGGCCTGAGCTAGCGTCCCTACCCTCAGATGTGCTCATCCTGGTTCCATGTTCTACCCCCAACTCCTGGACTCCCATTGTCAAAAGCCTCTTCATCTTTCAAGGTCCAGGAAGAGGTCTGCATCCCAGGAGTCTGCATTAGTCTGTATTAGTGCTGTAGGTAGTTCTCAGAGCAGGTGCCCCGTAGAGATGCATTCTTGGCTGCTTCTACTATCCACCCTCTTCCCCCTTTTGTGGTCTGAGGTCATGAAAAGATTCCAGCTGGGGTGTCTTGCAGCCTCCATTCCTACCACTGTCCAGAGGCCTCCCAGGCCCATGGGTGTTTACGACACCTTCCACAGTTTCTAAGGGCTCATACCTGTACATGCCTGCTCACTTTACTCCCTGTTTCCTCAATTATTTCCTTGGAAGCCCCCAGAATGGCTTGTTCACATCAGTGCTGCACAAGACGGTACTAAAGGGCATTCCCCTAGCCAGCCCAGGAAGGTGTGCTGGGAGTGGAGTTGGAATAAGGAGGTGAGGGATCCTAGTTTGGGAGAGAGTCAGATCCCAGGACCACAGGCTTGTGAGGCCATCAGGGCAGGGAGGGAGCTGCCACAATGAATGTCAATTTTTATTCAAAAAAATCCTAGATGTCCAATATCAGAAAGTTTGGTAGACTATGATTCATCCACCCAGTAGATTATTACACATACACTGAAATGATGGCTGTGAAGAGTTTTCTAAGCATGTGGAAGGTACTTAGAAGAAAAAGCGGAATGCAAAATTCTACTAACAGTATGAACACAAAACTAAAAAGCTAAAGCCAATTCAGAGGAAGCTTAGAAGGCAATGCACAAAAATATATTAATAGCAATAGTTATCCTTAGGTGGTGAGATTATGAATGTTTTTTTCCTATTTCTCTGTTTTCTAGATTTTCAATAATGAGTGTATTTTTTATTAATGGAAGAAAAGCATTTAAACTAATCCCACCCTTGCCCTCACTTAATTTTTAAAATCTATGAAACCCATAGGGAACCAACCCAAACATTTGGGTCCAGACCTACTGTTTGACCTTGGGGTCGCCTCTCTGAATTCATTTCCTTGCCTGAAACATAGGGGTAACTCGTCAGGGCTGTCGATGAGATTAAGTGAGAAAAAGACATGAAAGCCCCAACTCTGTGCCTGGCAGACAGCAGACTTCCACTGCCCTCTCCCTGCCCACCTTATTGGTGCTGACGCCGTCCTGCTTGGCGCCCCCGATCACGTAGAGCCGGCCCACGCAGGGCGCCACGGCGGCGGAGCTCACCCCCTCGGGGAGTGGTGCGACTGCCGCCCAGGTGTTGGAAAAGGGGTCATAGCGTTCCACGCTGCGCAGGCGCCGCAGGCCGTCGAAGCCGCCCACTGCGAACAGCTGCGGATGAAGGGGGTCAGGAAGGTCGCAAGAGTTAACGAAATCTGCATCTCCCGCCCACAGCGTTAAGGGCCAGACCCACCTGGGGGCTCATCCCAGCTCCTGGCTCCTCCACCTCTCCCTCCGCCGCCGGTTCTACCCCAGCCCCCACCCCGCCACAGCCTCCCCTTTACTGAACCTTCCTTAGCAGATTTTGTCTACCAGCTGGGGATATTGACATTGGTTTGTAGGATGGGTACTGAATGAGGATTAGATCTGTAAAATACTTGGCACCAAGTTGATGCTTAATACAAATCGGTAGTAATTTCTTAGGGGTTTACCACCTCACTGAAATGATTCTAAGAAGCACTTTCGGAATTCAGAATGTAGCTTACAAAGATAATTGGCAGATTTTTTTTTTTTTCATTTTGGTCTAAGTGGCAAAGTCAAGATTGAGACATAGGCTGTTTGGCCCCATGTTGCACATCCTTGTTGCTCTGTTAGGTTGTACTATTACAGTAATTATTATTAACATTATTATGCAACTTTGGGCAATTCCTTTTCCTTTGGGGGGTTTCACATCCCTTCTTAGAGAACTGTAGAAGGCCTTTCCCCAGGAATTTATAAATCTCTACCATGGGCTCAGGGCAGCAGCTGCTGGGTGTCCCTACCTGCCCCTGCATGACCGCCATCTTGTGCCTCCACCTGCCCTTGTGCAGTGAGGCCACCTTGATCCAGGTATGCAGATGTGAGCTAAACATCCACACATCACGGCTGTTGATGTGACCTCCTAGAGTGAGAGAAGCAGCTTTTGATCCCAGGTCCTCTTGCTATCCCCAGCACCTCCAAGGAGCTAGAGACAAGGGTCCCCAGATCCAAAAGAAGGTTTAAAGGTAGACAACAGGGAAGACTTCCCCCTGGGCGTATGTGAGACTCTGGGGCTCTGACCCAGTCAGTGTGCTTTGAATGAGCAGTGGGAATGTCTGAATTAGAACAACAGGCAGAAAGTCTTGAAGGGAGAGGCCTGAGACATTCTGAGAGAAGCTGATCTTCACTGGGTGCCTTGTGGTGGTGTATTAGGCTCTGTGCTCAGGGAAGCAAAGAGAGGGTCACTTACCACTCTGCAGAAGGTAGTGGCCTCTCACTGCCAGAGCAATGACCAGAATTTCCGGTCCCCCACACTCAGCATTGGTATGCCCCAAGTGATTGGCTGAGGTGGTATTGCAGAGCCAGTTGGGCCAGGCACTGGGAGTGAAGGTTGTGGGCTCTCCCAGTGTCTGGCCATCCTGGGGTTCCTGACCAGTGACTCACCTCTCAGGAGCAACCTTTCCAGGGACAACCCTAGCTGCACCCCTCAGCCTGGGCCTGATCTTATCCACTTGTTTTGTAGCCCTTGCTGTGTATTTCCAGTATATCAGGCAGAGGCCCCACATGTTGCTCAGGGGCCATCAGTGGTCTTGGATAAGTTATCCAGTAATAAAGTATGGCCTGGTTGGTTGCTGAGGCCTTCCTGGCTCATTCTCCTTAACCTTCCCAGGTACCCACAGCTCCCTACTACATCAAGTGCAGTCTACTTAGGCCTGGATTCAAAGCCTCCCTGATCTGACTCCAGACTCCCTTTTCTGCTGTATCTACAATAGTGTCCCTACCTCTCCCAGAGACACTCACCTGCACTTTGGAGACCTGAGTAAGCAGGGTTCCTGCCTGCTTTCATGTCTTTGCCTGTGCTGTTCCCTCCAGTTTTCAAGGTCTAGCTGAAAAATCATCCCTTCCATGAAGCTGGACCAGATTCCTTGATTGGGAATCCAGATTACGAAGGGACTCAGAGCTCTGATCCCATTCTGCTTGGTAAAGTGAAGTCTATGTCTCCCCTACTCCAGGGGAGCAGGCACTGTGTTTTATTCTCTGAGTCTTTAGGACCCAAATCTCAGATGTCAGACTAATATTTGCCATTTTCAAGACAACAGGGAAATTCTTAGTCTCCCTATAAAATTTGGTTGTCCTGGGAATTAAATAATCTAAGCTGTTTAGCATAATGCACAGCACATGGTAGACTAGATGAAGAGAAGTGATTAATACAACCTGAATTGAAGTAAACATTGCTGAATAAAGGGTGGAGTCACACCAGTGATTGGCTCTGCAGTACCACCTCAGCCAGTAACTGTAGGTTATCAGGAAAGATCCCGCGCCCGCCCCCGCCCCCCCCCCCCCCCCCCGCCAACCCAGTTGGAGGGAAGAACAAAGAGGGCAGTGTGCGGGAGATGGTGAGCCAATCCTGTGGGACGCTGGCTGCGGTTCCGCCCTCACCAGAGACATAGACATCATTGCGGAGAGTACAGGTTGCGAACTCTGAGCGCGTGTATCCCGGCAAGCTGGGCAGTGGGGTCCAGCGCTGGCTTTCTGGATGGTAGATGTCGGCGAAGGGAAGCTTCAGGAGCCCTTTGCGGTCGCAACCGCCAATGACCACGATCACTTCAGCTAGGTCCATGAATCTGGTGTGGGGACAAGCCCAGTGCTGGTTGACCCGCACCCAGGTTTCAGCCCTCTCACCCTCTTGTTGACCGCACTGCCTTCCCATGCCCTTCTGCTCCCCACCCTTCCCATGCTGGACTCTGCCACTTCCAACCTTCTCTCTAGTAATTGATAGAAAGAGCATCACTACTCCTTACCCTATTCTACTGACCTCTGAGTTACAGGAAAGGAACTTAACAGAGCCCATACCCTTACCTAGAAAAATCACCTCGTTTAATCCTTAGGTCAGTTCTGTTAGGGAGAGATTATTACTCCTTTTACAGAGGAGGAAACAGGCTCACAGACTTTGGCTTGCCAAAAGTCATGTAGCCAAAAATGACAGAGCTGGAATTCAAGCCCAGGTTGGTATGCCACTAACCCATTCTCTTCACCCTTGTCTGACCTCCATCATGGACTGCTAATTCTGCTACATCCCTCCTCTGGTAACCATCTCCTAAACCCATCCCCTAATCATGAAATACACTGAGCCAGGCTATACACCCTTTCAGCAAACATTCCCCCTCCCACTGACCCCTCAGGCTTCTGACTTCACCAGAATTTCCAGACCCTTTAGCCAATGGTTTACTACCTAATCCTTTGACAAATATTGAACATCTTCTTGCACTAACTAGGCCCTGAGTTAAGTGTTGAAGATACAGTGATGAGTAAGACAGAACCCGTCTCTTATTCCTCTGAGGGTGACAGACCATCTTGATCACTCCACTCAAAGTCTAACAGTCTGCATTCCAGGGGTGGGAGTAGGCCTTTTTCAATTTTTCCCCAGGCCCTGCCTATTTGTACCCTTTACTAGATTGCGCTCCTAGAGGGTAAGGTGTGTTTTCAGATCACTCCTGAGTGTGGGGCACGAGACAGAATATGCGCGAGTTGTGAGGTCCCTGCATTTCTTCATTGAATTGTGAACTCTGCCCAGCACCAAGCCTATGAAATGTCTGTTGAATGTATGACTGAATCTCTTTCAAGAGGCACTGCCAAGTGCTTGGGTTAAAGGATGATGGAGGAGTGAGTGAGAAGTGAGTTGAAGAATACAGGAATAAGGAAAGGCATGAGGCAAGGGGGCAGGTAGCTGTACCTCCGCGGCCTGGCCCGCAGCACGCCAGCCTCGCGGCCCAGAATGAAGCAGGCTCGGGCTTCGAGCAGCAGCGGGCGGCACTCGCCACAGGCCTGCAGCAGCTCGTCAGCCTCCACTTTCTCCAGGAAGTAGGCAGGTGCCAGCAGGGGCAAGCGCACGTGCTCCAGCAGGCGCCGCAGCTGTCCGCGGCGGGCAGGCGTGTCGTGGCGCACCCAGCGCATGGCCGCCTCGAACACAGCCTCCTCGCGCACCACACCCAGCGCCGGGTCAGCCAGCAAGGCCGCCACCTCGTCGGGCGCCAGCTCCAGGAAGTCGGCGTGGCACGCCACCTCGGCGAAGGCCTGGCGCAGCACGCGGCCGCAGCGCTCTGCCAGCGAGGAGAGTGAGAAGGCAGCGGCTACACGACGCAGCGCCAGGCTGTTGGCGGCGCGCAGGCGGCCCTCGAGAAAGCGCGTGCAGGCTTCGCGCAGGCCCGCCACACCCAGCCGCTCGGCCAGCGCCAACACTGCAGCCGCCTCCTCTTCGGTGCGCAGCCGCACGCCCGCGCCATACACGTAGTCGAGCACCACGGCCAGCGCTGCCGCTGCCCCTGCCGGACCCATGCCTAACACCTCTGGCACCACGGGCACCACGGACAGTTCCCCCTCCGGCCGCCCATTCGCAAACAGGCTGTGGAAGTAGGCGCTGCCCGCGCTAAGCGCGGCACGGTGACATGGGAAGTCGCGGCCACCAGTGTGCAGCACCACGTCGGTGAGGGTGCCGCTCCGCCGGTATGCATTGAGGGTCTGCAGGACACGTTGCGCGTGGCAGGACCCCGCGCATGGCGCCTCGGAGCCCCGCTCCGACTCCTCTGGCACTGGGCCCTCGCACATCCTGCTGGGCAGAGAACACAGACAGCGTCGGCAAATCCACCTGGCTGGGGCCGGGTTGGACGGCAGGAGGGCTCTTATCCATTCATTCCCTTGGATGGTTCACTAGTTTATTCAGAAAGGTGAGCAGGAACTGAACGCGTGTGCTTTCATTCACACAATTGCTCTTCCTTACGTCTACCCTTCCATATTTTTAATGGCCTCGGTAAGCTAGTCCCTGCCTACCCAAAGGACTAGACCCTATCTTAGCTGTGCCACCTTCTCCCCCACTGACCTACTCCAGCCGTTTTGCTCTTTTTGTTCTTCAAACTCCCTAAGCTTTTTCCTATCAGTATTGGCAGGAGGCAGATGGCATACTCTCAAATGGGGTAATTTGAGAAGAGTCTAATATTAAAGGAAGAATTTACAAAGGCATAGACAGTGTTCCGAGACTCCCACAAGGACTAGAGCAGTGCCACGTGGCTACCAACAGCAGGGAGCCCTTACCTATCCAGGGTCTGAAGGCAGAGGCCTGGGAGGTTATTGAAACTTGCACAAAATATCTGTATAAGGAGGGCCCCCTGACAGGAGGTAGTCTTTAGTCCAGGAATTCAGGTGACCCCACAGAGATCCAGTGTGTAGGCAGGGTATAACTCTACCCCGCTCTCCTCACCTTATCCTCTTTCCTAAGGCTCTCCTGTAAGTGCTCCCCCATTGACCACACCCTGATTATTCTATTTAATATCTGCTTCTCCCCGCAAAGTACAGGATCTGGCCCATAGTAGGTGCTTAATTAGTACCCATTCAAGGTTGAATGAATGTAGTAATCTAGTATTTACTGAGAGCCTATTCTCTGCCAGGCAGTGAACAAGATATAGTCCCTACCCTCTTGGAGCTCTCAGCTTGGCGGAGGCCCCATGGGGAAGTACAGAGCATTGGGGAGCTCAGAAGGGGCATTGAACCCAGTTGGAGCAGTCAGGGAAGGTGTCCCTGAGGGGGAACCATCAGACTGAGAAGAGTAGGTAGAATTAGCCAGGTGAAGGGAAGGGAGTGGAGGGAGTAAGTCTCCAGCTGAGAGAACAGTCTGTGGACTCAGAGGGAAGAAGGGCATGAGGGAAGAAGGGCATGAGGTTAGAGCCTAGGCTGGGAGGGAAGTTGGCCCTCTCTCTCTAGTGAGTTCTCTGTTCTCAAGGAAGCCCTGTGGGGAAGTGAAAAGAGCTGGCTCTGAAGACTGGTCTGGGTTCTAATCCTGCGTCTACCACTGACTCACTGTGTGACCTGCACAAGTCACTCCCCCTTCAGGTTCCTAATCTGAAATAGGGTCGTAATGCCCCTCTCATGCAGTTGTTGTGACTTGGTGACTATTAAATGGATTGTATGAGAGGTGCTTGGTACACAGTACAAGCTCAACAAATGTTTCCTCACATGTTTTTACTATGTGTGCTAGTTGCTTTTATGTCCATAATTTCATTTGATCCTCACAAACCTGAAAATTTCTTTAAACTCTTTCCTCCCTTCTTTTTAAAGTTTGTCATGCAGTAACAATCACACAGAGGGAACCTGTCCTTTGGAGGTTGCTGTGAGGATCAAAGGAGGAGTGTTTGTGAAAGCATTCTACAGACTGAAAGGCTGGTTGGGGTCTGGCCATTACAAACATATAGCCTCTGCTTGCACACCTCCAGGGACAGGGCGCTCACTCCTTTATGTGGCACCTTACTGTAGGGGAGCAGAGCTCTGCTATCTGCCCCTTGCCTCTCCTTCCATTCTCTTGATATCAGCTGCTCTGCCTCCTCTGAGACTGCTTTGCCCTGGAAGTCAGATTTGCCTAGTAGTCAGTCTGGCTTTCACTGCTCATGCCTTATCCTGGGTGGTGGATCCCTTGTCTCAGCATCAAAGGAAATGAGCTCTCTGGTGAGCAGGGTCTCAGGAAGTTAGCTACTTTGCCCAAGTAGAGGGGCTGGGCCCTGAATCCACCTGGCTCTAGACTCTGCATACCTAGTGGGTTAGCCACACTTGGTAGGGTTGGGGTGTGTCCCAAGAAACAGTCCAGGACCAGAGGAAGGAGGTGAGAGCAGTCATGGGAGCATGCTGCCCCTATTCTTTTCTCTGCTGGCTGAGAAAGCAGCCGCACTTTGAGCTGAGGCCCAAGAGGGCAGGTCATATCAGCACAGGAGGGACTTCTCTCTACAGAGATGTGACTTCTCTTTGCAGAGATATCCTGGCACAAAGGGTTGCCTGGAGAGGGGAGGGAGTCCCCTCCTGGGAAGTGCGCTAGTAGTTTTTCATTCATTCTCCTGCTGTCTACTGTGCTGGGCACTGGACACAGTAGGACATCAGACCCCATTTCCACCCTAGAGATTTCCAGTCTTGGGGCTGAAGGACACCCCGTTGGAACATGAAGGGTAGGGAATTCCCAGGCAGGGCTTGATGCAGTTTTCTCCCATCCCAGCTATGAGTCTAGGCGTCTCAAGCTGAGGGTCCTGACACAGACTGAGGGACCCACCCCCTAGACATTGACATGCCACCCTGTCTCTCTTTCATACCCACATCCACTCACACAAACACACTCAGACTTGTAGATACCAGACAGCCAGGGCAGCCCTGCATCCTAAATCCCCAAGTGTACCTGGCACTTACCTGGCCATGACCTCTCCCAGGCACTCTACAGCTGCTGCTCCTGCACTGACCACTCCTGTCTGTCCTGCTGCCTGCAGCCCTGGCAGCCTGGGCTCCAATGTCCCTGCCGCTCTGCCTGGACTCCCTCTCAGGCTCAGCTGCAGGAGGACAAAGGGGCTGGACGCCAGAGGGGAAGGGAAGGGAGGGGAGTTAGGAGGATGGGGAGGAGGGGATGCTGGGCTTTTGTTCTACTCTTGGACCAACCCTGGGAAGGGAGAAGGGAGGAGGTGGGGGTAGATGTGGGATTGACTGTATGTACAACTCTGGGATCCGCATGCCTGGATTGGGAGTGATTTGGCACTAGCTGTGCCCCTGAAGATACATGGATGTGAGGGTGGGGGACGGGGTGTGGGGGCTGGGGGGTTTAAGTGTGCAGGTGTTCCAGAATACCCGTATGTGAACGTGGAAGTGCATGGGGACATGGTGACTGTGTGGCATTGGGGTAGGTGTGATTGAGTAGCTATAGGTGTGACTAACAATGTAACTGCACAGTTTAGAGGTCTGGGTTTTTCTCCTGCCTCTGTGTGACTCTGTACTGTGTTCCTACGTGACAGCAGACATGTCACCGTGGGATTTTGTGTATCTGGTTATATGCCTTGTGTATCCCTATCTCTCTCTGTCTGTATCCCTATGTGATAGTTCATTTCTGTGTGTAACAGGGGGGCTGTCTCATGGACTGTGTGTGTGGACAGCATGTGGTCCTGGGGCTGTGGTATGGTGTGAGTTGAGGTGGTTTTTACTTGACAGTGTACTCGCCTTGGAGAGGGCACAGTGAAGCAGGTGTGGTGTTAATGGGCTCGCCTGGTGGGGGTGGGGGTGCGAACAAAGTAGCTCTGGGCTGGCCTGGCCTCCTAGAACCAGAGGAAAGTGGTTCCACAGGCTGGTGTCTGATCACTTGCTACCTCTACAAAGGGCCACAGGGCCTGTGTCTGTGGGGCAGGCAAGGGGATTTGCCTTCATGGAAGATGGCACCAGTTTGGGAGGAGGTTGTCTAGATAAGAGCCTCAGTGGTCCTGGGGCACCTGGAGCCTGGTCCTGGGACTCACCATGCAGCTCCAGGGTGATCACTGCCCACCCCTTGGACTCAGCTCTTCATCTCAGCAGGCAAGATGGTCTAATTGCGACTCCTGCTCTGCTAATCTTATTGGGGTTACTGTGACGCTCAAGAGGGTTTGTGAGTGAAACCCACGTGCCATGTAGTCTGTGAGGCTGGGATCCTGTAGGAACCTGCCCCCCAGAGGTTCAGGCAGGCCAAGTTTGTGGAAAGAGTCATGATGGGAGAGGGTCACTGTGATGCTGGCCAAGTGTGTGTTGGATGGGGAAGAGTCTGTTCCATGGACTTTGCTCCGGGGAATGGTGTATCCCATAAAAAAGGGGTGTATGTGTTGCTGTGTGTTAAAGGATGTGAGCGATTCGGGCACCTTTACACCTATACTTGAGAAGGAAGGCCCTGGAGGGTATGGAGGGTGGACTCAGCCTGGGAAGGTCTCATCCACTAAAGCTAAGAGAGGAAGGAAGGGGTAGGTCTGCAGGGGTGGCAGGAAGAGAAGGGCCTGTTTCTCTGTAAAGGGCACTTAGGCCATCCTCCACAGACAAGGGAGGACCCAAGGAGAGCATTAGGAAGGTGGGCTTCTCAGTAACCCCTCAGGTCGAGGGACAGGAGCTAGGATTGACCACAGGCTGTGGGCTTAGCTGAGGGTGGAGAGGGGTCCACCCATCTGCCCAGCTAGGGGATGGTCTTCATCCTTCTTCCATTGTTTGGGGTGAGGAGAGGCAGCTGGACTGCCTCTGCATTGGGGAATGGGTGGGTGGGGTACAGTGTAGGGCTCTGGTGAGAGTGGGATGCTGACTGGCTGTTCCACTCAGAACTCCCAGTCCCCCCTCCCCACTCCTGAAGACTCTAGGATCTCAAGTTGCCCGAGTGTGGCCAGGAGCCTGGGACATGCTGGCCAGTGGGCCCAGGGGCACTGACTGGACAGGAAAGGGCTGGCAGGAAAGGTCAATTGTGGTTTTTTTGGGAAGGACTGCCAGAGGCTGGAGAGGAGGTTACTGGGGCATTTGGGTGGGGCAGTGTGCCCCACTCCTGACCCAGACATTACAAGTTTCACTCACACTTCCTGGTGCCCAGGAGAGGCTGGAGCTGACCTCTGCCCCAGGAAGGGAGCACTTGGCAGATGTCTGAAAGTGATGCTCCCTGGGGCCAGAGCCTGGGGGGATTCCGGCTCTACCACTTCTAAGCTGTGTGGCTGTGGACAGTCACTTTACCTCTCCAAGACTGTCTCCTGCATGATATGGGGACACGGGTTCCCAAGCCCAGGGCTGTTAAGGAAGCCCTGGCACAAGGTGAGGCAGGGGAAGGGCACCACCATGCCACTCTCCCATTCATTTCTGAGAGTGGTTCTTCCTGTCATGGGACCTGAATCCCAAACCCAACAAGTTCTGTCCCTACCCTTCCACTGACAATTCAGAGATGACACATGTCAAGGTGGCAGCTTTAATCATCTTGTCCAAGGTCCCTCAGGCTCCCTCTGCTGTAGGCCTCCTTGGCCATATACGCACCCTTTACCATGCTTGAACACTTTGCCCAGGTGGCCCCTGCCCTGTGCCCACTGATGTGGGAACCTGAGGTTGTGTCAGTTTGTGGATCTCCTGGGCCCTCAGGCCAGTCTGCCCTGGAGGCCTGTTGGACACTTGGGTGTGGGATCCATCAGCCCCAAGCCTGCTCTTCTGGCCATCTCTAGCTGCTCCTAGGGGATGGCTCAGGCCCTCTCGGGCAGGGCCAGCAGCAGCAGGAGGCTGGACAGGGGGGAGGGTCTCCACCACTGCAGCAGTGTTCCTCCCAGGCTGAGCTTTCTTGTGGGTTGAGACTGATGGAAAAGCACAGGCCCTCTAGGCAGGAGAGACATGAGAAGTCTGTTTCCTTGCAGCGCAGACAAGAGAACAGACATACGGGCACACGTGGCTCCACATCCTCCATTGCCACAGGGGTCATGGAATAGCCCAATGACCCCTCAAAGCTTCCAGAACAGGATGCAAGGGAGGGCCTCAGGGAGAGGACCAGGCCCCAGGCCCCAAACTTCCCAGAAGGAGCCCTGGGCCTGCAGGGGCATCTGGGAGGCTGGAGAGGGGAGCCCCTCCAAGAGAGGCCATGGCTGACAAGGGGCTGGAGCCGACAAGGAGGCTCTCAGAGCACGCTTCTGCTAGCTCTCCAGGCTTCCCTGTTCTCCACATGAGGTACAGACTGGACAGATCAGTCTTCAGCTAATGCCCACTCTGGTCTGTGAGGATCTTGGCACGGCTGCTGCTCCCTCGGGGGGCCACAGGGGCGGTGGTGCTGTTGGCGTACGTGTCATAACTGTTGTCTGAACATACAGAGAGCTCATCGGAGACCTCCATGCCATCGCTGATCTCTGTTGGGCCAGAGGAAGCAGAATGTGAGTGTGGGGAGGAGAGAAATGGATGAGGATGGCAGCAGATGCGGTGGGAAGAATGGTCTGTGGCAACAGGTGTGATATTGAGTTTGGCATTCAAGGCCCTCCTTGGTCTCTGTGAACCCTCTGGCTGCACCTCAGTCTCCTCTCCCTTGGAACTCTACCTTCCAGCCACAGAAAACTATGCGCACCCTCGTGAGCTTGCCATGCACGAGTTTACTCTCCTCAGGGCTCTGCATATACTGGCCTGTCTTCTGGGAGCGATCTCCTGATACTACCTCCTTTTCTTAAAATCTGGCTAAATTCTTCTTATTTCTATTATTGCAGCCTCCTCTTGAGCCCCCAGGCCAGGATGGTGCCTCCTCATGGCTACCCTGCTCCCACCTGCCCCATCATACCCTGTACTGTCACTGTCTGTGGCCCCCACCGGCTGAAGCACTTTAAGGACAGGGGTGAGGTCTGGGCATCTGTGTGTCCCCAGTACCTGGCACAGTGCTGGACACATAGCAGAGGCTCAGAAAAGGTCTGCTGAAGGAAGCTAAGCCCATCCCAAGGGGACTCAGGGTACCTTGGGGGGCTGAGGGTCCCTGAAGAGGACTTCTCAACCTGGAGTGGGCAAGGTGTGAGACCTGTGGCTGACTCCTCAGGGCCAGGACTCAGAAGGTGCTAGGCCTTTCTGGCACTGCAGAAGAGGGTGGGGGGGGGGGTGCTTCGGGCCTAGGGGACAGAACTTGCCAGGCCTAGGTGCTAGCCTCCTGCCTTCCTTTCATTCTACCCATCCTTTCTCACTTCTCTGGGCCAGGCACAGTGCAGGAGCCAGATGACCAAGGGTACCCTGGCTTGGCCCCTTCTAAAACCTCCCCAGTGTCGTCAGAGGGCTGTGGGACACCAGGGGGAGGCACTCCAACCCAGCTTCGGCGCTTAGGGAAGGCTCCCAGGAGAAGGGTTTCTGAGCAAGGGTAGGGGAAATTAAGTACCCCCAAAAGCAAGAATCTCTGTATCCTAAGCACTTATAACAGTGCCTGGCATGTATTTGTGGAAGGAATAAGTGAATGAGTAGATGTTCACAGGCTCCTGAGAGTCAGCCTCACTGGGCTCTGGTTCATTTAAGCTGTGTATACCAAGTACCCCTCTGGGCCAGATGTGGCACTAACCCTCCCAAGTACCCTGTGAGGGGAAGCTAGCCCATTTTACAAATGAGGAGTCTGATGCTGAGGGAGGTTAGATCATGTGCTCTTGTGCACACAGCTGGGGGATAAGCTGATATTTGAATCCAGGTCCATCTGGCTCCTAAATGTCTCTCAAATCTTTCCTCTGTTTCCATGCCCGCATCTCTCATCTGAATTACTGGTTTCCTTGCCCCCACCTTCCCCCTCTAACCCACCCTCCACCCTTGTTAAGGGTTGATTTGTGTTTCCCAAAATTCATATGTTGAAGTCCTAATCCCGGCACCTCAGAATGTGACCTTTGGAAATAAGGTCATTACAGATGTAATTAGTTAATATGAGGTCATCAGGGTGGGCTCTAATCCAAAATGACTGGTGTCCTTATAAAGAGGGGACCTTTGGACACAGAGATGCATCTGCAAGCAAAGGGGAGAGGCCAGGACCAGATCTTTCCCTCACAGCCCTGCTTACACCTTGATAATGGACCCTTGGCCTTCAGAACTGAGATAATACATTTTGGTTTTTAAGCCACTCAGTTCATGGTACTTTATTACAGCCCTATGGTAACAAAGAAAAATCTACCTGTAATCCTCTTCTGCTATCAGAACAAAGCCCAAGCTCCTGACCACACACACTTGAGGCCCAAGTTCTTCCCAAGTGCCATCCTGGGGTGAGTCAGCCAGAGGCCGTCCCTTCAAGCCAGGTACAATGATGTTTAGTTCTTGGTGCCCAGCAAGCAGTGCCCCATCACTACCTCTGAACACATGCTGTTCCTGCCTGGAATGCCCTTCCTTCCCATTTCAGCTATATCCCCCCGTAAAGTAGGCCCTAAAACCTTCCTAACTGCTCCAGGGAGGTCTGAACCCTTCTGTCCTCCTTGCACCCCACTCTGGCTCAGCACCCCCATCTGTTAGAGCTCTCATGACACCTAATTTTCCATGTGTGTGTTTACAGCTGCCTCCCCCATCAGACTGGGAATGTCAACAGGGGTTAGCAGCAAGCAGAGGTGAAATCAATATTTGTGGGGTCTATGTATGAACCAGGCATGGCAGGATGGGCCTTCAAAGCAGCCTCCTCCCTCCACCCCTGTATGTCACCCTTGCACACCACCCATAGGGCTAACACTGAGCCACAGTACCTGGCTGCATGTGGAGGGGTGCACATTTCTGTGTGTGTGTGTGTATTTGCACACCTCTGTACAGTGTGGGCATGAAGCTAGGTGGGTATCTGTACCGTGTCCCTACCGGTATGTGCTGCGTGTGAAGTGTGTACATACCCACCTGTGTGCATGTGTTGGGTGCAGAGAACAGAGCACAGAGCCTATCTCAACCTATCTGCAGGGCTGCACACCTGAGAAGATGAGTTTCTCCTTCATGATGCTGACGTCCCGGCTGGTCCGGCGTACCGCAGCGCTCAGCATGATCTGCTCAGGGTTGTAGCTCCGTATGCCACCCAGGCGCCACCTGCAGAGACAGCCCCATGGGCATCAGGTCTTTCCCCTCCCTTCCTGGGAGCAGGGATCTTGCCCACTCCCATGTTTTCTCTGGATCTGGCCTGAGACCAGCAGGACTCTTGTCTGGTACAGATGGGGAAGCTGAGGCCCAGAGAAGGGCAGAGCTGGGGCTTGAGTCAGAGTCTGCTCTCAGCCAGGGCTCTCCAGTCCTCTTACCTCTAGAACCCTAGATCTACTCCCCTTGCCCAGGAAGATGGTTTGGGGTTGGTTACTTATGTTTCAGGTGCCCCCAGTTATACACCTAGCTCTCTTTGGATAGGACAAATTTGGGGGTGGGGGGTTCTTAGCAGGCATGAACTCTGATGACCCACCTGGGATACACACCAGTCTTGAGGAGCCCCAGCTGATGTCACCTACAGCTCCACCATCAGAACCAGGCTGAGTGAAGCCAGTGAGGAACCCCCAGAGGAAGTGAAGGAAAGCAGGGAGGGGAGGGGAGACAGCAGGGAGCTTATCTTCACGGGTGCACAAGGCAAGGGTGCTGGAGTGACTTCAGGGTGGGGCCTGCTGCTGCTCTGTTCCAACAGCCCTGAAGGAGTGGGGTGCATAATCCCTAATGGGGAGGGGCAGGCTGGGGTGTTACCCCTTTAATGATGGGGAAAACTGGGGGCAAAATTAATTGAATGGGCTGAGAGATGGGGCTGCATAGGTCATGTAGGGACCAGGCAGAGCTGGGAGAACTTGGGCTCCTTTGCACAGCCCTGGGTACAGTTTTTGCTGTTAAAGTTTTTCTGAACTAGCCCCAAATCCCTGGCCTTTGAACTTATATTTTTCTTGGAACCTAGACAGAAGGACTCATTGGACCCCCACCCCCACTCAGGGAAGTGGGGATCAGTTTGGAAACAAAAACCCAATCCCTCAGGGCCCTGAGCCCTGCTGGAGTGGGTGGAGGGAGCCCAGACTTCACCAGAAATCGGTTGTTTCCAAATGGGATCAGCACAGCAGAAATGAACAGAAAGGACAGGCAGACAGGTGGATGAATAAAGCAGACAGACAAGGGGAAAGCCAGAGGCAGAGGGGAAGGCAGCCTGCACTCTTGCTGGGCTGGCTGCCCTACATGTCCTTGAGGACAGCATTTGGGTCTCTTACTTATCGCTGTGTCCACCCCACCCCCTAGCACTGAGTACTATAACTATTTGATGAGTGAATGAATGGAAAAATGAGGCCCACAGGGAAATGATCTTCTTCCATAGGGTCCTCTCCTCCATCAGGCCTTTCCTGACCCCCAGGAAGACAGTGATGCTGCCCTGGTTGTATCCATGGAGCACACTGGGGCTCTGGGTGGGAAGGCCTGACTCCTTGCTACAGGCCCAGTACATACCCAGCCACCACGTGTGTACATATGCCGACTGAGATGGTGGAAGGACCAGGTAAATGGCTGTTTGCTGGGTTCAGTCCCGCAGTCAGGGAGCACAGAGTTCCTCCTCCTAGAAGCTGGTCAGTGAAGGTGCCTGACCCAGGAAGGCCCAAGGCACTTGACCAAGGGGGACTTGGATCCCCAGGACTTAGGTCTTACCTTGGAAATTAACATTAAACCCAGGAGGAAAGTGTCAGGCCCGGCCGGGTCTGCACAGCAAGGTACATCAGGGATAGGAAGCTCAACCACTGGGGATCCTTCCCAGAGGAAAGTGGGGGACGCTGTGCACATGGGGGGAGATGCGGGCTGGGAGTCAGAAAGTGAAGAAGTGATAGGAACAGATGAGAGAGACAGACAGAAAAATAGAGAGTGAGCGATGTGAGAGGTGGGGAAGCAACAGGTGGGCAGGGAGAGAGAGAACTTGATAGGCTGTGCGGCAGGTAGTGGTGAAGGCCCTGCCCAGAGTGCCAAACTTGGGAGTGGAGGTAGGGGTGATGCCAAGGAAGAACCCCCTCCCCAGAGGGAAATGCTTTGGTGCTGAGAGAGGCCAGGTCAGCAACATACAAGGAAACACTTGTTCCTCGTCTGTGGGAAGAACAGAGAGCAGAGGGACACACACGGCAAGATGGGAAGAGAGAAGGGAGGACTGCAGGGGAAAGGAGGGGAGGAGAGGAGGCTTCAGGCAGGGAAGGTGTCTGGGAGGGTGACCCGGGCCCAGGGCTCTCAAGAGGCAGGCTTTTGAACGGAAGTGGAGAAGGGGCGGCGGCGAGAAGGGAGAAAGAGGAGCAGGAGGAGGAGGACCACACCAGAATTACCTGATCAAGTGATAGCTGTGAGATGCCAGAGTGCAGCAGAGAAGGGGAAGGGGAGGGAGAGAGAGGAGGGACATGCGCCGGATCAGAGCAGTATGGGACAGAGAGAGAACATCAGTCAAGAATAAAACCCCAGCCCGCTGCTTTATGGTTGAGTTGGGGCCCCAGCTTGGCCCTAAAACCTCCTGGGACCAACCCTCACCTCCCCTGTGGCTACCACCCCAGCTGTTGTCCTGAGGGGTGGAGAGGTCTGCAGCCTGGCATGACTGTGTGAGTGCTGTGGGAACCCATACCCTAGGTAACAGGCAAGGAGACAAGCCTGGAGGGGAACCAAAACTTGCCCAAGTCCACACAGCAAATCCTGGCACAGCTTGGCTCGGGACTCCCAGCTGGTTGCTCATTCCAGAAGCCACCCTGCTCTGGCTGAGAGGGGACAGGCTGGGGGCCACTGGGAGGCCTCCTTCCCTGAACAGGGTGGTCTGGTCAGGACAACTCCTGGCTGAGGGCTCAGGAGGACGCTCACCTGGCTAGGGTGGGGGCTGGCCTGTCTTGGGCAGGGAAGGCCATGGAAGGTAGTCAGGGCCTACTCACTTTTGGACCACGAAGATGCCAATGATGAGGGTGAAGGAGATCAGGTCGGCGGTGACCCACATGAGGCAGTACTCGTCCGGGGGCTGTGGACAGATGGCCCGTGGCCAGCCTCCAGTCATGGCTGGTCCAGACCAAGGGTCCATGGGCAGGAGGACCCCACATCACAATCAGGGAGGGGCAGAGGAGGTCCTGGAGGGGGCTTGAGATTATACTTTGTAGAAGTGGGCTCTAGGCACCAGGTTTGGGTGTGTGTGTATGTGTACACAGGATAAGAGAGATCTGTGCAGTGTTCAGAGTAGAGGTGGTATGTGTTAAACCTAGAAGGTCTGTGTGCTTAAGGGGCTTAAAGTGAGAGCTGAATAATGAAAGACAAGTAGCTGAACATGAGGGTGTGATGTGACTAGCAGGTGAAGAGGTGTGTGGCATCCGTGTGGCTCTCATTGTAGGGTGTGGAGTGTGGGGGCTTCCTCCCCAGGGGATGCGTAGAGAGGGGACAGGGAGGGCAAAGCCTCCAGACTGGCCAGGCCTCCCACCCCCTCAATCTCAGGTAATGTGTGGAGGAGGGGTTGGGGCTGGGTGAGGGGCACTTCCTGCTGTTGGTCAGCTCCTGTGGCCTCAAATTTTGTGCTCATAGCTCCTGCCGCCACAGTCAGTTACATCATCTCATTCCAAGCTGAGCCTTCAGAGGTTTTAAAGGACAGTGGGTGAGTAGACGGAGATAACCACCTGTAACCTAGATCTGGTTCACTGTCATTGTCTTAGCTGTTAATGGGACTGTCCATCTGCCTTGCATGTCCTCAGGGAGGTGGCAGTGGGAGCACAGGAGGGAGGTTAAGGGCTCCCCAAGCTCCCCGGTTGGCAGAACTGGGACTGGAACTCAGGTCTGTCTTCAGGTGCTGGGTCAACCAGCTGAAAACTGGTCTTACTGGCTGTAATCTCTGAACAGATTTTATTCTTGTCTTATTACCCTCTTTCCCCAATAACTTCCCTTCCTTTAAAACAAAACATGATAATCCCCCAAGCCAAAAAAGCCCAAGGAGGTATTTATTTTTCAAGGGCTCTTGATGTTTTTCATCATGTGGCTCAGGCCCAGGTTCCTCCTACCTCCCAGCACCTTAGTGCAGACCCCAGAGGCCATAGGAATCCTCTTCGTGCCTCATGCCTGTCACCCCCACCTGCCTGCACTCCCCCACCCTGAGACCTCCACAGAGAGACAGCCCCAAGTATGGAAACTGCCTCCCACACCTGGTGTCACAGGCAGCTGTCTGCTCCCAACATCCCCGCAACTCACCATGATCCAGAGTGGGGAAGGCACCTGGGACAGGGTGTGGGAGTTGTCAGAGGTGACAGACGGGACCCCCGCGCACCACAGCAGGGAGAAGAGCCACGGGGCATTGACCGTGTAGAGGTTCACACTCAGATTCCAGGATGCATAGTCCCTGTGGGGCAGGGACAGAGGCTGGTTGGCCCTTGGACCCGTGTCGGAAGCTTGTAAAGCAGGGCCCTTCACAACCTCATGCCATCCTCACAACTGACCCTGGAAGAAGGCATCCCCACCCCCAGAGGGCCAAGCTCACATACAACCCAGGTCTGCCTGATTGTTCGCCACCTCTGCTCTTTGGACCCTGAGCCCCGTGAGTCCAGTCCTCCAGGTGAGCCTGGGCACCTGAGCTCCTGGCGGGACACCTGAGTGTAACGCAGGTTCAGCCGCTGGATGTGGCCTCTCCGCAGGCTGGCAGCTGCCTCCTTGGAACCCGATGTCTGCTGGAAGCCAGGAGCCACCTTCTGCACGAAGGGCCTCTGCCTATTAGGCAACCACAGGACCTGCGGGCAGGAGAGGAGCAGCTTCAGGTTTCTCTTCTGTAAGGTGGGGTTAGGATGTCTACCCCTCCCTAATGGAGTACCTGGAGGGGGTAAAAGTGAGAGGACCTGGCATGCAGTGAAAACTTACATGTAATAATCATCTCCAGGGACGACTCAGTCCCAGCCAAGGCTGGGAATTGCTCTGGCAACATTTCAGGAAGTTTCCCCTCCAGACCCAAGTCAGGACAAGACTGATAATCTCTCAAACATCAGTTACTCTGCATGTGGGACACCAGTGTCCAGTGTGCTGTCATAGTTGGTATTGGATTCCTCTGATCCCCAGATATTACACCACAAGGATGTGGGCAACACTTCACAGAAGTACTGTGTTCCCAAGAACAGGCCCTGCTTCTGCCCTTTGTGCATTTTAAAGAACTTTCTTGTTCCCTCTTGACTCCATGATGACCCTGTCAGGGAGGTGAGGGGCATGCTACCCTCATTTTACAAATGGGAAGCTGAGGTCTGAAGAGAGCATGCGGTGAGTTTATTGCCGAGCAAGACTCCAGGCAGGCTGGGGGTGGGGGTGCGAAGCAGGGCAGGGCTGGGCGGTGCTCCCAGAGGGGAAGGGCAGGGCTCCCTAGGGGTAGAGCTGGATGAGACTGGGCTGCAGGACCTCACCTGGTGCTGGGGGAAGCCCGAGTGCAGTAGGGCCTCCAGTGTGACATTGAGGAAGCTGCTGTGATAAGGGTGCTCCCGTGGTGGGTCACGCAGGTTGAGCAGCAGCGTGGCATTGCCCTTGGCCAGCTCCAGGAGCTCCACTAGGCTGCAGATGGACTGGTTTTGGGCCTCCCTGTGGTCGGAGGGTGACAAGGAGCTGGCCGTCCAGAAGGGGTCCGTCTGGCAGAGACAGGGACGCACGTAGCTATCTCACCAGTCCTATGGGGCCTCCGTGTGCCTTCCTGGCTACCAAACTTGGAGACCCCTGATCTGTCAGTGTCTGCTGGTGTGTGCAAGTTAGGCAAATTGAAGGCTGTGGCCCTGTGGGGCTCCAGGAGAACCCATTCTAGCCTCTGTCCCAGTCTGCTTACCAAAAGATTGATTCCCTTGGAACCTCTCCCAGACCTCAGTAGTTTTTCCTTCAGTGGCATTTCAGACCAGAGAACAAACCTTCTACAGTTTTGCAGCTTTAACAACTTTAACTATTAACCATTATAATCATTATCAAATTTTTCTGGTGGGGAGACAGAACCAGACAAGCAGTGACACCCACGACATCTGGGCTGCAGTGGCAGGAGCCCAAGGAAGCCACTAACCAGCCTAGCTGTGAGTCGGGGAAGCTCAGTGAGTAGGGGTCACCTGAGCTGATGGCTGCCCCTGGCCCTCTCACTCCATGGGGTCCCCACCCATGCTTTCCATGCCTAGGACTGGGACAGGTGCTGCCAGACCTTCAGGAACCACTGGCCGGCATTGAGCCTCTGCAAGAAGGTCCAGTTGAGCATGGAGGCAGGCCTGCGGGCAAGCTCCGGGAACTCCTCCTCCACGTTGGTGGTGCGTCGCAGGGTGGTGTCGTGCATGAGGAAGGGCACACCGTCCAGGCTGTGGGAGGGTTGGGGCCATGGGGTCACTGCCCACCTACGTCCCTCACCTGCCCCTCCCACACACTCCTCCTTGCCCACCTATACCAACCTACCAGGCAGGCTCTGCCCCTCTCTAGGTCTTAGGTTCCACATCTGCAGAGGGAGGTCAGTGGACTAAATGACTCCCTCTGGCTCTCTCTGAGGGTCAGACAGGCGTGGGGACTGCTGAGGAGGGAAGAGCTGGGCCTATTCTCTTAGCAGTCTTGGAAGGTAGGTGCTATCTCATTTGATAATGGGGAAACTGAGGCTGGAGAGGGCAGTATCTAACTGAAGGCCCACCAGAAAAATAAATGGTAAAACTTGGCTTAGAACCCACTCCACATGAAGCCACTATCAGAATAGTGCAAATGCAAGCCCTTTTGACAGATTCCACCCTACCATTATCCTGGTCTACCTTGCTGGGGTTACCAGTAGCCCCATAAAGTAGCTTAGTGTGAAACAGTACAAGGCATCTGTGCTCCCCTTCCTCAAGGAGTTTTTCTACCATCTGCTAGAAAGTTTTGATAAATACACAATTCTGTGTCTATAATGGGAATCATGTCCTCACATATGTGGTGCCCTTGTTCAATACACAACCTGTGGACCTATAAGTGGCAGCCCTGTCCCTCTCCTCTTCTCCGAGATGTTATCAGATCAGTGTGGATTCTCCTTGCCCTTTACACTAACACATACTTACATATCTTACATATCTATGTGTAGAAAATGTATAAATCATTTTTAAGTGATCCTTAAAAATGTAACTGACATCACAGTGAATGTATCACTCTACAACTTGCATATTTCACTCATCACAATGTTTGAGCTCCATCTCGCTGAGCCATATAGATATAGTCTTTATATTAAGTGGATCTGTGGCAGGACTCCAGGTCCTCACCTCAGCCCTGCTTGAACCAAAAGTGTCTTTTTCCCCCCTCCGTTTTATATCCTGGAATTTGGCACAATATTTATTTGCACTAACATGCCCTGCAGTGGATAATCCTAGCCTCTGCTCTCCCACCTCCAAGGCTCTGGGACCAGAGGTTTCTCCAGTAGATACCTGGATGTGGATGTGCTGAGGAGAGGAAGAGATGCTGTCCTCCGGGCCGCCACACCTACCTGATGGTGATGTCAGCCTGGACTCCATACAGCTTCTGCTCTAGCGCCTTCCTGAAGGACATCAGCGTGTGCTCTGGGGCGAGCTGGGGAGGAAGGTGGTGGGGAGGGTTGAAATTTAACTGATGTACTCTTCCCCAGTCAATGGGAAATCTTCCATGTTAGGAAGCTGGTGTAGGCCTGGTTCCAGTTCTCACTCCTCCAAGCAGTAGCTGTGGGGCCCTGGGCACCTACACAGCTTCTCTGAAGCTCAGTTTCCTCATCTGTTAAATCACACCTGCCTCACAGGTTTGAGGGGAGAGACAGGGGTGGCTAGTGTTGATGTATATAAATGTGGGGGTGGGAGGGTTTTTTTTTTGTACAGTCCTCTGCCTGTATGCAGTCTTGGGCTGGGCTGAATGCCAAGTTTCCTCCTAATTATACCCTGAGTCCAGGTGGAGATTCCCAAAGGGAGAGGAGAGGGAAGGTAGTATGGCAGAGTGTCAGTCAGGTGACCCATTCCCACATATATATAAACATGACAAGACTATCTCCTGGAGTGTTATAAGGATTAAAAGCCCCTAACACGTTGCCTGACATATAGCAAGTGCTTAATAAATGACAACTGTTAACCCTATAACATACACATCGGAAAATCCTGGTTCTAGTCCAAACTCTGCCGTTCATTAAGTTTGTGACTTTTACTGCATCTCTTTATCCTGTGGGCTTCAGTTTCCCCACTTGCCACTTGGGGGTGTACATTCACTGTTCTCTGAGGGTCCTTCCGAGTTGGGGTTCGTTTCCCTCCCTAGTTGTCTGGTCTGATGATCCTGTCATACACTTTGCTGCCACTGGGGGTCAGCACCATACCAAGGACTAGGCTAGGACCAGGTGTGGTGTGGGACAGACGACAGGGAGGACTTCTGGCAGAGAGGGATGGGTGGAGCGTGCTCCTGTGGATTATCCCATTCCTACCAAGACATGCTTATTCTCATCTTCTCTCCTTCTGGCCATGCTGTTCCCCAGCACAGAACATACTCTGGGAAGCAGCCTGGCAAGGCAAAGGCTTTAGAGCTGAGAAGGAGCAATTTACCTTCCCAGTCACCAACCTGGGCTGTCACTTCACCTTCTGGACCTTGGTTTCTTTAGCCATTAAAAAAAAGGGCTGATTTTATCAAGCTCATAGGTGAGGTAACAGACGTCAGCAGTCTCTGCAGTGTGAGCTCCTTTCTTCCCTTTTCCCTCATGTTCCCTGGGGGATGTACTGCCTTGTCTCTAGGTCTAGTGGGCTGTGTGAGACCCCACAGAGGCATCTAGAGAGGTGTGGATTTAATGGCGTTCCTGCCCGATCATCTTTATATGCCCTGTGCCCAGACCTCCCACAAGTGACCACCTGAGAGGTATCAATGTCCCCTCCCACGTGGGCTGGAGTGGTAGCAGGTAGACTAGGTAGACACGAAGAGTGTGGCAGAGGCTATGAAGACCCTTGCGGGGCAGAGGAAGTGTTTGGGAAAGGAAAAATCTTTTCTGGAGGTTTTTTAAACTCAGGTCTCCCGGGGTTAGGAGCTGGCCTCCTGGAGAAAGAAGACCCCCACTGCCTTAGGCCTAAGCCCAGGTGGGGTTATTTGTCAGAAATGTGCACGTGGGCCGGGTGGTTAAGAGGCCCAGCTTTGGAGTTGGTCTTATGAAATATTAAAGTATGCACATATGCACAGGCCACCCACATAGGAATGATATCTCCAAGGGCACATGGACAGTGTCTCCAAAACAGGGATGAGCACTTGGGCTTACCACACACAGATGTGTGGACCCAGAGTCAAACCCCCCGACAGGCAGATACACACAAGTGTAGACACCAATACTTAGGCATTCACAGTGACACAGGGAGATGTGTCAGACCCCATGCCAGCCCCTTAAGAACTACCACCAGGACACAATCAGCCAGACACACAATGCGGGAAATTCTACAGGACAAATGAGTCCATTTCTTCGACAAATAAACAGCATATGGGGGAAAAAAAGAGGAGCGTTATTATAGACTAAAAGATACTTAGAAGACCTCAACCATATGCTTCATGTGGGCCCCGTTTGGATCCTAATTTTTCACAATGCAACTATAAAAAAGTATTTTTGAGACAACAAAGGAAAACTGAACATTGATTCAGTATTAGATAATATTGAGGAATTATTAATTTGGTTGGGTGTAACAGCATTTGTTGTGGTTCTGTTTTAAAAAACCTTTATGGGTTTAGAGGGTGGGAGGGTGGGCATAGCTCAGTGGGTAGAGTATGTGCTTAGCATGCGTGAGGTCCTGGGTTCAATCCCCACTACCTCCATCAAAAATAGGTGAATAAACCTAATGTAACAGCAGCCTTGTGGTTGTGGTTCTGTTTTAAAAAGCCTTTATGGGCTTGGGGGGGGTGGAGGGACAGGCATAGCTCAGTGGGTAGAGTATGTGCTTAGCATGCATGAGGTCCTGGGTTCAATCCCCACTATCTCCATCAAAAATAAGTGAATAAATCTAATCACCTCCTTCCCTCAAAAAATAAAAATAAAAAATAAAAAGCCTTTATGTATTAGAGATACATCCTTAAGTAAGAATGAGTAAAATAGTATGTCTGGGATTTGCTTTAAATGTTGAAGCAGGGGGGAAAAAGCAGATAGATGAGACAAGAATGGTAAAATGTTGATAAATGTTGAAGGTGTATTGCATTATTATACTATTCTTTCCACTTCTGTGAATGTTTGAAATCTTTCTGCTAAAAAAACAATCCACACGAGGGCCACCTTGCTCCCTCCCTCCCCTTGCTCCTTCCACCCTGCCTCAGCACGCCCTCTTGTCCCATGGCCTCCAGAGCAGGTGGGGTGGGTAATGGGGGTCACAGAGAGAAAAGCAGCTATAGTCTGGGGTCCTGCCTTCTGGAAGAATGTGCTCTTACTCATCCTCACTAAAGTCAGCAGCAGGAGGCTTGGAGGGGACCAAAAACCTCCCGAGACCCAGAGAGCACGTGGCAAAGCTGGATCTCAGATCCAGATTCCTGACTCCAAAACCATGGCCTTTCCAGCTGGTTGCCTCCAGGAGGTGCTAGGAGCAGCACTGTTCACGGGGTGTGGTGGGAGGGCATCAGGGTCCAGCTCAGGGGTACAGGTCTCAGAGCCTTTTCTAGACAATGAACACACTAATGCCCCCCACACCCAGTGAGGGGTAGAACCTTCAGGGTGATTCACAGCCCTGACAGACTTTTAAACGCTTACTTTGTGAGGCCCCTTTGACTGCCCTGAAATTCAGTGACACCATGGAACTCCCAATTACTGTGACCACCAAGAAAAAGCTCTCACGGAGTCCCCAAGCACCCTCTGGTGGTGAGAAGTGGTACTGTCTCAGTTGAAAACAGGTTCAAAGTTTTCATAGGTCAGGAAACTGTGTCTAGAGAAGGGCAAGGGCTGGTCCAAGGTAACAGGAAAGTTAACTCTTACTTTCTGTGAGCCAGGCTCTAACCTGGGCACTTCACATGCGCTAATTCCTGCTTCTTGTGGTCCTATGGTGCAGGCATTCCCATTATCCCAAGGTATAGGATGAGAAAACCAGGCACAGAGAAGCTGGAATTGGCCCAGGTTCCCACAGCTGCCAGGGAGCATGGAAGCCTGGCTCTGGAGCACGTCCTCTTAAAGGCAGGGCCTACTGTGGGGTCACAGGGGTGTCAGAGGAGGAGCGGGTGCTGACTTTGACTCTTCCTCTCTGTTTCACCCCAGTTCAAATGTTTCGCTTTAGCAGTGGGCTCTGAGCCTCCTGCACAGCATGGTGGGCTTTCCTGCTGCCTTGTCCCCGCCCGCAGGCCCAGCTCTCCTCTCCCAACATCTCTCTCTCCTGGGCCTTCCTAACCCACAACCTGGTGGTGTCTTTCCAGGGCTTGGGATAAAAGTTCTATCTTTTCGGCAAGATGATTTCAGGCTCTTCAGGACTTGATCCCAACCAAGCACTCTCTTTTCACCAATCCTTTACATACTACCCCCCACCAAAAGGGTTAAAAATTGTTGCTTTAGTACATTACAGGTATTATATCCATTTCCCTGCAAGCTCCTCCTACAAGGAGATAGGTCTTTGCCCATTTTCCCCTGGAATGGCTGCTTCGCCACCCCTCACCCTGGTCTTTAGGGCCCTCAGGTGGCACTCACCATAGGAGCCCCGCGGTGACCGATGAGGGCAGGCTTGGGACCCAGGTCCTTTTTCTCCATGATGCAGGGAGAGGAGATGGTGAGAGGGGCCAGGTAGAGGGTAAACACGACAGCGAAGAAGGTACCAAGAATGGCCACCTGGGAGGCTGTAGACATGGGCCCAACCATGAGCCCTGGGCAGCTTGGCAGGGCAAGCTGGACCCCTCCTCCCTCCACCTGTCAGAACCCAGATGCTCCAAGGGGACCCTGTACCAAGGAGAAACCTCATTCTTCCCAGGAAGGTGAACCTGGCCTCAAACACACAGATGTAAAGACACAGAAGAGGAAACATGCAAGGCCGAGGCTGCAACCTCTGTGGAACCTGCAGGCCACGCTGACCAGGACCCCCTACGCTGACAGTGAGGGTCCCACAGTATCCCCAGGCCACCCAGGTAATATCCAGGTTGGGGCAGGACAAGCTGGCCTTGGTACTTGGAGAACATGGTTGGGGTGAGGGGCAGGTCCTGCCCAGTTGTACTTACAGGACCGCTCTGCACGGGCAAACTGTCCTGCCACGATCCAGGAGAGTGCAGTGATGGCGGCCAGGGCCCCCACATGCAGGAATGGCGCTGTGCCCTGGTGTGCAGGAAAGGGCAAGAGAGATCACTGGCTCCCAGCTGTGCCTAAGCCCTCTGGTCACCCACATCCTCACAGCCTATCTCTATCCATGGGGCAGGCAACTCTGTGGCCATTTTTCCATGGAGGAAACTGGGAGTCCAGGGACCCTGGGTTGTAGTACCGTCTCTGCCTCTGAATTGCTATGTGATGTGGACCCCTCCCTACCCACTCTGGGCCTTGGTCTGGAAAAATGGGAGAGACGAGAAGGCATTGCTTTGTTTCGAGGGTCCTGGGGAAGCAGCTGCCCAGCCCCCCACCCCCACTTACCTGCAGGGAGATCAGCAGTATCTCCCACTCGTCCTCCCACAGCTGGGCCACGGCCGACATGGCCACTACCGTGGCCACCAGGACAACCACCAGCCCTATCTGGAAGGGGAAGAGCCACCAGAGGGTCAGGGCAGCGTCAGATCCTGGACAGCCCAAGGGTCCCCATGAGAGGGAGAGCAGAGGTAGAAAGACAGGGAGAGGCTGAGAGATGGACAGGGGAGAGTGGAGAGTGTGAGAGAGGCTGACAAAGCAGAGCAGAGATAGGCACCAACTGAAAGAAAGCCAGAGACAGCCAGACAGACTACCGACTGTGCAAGGGACAGAAGTAGGAGGAGGCAGGCAGACCCAGCGAATAAGGGAGGGTGGAGAGGAGAGGAGACCAATGCGCTGGAGCTGGGTAAGACAGAGGCAGAGCCCCCGGGCTCAGGGTGTGAGGAGGGAAGACCCTCAGCAAATGGGGGCCTCCATGAGCCCAGCAAGTCCCGTCCCAGGCCCCGCCCAGCCCTCCCAGCCACCTTTCATCAAGCATGACAGATGAGGAAACAGGGGCTCTACTGGAGGTAGTGAAGGGTGACTTGCCCAGGCCACAGGGTAAAAGGCTAAGGAGCCAGGCCCTTTAGGAGCCTGATGCTCAGCCCAGCCCACTCCCCAACCCTGGTCTTCAGGCTGGACCAAGCAGAGGTGAAGCAGGGGTCTGGCCCACCTGCCCCGTTGCCAAGGCTTACTCTCAGTCCCAGCCACCAGCTTCCAGATTCTGCTCTGCGAGCTGCCCTCCCAAAGTGGGGAGCACAGCTGTGATGAAAGACTAGACAGAACCCTCGCAAGACAGAAAGCTTTGGGGACAGATGGGATCTGAAATGTGTAACACAAGATGCTAAGTGATGTCTAGTTTCTGGCTACTCAGCCCTCAGGGCTTCCCTCTTGGGCCCTGGATCTCACTCTGCCTATCCTCTCCACACCACCAGGCCTGCTCAGGTCACACCTCTACCACGAAGCCTTCTACAGCGCCACTGTCCTAAGGGGCCAGCCAAGACCACCACACCCAGCCCTCCTGACCCCCTGGTGCCTGCCTCCAGCTGTTCTCTGTGCCAGCAGGGCCCTCGCTCCTTTTCTCTTCATGCAGTGCCTTTCCTGGAGGCAGCAGCATTCTGAGAACCCTCCCAACGAAACGACTGAACAAGCTCTAAATTGAGTTTCTAGCTGGTAAGGCCAGAGACAGAGGCTAATCCATCTTTGTTGGCTGCCAGGCGGGGAAGATTCATTCTTGTCTGGGATTAGGTTTTCCTTTGGAGGTTTGTGGTTCCAGCCCATCAGCCTGAAAACAAATGTTCCAATAAGAAGCAGTAATAAGGCTGGAATGGGTAGGGGCCCTTATGGACTGAAGTGCCAGCCTGGAGGACATGGGAGGAAGAGAAATGACAGTGTGCAGAGGGCCCAAGTGGGCCTGGGTCTGTGGGAGGCACTTTCCTTGTTCTTCATGTTTGTTCTCGTAAAATCCCAGTTGAGGTGTTATCATCTTCATTTTACACATAGGAAAATGGGGCTCGGAGAGCAGAAGGGTTTGCTTGGTCATGTAGCTTTGAGAGGGCGGATCCAGAAGCAAACCCCATTCTGCCTGTCTGGGAGGTTGTGCTCTTTCTGGGCTACAGTGTCCCTGGGAATCCGCCCTGCCCTCCCCCGCCAGCAACACACAGGCTCCCTGCAAGCACCTCTGAAGGGTCATCTCTGGGAGCGTTCTATTACAGTTATTTAACTGCTTGTGGAAATACTTGTAATAAAACTGATTTCCCAGAATCCTAACACAATTAAAATTTTTATTCTCTCTGTGCTCTGCAGTTGCTGTAGTGGCACCCGCCATGCTGCGTAGCATTATTACAATGTTCAACATCTGTGGGATTTCCCCATACACATCCTTAAGCCATGATAACAGCACTGACTCCCAACAACGTGACCACCATTCCTCAAATCTGACTGGAAAGGATAAATCCCACCCAGAAGGCCCAGTGCAGCCCACTGTCCTTCTCTGAGAAAGTGGTCTTTGGTTTTCTGTGCTGGAGGAACTGTGGTTTGTGAGGACAGCAGGAGGGATGGAGGACTCAGGAGGTACACGTGTGGGGACCTGGGAGGAGTGGGAACCCAGCCTTGCCAACAGGTTGGCCTCTTGTGGGGGGTGGTTAGAATCTGGGTTCTGTGGTCCAAATGGCAGCCGGTTGGCCCAGGGTTCAGGGACACACTTATATCACCTCCCTCGATGACTGTGTTAGCAGGGGTGGTTTACCTCTCCAAGTGTGTTTCCTGAGCTGTGAAATGGGGAGAATGAACACCTACCTGAAAGGGGTTTGGAAATAAAAATGAGAAAATGCAAGCGAAGAGTTTAGCATCATGGCTTTGCAGATGCAAAATAGCAAATGCTTACTAAATGTTAGTGGGATAATTTTCAATTTTAATTTTTAAAAGTAGGCATTGCCACTGTGGAAAACAGTGTGGAGATTCCTCAAAAGACTAGGAATAGACTTACCATATGACCCAGGAATCCCACTCCTGGGCTTGTATCCAGAAGGAAATCTATTTCAGGATGACACCTGCACCCCAATGTTCATAGCAGCACTATTTACAATAGCCAAAACATGGAAACAGCCTAAATGTCCATCAACAGGTGACTGGATAAAGAAGATGTGGTATATTTATACAATGGAATACTACTCAGCCATAAAAACCGACAACATAATGCCATTTGCAGCAACATGGATGCTCCTAGAGAATGTCATTCTAAGTGAAGTAAGCCAGAAAGAGAAAGAAAAATACCATATGAGATCGCTCATATGTGGAATCCAAAAAACAAAAACAAACAAACAAAAACAAAGCATAAATACAGGACAGAAATAGACTCATGGACAGAGAATACAGACTTGTGGTTACCAGGGGGGTAGAGGGTGGGAAGGGATAGACTGGGATTTCAAAATCGTAGAATAGATAAACAAGATTACACTGTATAGCACAGGGAAATAGACACAAAATGTTATGATAAATCACAGAGAAAAAAATGTGACAATGAGTGTGTATATGTCCATGAATGACTGAAAAATTGTGCTGAACACTGGAATTTGACACAACATTGTAAAATGATTATAAATCAATAAAAAATGTTAAAAAAAAAGTAGGCATAATATCAAATGAACAGGATTATTACAAGGAGTAAAGAAAATACAGTGTGGAAAGCACCTCACATGTAACCCAATAAATGATAGTTTTGGCACAGTGCCTGACATGCAGTATGAGTGTGCCTTCCTGAGCCACAGCTGGAGGGATTGAGGCTAGACTCCAGGAAGAACTGTGGATCCTGGGCCGGTTGTTTGTAGGGCAGTCTGGATTCATTGGGGGTATTAACGGGGAAAAGACAGCCTGAAGAGGCAGGAGCTGTGCTCAGAGCCCCTCACCATGGTGGTCTCTGAGCTGATTGTGGAGTAGTGGTGTTAGGAAGGGAGGTACCTCAGGGAAACCACCTCCTATTTGCTGTAAAGCCCCCCAGCACCCTTCAACCCTCTTCTTCCTGCCCTGGGTCCCTGGACTTCTGGAGGCTCAGCAGCAAGGGGTTTCCAGGAAACAGGAGTTTTGGGAGGACTGGGGAGGAGAGGCAAGGCCCCAAGTGGACACTGGATCTGCTCATAGGACCCGACCTGCTGCAAATGGTTCCCTCCCTGCACTGCCCTGAGGTCCTCTGTCCTTCAGGCCTCCCTTACTCAGGACTCGGGGGGGACCAGAGACTTGAAATAAAGATCGTGATGAAAACATAGCATAAAACTGTAGCATTAAGTATGGTACTGGTATATGACTACAGAGATAGATAAAAGTAAATAAAAAGCTTAGAAACAAATCTATCACATAAAAATATTTAGTATATGACAAAAGTGGCATCTCAAATTATAGGGGAAAGGATGGATTACCCAATAGAGAGGTGGGAACACTGGGAAGCCATCTAAAAAGCAAAAAGTAAGGTCGCACTATGCCCTTCCATAAGTTTAAATGTTAAAAAAGTAGAAACATAATTATCAAATGATACTGCAAAGAAATTTTTTATAATCTTGGAGTGGAAAAGCCTTTTCTGACACAAAACCCAGGTGTCATAAAAGAGATGATAGAATCTTTGAGAATAAAAAATCGTTAAGGATAAAAAAATATCCGAGGGCAAAAATATAACCAGCAGAGTCAAAAGATGAATGACAAACTAGGAAGGATTATTTGCAGTTCTTCAGCCAAAGGCCTCATTTTCTGTATCTATACAGAGCTCCTGCAAATGAATAAGCAAAAAGCAAATCTTGCAGCAAAAAAGGCAAAAGATACGAAGAGACAGTTTATAGAAAAGGAAATGCAAATGACGTAAGCAGGTGAAAAATGCCAAATCTAACTCATCATAAAGGAAATGCAAATTAAAACTACACGGAGTTACTACCCTTTTCCCTTATCGAACTGGCAAAGTCGAGAAATCTCTGGACACCTTATGGACAAGGGTGTTTTTATAGGCACAGTCATGCATTACTGAGGGAGCATGAATTGGTGGCACCTGGCAAGGAGGCAATTTGGCAAGAACTATCCAAATTAGAAAAGTACACACTTTTAACCCAGCAATTCCCCCATGCAGGTCACTGCCACATTGTCCTGGCAATGATCTGAAAGTGACTGGGATGTTGATCAGGCCCATCAACAGGGGACTGGCTAGATACCTCGGGAACTAGGGATTAGGTTGTGGGACAGGAGTGGGATGAACACTGATGAGAATGCTCTTAACGTCCTGAAGGGGAGGGAGCTTAAAATATCTCTGGAAAGGTAAGAGGGAGATTTACATTTTGAGCTTTTTTGGCACCTTTTAAATTTTGAACCCTGTCAATGTATTAAAGGTCAAAAATTGGTTAAAACAAAACAAATACGGAATCCTTAGGATTTTAGAGTCAAATGATAGAATCTTAGAAATAGATGAGTAGAATTTCAGGCCCTACTTGAACACTCTGAGCCCCACTCCCTCCTGGCACAGTGGGTCCAGCTATGGACCAGCTCTGCCTGGGGACTGTCCTCGTGCTGAGATCTCTTGAGAGGGATCAGAGGGGAGAGGAAGGCAGGATTGATACCCTGGGAGCTGGCACCAGTGCAGATGAAGGGATCTGAGCCCCCTGCCCCCAGGAGAAGACCCCCTGCACTGATCTGCTGGCCGACTGGCTTGGCGCCTCCAGACGCCTCTCCGCTAGGATCAAGGAGGTGTGCCCTGGCCTGCTGAGAGCTAGGCGTGCCCCAGAGGAGATTTGCCAGCCCCTGCCTGGGTGCCAGCGGGTGCAGTTCTTTCAAGTGTCAGCTTTGCAGCTGGGAGAAGAAAGTTCCTCACAGAGGGGACTTCAGAAGCCCAGAGGAGACCTTAGGTAAGAGTGACAAGCAGGAGGAAGGTAGGAGGGGACCAGGGGTGGCTTGCTGTTCTTCATCCCTCCAGGACTCCAGTCACCTGGGTCTGGCTCCCTATCTCCAGATTTCAGAGCCCACCCCCCGCCCCGGACGCCCACAGGCACCTCCCATTCCATGCAGCCCAACCAGGCTCACCAGGTCCTTCTTCCAGTTCCTGCTCCACATCCTGCTAGCTGGAAGTGAGCCCCTCCCCTCAGAGTCACTCTGGACCCATCTCATGGGGTCATGGTTATTTCTGGGCATTTCTTGCCCCTCCTAAGTGGCGTGACCACTCTGAGCCAGGTTTGGGGAAAAGAGATGTCCCTGGCTTCCCTTCAAGGCCCAGGTGCTCCTGGGAGAGAGGGGCTCTCTGTTGGTCAGCTCTGTGCCACCCCTGTGCCCACTGGGGCCTCAGGAAGGGCAGGCATCAGCCCCACGCATTCAGCACCACGTGTGCCATGAACAATGAGTGACAGCCAAGGCTCTGGAAGGGATGGAGCCTCTTTGCTTTGGGCTCAGCCCTGCGCGGGGCACTGGGGACACGGAGATGAATAATCAATTCTGGTCTGCATAGAGCTCCCAGATCAGAGAGGGTTGGGGTCAGGGAGCCAGACGGAAATGGACAACAAGATGCCAGGACTGTGGCAGGGGCTGCAGGGGCTGGGGGAGCCTGAGAAGCCTCCTGTAGGTGGAGAACCAAGGAAGAGTCGGAAAGTGAGAGGGAGGGCCGGAGAGCAGGGGTAAAGCAGAGAAGAGGCAGACAACTGGGAGGGCCTGAGACGTCTCGTGGCAGGAGCTGAGGGTGACGATCTGGTGACAGCAGTTGGGGAGACATCAGTGGTGCCAAGTCATAAAAGGCCTTAATGCCAGGTTGGGGGGTGTGGATCATCCTGGGAGTACTAGAAGTGGTGGGAAGGGCTTTAAATTGGGAATAATATCACTGGATCAGAGTTTTGAATGAGCTCACTGAAGAGAGGGTGAGACCGTAGGCAGAGCCAGCCAGAGGGCTGGAGCTGTGCCCTGTGCTGGTTAATCACACAGCTACAGAACTAGCATCCTGGAGCCTTCCCTTCTTAAGTGGGAGGTCTAGGCAAGTTACTTTACCTCTTTGTACCTCAGTTTTCCCAACTGCAAAATGAGATAACAGTACCCATGTCATAGGGCTGGTGTGAGGGTTAAATGAGTTACTAAGTCTAGACTGTGAGAACAGTGCTGGACACACAGCGGGTCCTCAGTGTTAGCTACCAGAACAGTTACAATCATGATCCAGGGGAGGGAAGGCGTGCCCAGGCTCTTCCTCTGCCGCTGCGGCCTCCAGCCTCCCCCCACCTCCCCCAGCCTCCGTGTAAGCAGCCCCTACCTTGTGCAGCCAGTGCAGGTTCATCTGTTGCCCCACAGCGATGTGACATAGTGCCAGGACCTAAACAGCGGGCCCGCAGGGCAAGAGTCAGGCACCATGTGTGCCCCGAGTGTTTCTGCCAGTTCCCCAGACACCCTTCTCCCCACTGCTGTCTGGGCCTATCTCCAGCAGTCAGCAAACCCTCCCTGTAGGCGACGACAGTGCCCAGCCCAGCCCAAGCCTGGCCTCCTCCCAGATTATTCCAGGCCTCCAGGCTCCTATTCCTCTAGGATTCTTCCCTCAAGAGGTCATTGGGCCCTCCTGCACTTGGACTACCTAGTTAATCTTTTGGGCGTTCCAAAGCCTAGGATTCTGAAGCAGACTTGAACCTTGTCCCCAAAAAGCCCCCAGTCCAGCACGAAACTGACCTGAGTCTGGGACCAAAGCAGAAGATCCTGGAAGAGGAAATCTGCAGTGGGCCTTAACGGTGGGATGGCTCCCATGGGGTCGGGGGAAAACATGCCAGGATGGGGCAAAACAAGGTGACCTTCCACCTTGAAGGAAGCAAGCCCCAGAGGTGCAGCAGCCCAAGAAGCTCAAAGAAAAGCCAGCTGTCTTCCTTAGTCCAGGGCGGGCCCCTCCATCAGCCCGGCCCAGGCCAGGTCTCTTTCTCCCTGGGAGCAGGGCCACCTGCCCCCTGAGAGAGTCCCACATACCAGGAGGCCCGCAACGTAAGTGAAGGCGGCAGCTGTGGTTATGAGGATGGGCACAGACCAGTCACTCCAGTAGCCCATTCGGTTGTAGAGGTACCTGCCGGGAGAAGGGGCAGGGATCAGATCTCCACCAGGGAGCCAGGATGCTCCCTCAGGCCGGCCAGCTCTCAGCTCTCACATGGCCGGACTCAGTGACTAGGCCCTGCTCACTCAGGAATGATGTCATTGCTCCCCTGAGCATCAGTCAGGCCTGTGTTGGGGGTGCTCACAGGGGACCCCGGGCATGCCAAGAAGCATAAAAAAGAAAACACTTCCCGCTAATTATACTACCCAGAAGCAACCATCACCAAAATTTCACTGACTTCTTCCAGTGGTTTTGGCCCCCTATGCTGAGACTTATGTAAACAGCAAAGCTGGGACCCCGCTGTGTACAGCAGCCATCAAGAGTGCGGGCTTTGGAGGGAGGTGCACATGGGTTCAAATCCCCACTCTATCTCTGACGGGCTTGCAGGAGTCTGTGGAGAAGTGACATGCTTCCCTGATTCTAAGATGCCATCAGTTGTGACATTCTTCTCAATTTCAATGTGAAAATGTGAAAAGACGAGATCTTAGGATTGATAAAATGTAATACCCAACTTCCCTGAGCCTTGCTTTCCTCCTTTACAGGATGGGGAGAGCAGAGTGCCTTTCACAGGGTTTCCTGAGGATGAAGTGAGGTGAGGCATGTGATAAGTACTCAATTCTCCTCTTCTTATTAACCCAAGCATTTGCTGATGTCAGTCAAATCCTGAGGAAACGTGATTTTTTTTAACAATCACGCGGTCTTCTATTGAATGAATGTACCGTATGAAGCCAGCTTCCTACTAACAACAATTAATAGTTTCCAATTATTCACTATTATAAATTAACATAAAAAATTTTTTTGCACATACCTTTCTGTACTACTAATTATTTCCATAGAATAGACTTCTACAAACAGAATTACATGGCCAAAGGGAATTAACTTTTTAAGGTTCCTGATAGATCCTGCTTAGTGGTTCTCCAGAAAGGCTGAACCACCCACATCCTCCCTGTATAACTGGGGAAACTGAGGCTCAGAGAAGGCAGCAATTTGTGCAGGGTCATCAGAGAAACTGAGGCGGTGCTAGGCAGCTTTAGGCCTGCTGTCCTCTTGGGCTTGGGCTTGGGCTGGGAGGGGACACCAGGAGGACATGATGGGGCATCTGCTGTCCCCCGTACCCTTCCCTGGCCCTCACCCTCCGATTCCACGGGAACACCTATTGCCTGGAGGATCACTGAGTGTTCTCTTCTTCCTGCACATTTAGGGAAACAGAGGCTCAAAGTGGGGCAGGATCTTCCCCTGGTAACTGCTCCTGCCAGATGTTCCAGCTCCATTGTCTCCCTTTTGACGGAGAGCCCCCTGCATAGCAACAGCCCAGGTCCCTCCCTGGCTTTCCTCATCCAGCCCTGACCATCTGGGTCTTGCTCACCTCCTCTTACGACATAAATTATCCCCAGAGACCCTCCAGACCATCAAGTCTGGGCCATGTTCTCCCGAATCCCAGCACTGGCTCCACAAAATGGAGGTGACAGGCAAGGGGGCTGCAGGTCCCCAAGCTATCCCTAAGCCTAGGCAGGCCTTCCCTCTGCAGCCTCCCCAACGGAGCAGGCACCTGTCCTCTGCTTGAGCTGCCCAGTGACAGGGGGCTCACACTCTGGGCAGAGCCGGGTAGCTCCATGGACAGCATGAGACAGTCAGGCAGGTTCAAGTCCCTGACCCAGATCTGACTGCATCTTGCTGTGCAACTTTGGAAAGGCTACTTAACCTCTCTGAGCCTCAGTCTCAGATTGTCCTCAGTGTGTACATTTGACACTGACTGGCTGTGTGGCCATGGGTGAATCTTGCCCTTCTCTGGGCCTTAGCTCCCCTATCTGTACATGAAAGGGTGGTCCCTGTGATCATCGGGGCAGCAGAACTGCAGTTCAGCAGAACTGTCCAAGGTCTGCAGTTGAGGGCCAGCAGGGAATGCTCCTATTTGCCGACAGCAGTCCTGTGCTTTGGATACCTGCAAAGATGAATAATTGATTTACGGCATTTAATAAAGGCCAGAGGCCACCTCTGGGACTCAGCTGGGGCTCTGGCTCATCTTGCCAGGCTGCAGTTGGACGGCATCCCCCTTTTTCATTTATAAGAGAATGCCAGCCCAGTGCTATGCAGAGGGGAGCGGATGCCCAGACTCTGTGAACCAAATCTTAGGATCATCACAAAATCCTAGAACCACAGCCCATCAGAAGCCCAGAGTCCAGAAATCCTAAATTCTAACATCATGGCCACCTTCCAGCCAGAGATTCAGCCTCCTAGGAAGCAGTCCTCAAGTTTAGGTGAGCTTGGAGCTCTCTCATGTCCATCATCTCATCTCATCCTCGAAAAGACCTGATGAGGCTGGAGTTGTCCCATTTTACAGTTGAGGAAACTGAGCCCGAGAGAGGAGTCACACTTAGTGTGCTCATGGTCACACTGAGCTGAACTAACCAAAAGGAAAAGACAGCACTGGATGGGGAGTGAGGAGGCCTGGCTGCCAAGCCCCATCTCTGCCCCAACCTGGCTGTGTGACCTTGGGTCTCAGTTTCCACATTTGCTGATGAGGGAGTTCCCAAAGGAACCCAGGGAACTTCCCCTCCTCCCATGCTTTTCACTGTGGGGGCCAGGGGGTGACGAACAAACAGGTGCCCTTGTGCACCCAGGTCCCAGCCTCAGCCCTGCCCTTGGACCTGAGGTTGGGCCCACAGAGGACCCTGAACCGTCCCAGAACTACAGCACCTGCCAGCCCTGCCCAAGGCCCTGCTCAGGGAGTTAGGTGGCCTCAGGTCTGGAGCTGCTTCCTCTACTGAGGCCTTGATCTCTCTAGGCCTTGGAGTCCTTGTCTACAAAGGGGTCCAGAGGCCCCTGCCCCTGGCTGAGCACAGCCCCCATCTTACATTCCTATTTTCCATGACAGCAACACCAGGAAGGAGTTCCCTGTTCTCCCCAGCTGGTCTCTGTTCCTGCTAAGCCTTCCCTCTTTCCAGAGGACTATGCCCCCAGGGCTATAGAGCCTGTGGCCAGTGGAGGCAGAGCCCTGAGGACCAGCCTGGGAGAGCAGCTCAAACCCAAATCCCCATGTTAGTCACCGGATGCCCGGGCCCAGGCCCCCGACCCCCATACCCTGGATCCCCACTCACCAGTTGAATTCATCATAGTCATTGTGGACTTCCCACCAGAAGTAGAGCCATGTGAGCGTGAGGCCGAAGGTGAAGGTGAGGAGCAGGAACCAGAGGCGCTCCCACTGGAGGGGCAGAGGGAAGGGAAGAAAGGGGTCAAGTGGGGCAGGGCTGGCCCCTCCAGCCACCTCCCCCCAGAATGTTCCTACTCTTCCTTCTTTGGAGCCCAACTGCCAGGCAGGGATTACTGCCCTCTTTACAAGGGTGAGGACCTGAAGCTCAGAGAGGGAAGGGACCTGTCCAACATCACCGAGCCTGAAGTCACAAAACAGTGGGGAGCTGGAGCAGGGTCAGACTCCATTCCAGAGCTGGGCCTTTTATGTTGCAGCTGGAGGCCCTTCCAACGTGCACCAGTCTCCAGGAGCAAAGGCCACATCTGTCTAAGCCTTTGCCTTGGGAGGGGGAGCCACACTCTGAGAGGTCACATTCCTCCCCTCCTCCCCTATGTCTGCAAAGCAGGTGTTCCTCCTCACCTCTGCCCTGGGCTACCGATAAATACACTGAGGCCCAGAGAGGTGAAGCTACTTTCCCAAATCACACACCCAGTTAGAGGAGGATTAAAAATCAGTGCCCAGCCTCTGGACTTGAAGAAGTGGGGTGTTGTGCCACCCTTGCCAGGCGCCAGGCCCCTGTCTCCTATGGGGGTGGGGGTAGGGGGATGGGAGTGCTGACCCCACCACTGCTGCTTCCCGAGGGGTCTGAAGGCATGTCCGGCTGAGCCGTTGGGTTTATCCCTGCTTTCATCCGTCCCCTTATCTCAGAAGTACAACAGGCTTGGAATATCCTGCTCTCTGGGAAATTGCTGAGATCATCAGAACAACAGCCCTCGAGGGGAAGTCAATGCAGGAGAGAACCAAGACCACCCCCCACCTAGAGGGGCTGGAGGAGCCCAGCAGCCCTCACCTGGGCGTGGCCCAGGCCCCTTGCCGAGCTCCTTGCAGCTCTCCTGGCTTCTTTGATCCTTCCAGCACAGGACAGCCAGTTGGAGCTACAGTTCTAAGCCCAGTTTAACCTCTTGATGGCTCCATCTAGAGAAAACAGCCCTTCTCTGGTCCACGGGGCAACCCCTCTCCTTCCTGAGGACCTCCCTGTCCCAGCAAGCGAATCCTATCTCCTCAGAGCTCCCATGACCACGGTACCCATGTCGGTCATGGTACAGACCCCACAGTTCTAGAACTGTCCTTCTATACCTTGGTCTCCCCTGTTCTACTCTAAGCACCTTAAGGATCTGTGTGGTCTTCATATTCCCAGGGTGGGTGGCAACTGAAGAAAGATTTGACAGTGAAATCGCAGGTGAGAAAAGACCCTTTCTCTTACTCTGGCATGAGTATGCCCACCCAGGAGGGACTTCACTGGGGGCTTACCACCAACACTCACAGAGGAGCTCTTGGTCTTTTGTGACCCCAAGCCAGCGGCAGTGAGTGGCCATCTGTCTGCAGAGATCTCTCCACCTCAGCGGGGCAAGGCCGCTGGCCAGAAGACAAGGTTCTGAGAAGGGCCCAGGTGAGGGGTGAGCCTTGGCCTGTGATGGGTCTTGTCCCAGGCCAGCAGCATGGGGATCAGTAGGTGGTGGGGCCAGGGAAATTGCTGCAGGGACAGTGGCAGGTAGAGAACCTGCCACAGGTACCTGGGGAGATGTCATATGGTGATGTGTGATGCAGGACCCAGGGGCAATTCTGACAGGTGGCCAGGAAGACTGCAGGTGTCAGGAGGTCCCACAGGAGACAGGGGTCTGTGCACTAAGGGCTACTGTCCTCACTTGGCTTGATCCTGACAGTGGGGCAGGGAGAACAAGGCAAGAATGAGGGGCTTCCCCCACCCCTGGGAAATAAAGAACTTGGAACCCCATTATTGGAACCAGGCATGAGCTGGGGTTGGGGTCCACCCAAGGATGAAAATCCTGGCAGCTGAAAGCCGGAAGTCCTGTGGCCACAGAGAGCCTGTAGATGGGGATGGAGATGGCAGGTCACTCTAAGAACAATCAGAGGGAAAAACTGAATGGCAGAGGCTGAAATAAAGGGGAGAGAAGGCCAGGAACTAGGGGAGGAAGTATCCTGGGGAGCAGCCTCACAGACAAAGAGGCTCCAAAGGGCACTAGTGGTCCTTGTCAGGGCGCATTACAGGACAGAGGCCTGAGCCTGCTCCTCCCATCAACAGGCCAGCCTGGCCCTGCTCCAGAGATGCAGGCCATGGGCAGGGATGCTGGAGCCACTGGCCCTCTGTCACCTTCCACAGTCTGCACGATGCCTGGGTGTTTATCCCCATCCGACAGCAAATGAAGACACCAGGTCTCAGAGAAGGGCCACCACACTCTGCTGAGCAAGTTGTGGACCCTAACACTAAGAAGTGCCACTCATGTTGTGGTTACCATCGATGGGCAGATTTGTCATGACAGTTTTCCAACAGTCACCGGCCAAGAGCCCTGGGGAAGGGGCACCCCTTGCTAGTTTGCACAGAGACTCAATATGGGTGAACGGAGGTGAGGCAGAGGATGAGCAACATGCACAAGATGACCAAGTAGGGGAGGAGTAGGGCGGGGCTGAATGCAGGTGTCCATCCTTTGCAGGCCCCCTTGGGAGCCAGCCCTGCACAGCTCTCCCCCAAACCCGCCCTTGCCTTCTGGGACCCAAGCATGGTGATCCCAGGCCCAGCTCAGCACCCTGGCATTCCTCTTTTCTCTCTCTGGGACTCACCCCTCAGGCCAAGCCTCCTTCTCCTTCAGGAAGCCCTCCCATCCCTCTAGTCTCTAAGCCCTCCCTTCCCTGACTGCTTCTGCACAGCCTCTTGGTAACCACCAACAACCCTCAAGCACATTGTTAAGTGTGGAGGCAGAAAGAGCCTAGGCTCAAGATGTAGACAGACCCAGGTCACTTGGGTGAGTTACTTCACCCCTCTGAGCCTCAGATTCCTCACCTGTAAAATGGGAATAATAACCCCTACCTCGGAGGTCTGATGTTAAAAGAGGTGATGCCTGTCACATGGCACACTGTAGGTGCATAATGAGGGACAGCTCACAGGGCTGTGGACTCCTTCAGGGCAGGGATGGCTGGGCCCGTATCCTCGGAGGTGGTACTGAGACATGGTGTCAGGAACAGAAAGTGTGCATGTGATGGGGGGAGATGTAGGGAGACCTTAGGCCACCAGTGGACAAGGATGTCACCCAACCCCAGACTTATCCTCAGGCTGAGCCTGGAGCCCGAGGGAAGGAGCTCCCATTGTGACACCCCAGCCCCTTTCTTTCAGAGCCTAACAGTCACTGCTAGCGGGAAGAAGGTCAGGCGGTTCTTGGGCTGACAGGTTGCAGCAGGGACAAAGGAGTGGCTGAGAGCAGCTGGGGAAGGGGATGGCCCCTGGCCGTGGAGGGAGTAGGCTGCTCCATCCCTGCTTCAGTAGTGGCTGTTACAGAGAATCCCAGAGGCCCCAGCCCCATCCCATCTCCTCCTATTCTTGCCCCCACCCTCCAGGAAGATGAGACCCTCCATCCCCTGCTGGGCAACAGTGTGCTAATTTCTCCTGCTCACTGTCTCCTGATTGTCCTTCCTTCTCCTCACCCCTCTTATCTCTGTCCCACCTAGACCAGAGCCTTCTGCATTCAAAGAACATGCATGCAGAAAGAGAGCTTCTGAGCAGCTGGGGCTTCTAGGGTCACAGAGCCCTGCAGCCGCAAACCCCAGCCCTCCGCACGCACGAGAGGCAGGCGTGGGCCCTGCTGCTGCCGTATGCTGCCCACTACGGGCGCCTGCCCGCCCCAGACCCCGTCACTGGGCCAGGGCACACAGACACTGCTCACATAGCCAGGGTCCCCAAAGGCTCTGGAGCACCCCCACCCTGGGTCCCCAAAATAGAACCTGGAGCCTGAAATCTGCATTGGGACAACACCTGAGCAGGAGCCGCCTCCCTGGCCTTGGGACCACCGCAGACTTCAGATTCACTGTTGGAGCCAGAGCTGTCTTGTTGGACTCCTGTTCCCTATCTGTCCCTCTTGGGGCAGAGACTGCCTCTGCGGCCTCCAGGGCAGCAGTTCGTCCTGCTTCTGCTCTGGCAGCTCCAGGGATGGGCACTCTCCCTCTGGATGCTGCCCAGTCCTGCACTGGACTGAAAGGTCTTCCTTCTGAGACAGCAGCCAGAGAGGGGCCGGCTGCATCTGGGAGTCCAGTAACACTGGTTGTGAATCCCAGACAGGCCTCCTACTAAATGGGTGACCTCGGAGAAGGCATTGTTTCATCCTTCCTGAACATCAGCTTACTGCTCCGTAAAATGGGGACAGCAGCGTTGTACAGCAGTGTCTGGTGACAGCAGAGTGGCAGGAGTTGTTTTCCTTGTCTCCATCCCTCCCTGAGGTGCAGCTGAAATCTGCCTCCTCAGCTGCTGACCTGCAGCTGCTTCTCTGATACCACACAAAACAAGTGCAGCAGGAGGGCAAGAATACTGGGGTCCAACGACCAGGACATGGAGGAATATAATGAAGAGGTGGATTTTAATTCCCTGCCATTCTCCCACTGGCTGTGTGGCTGTGGGCCAATCACTCAGGATTTCAAGCCTCAGCTTCCTCCTCTGTTTGTGGGGATGACATCACCTCCACCTCACGGGAGGGCTGCCAGGCGCGAATGCGATTACAGATGTAAGCTGTAAGTCGCCAAATCCATGATCATGCCTATAATTATCATTCCGTGTCTGACAGCCCTTTAATTATGTGAAGACAGTGATCAAGTCTTCCCCGCCCCCTGCTCTACACCAAATTTCTATGGCTGTTGAGGACAGCTAAGCAGATCACCCACTCCCAGTCCAGGGTCGGTACCATGGTCAAGGGATGCCGAGGTCAGGCTCAGTTCTGCAGGCTGCAGTCCTAGGAGCCAGCACGGATGAAGGAAGAAGACCCCAGCACAGCAGCTTCCCCACCCCGGCTCACAGCCCCGCTTCCCGGGCTACAGACAGAGCCCTCCATGAGCACCTCAGAGTCAGGGCTGGGGCACTCCTAAGAGCCCTCTGCTTACTCCATCTCATCTCATCCTCTCTACAGCTCTGCAAATCAGGTGGAATAGTTGGAGGAAAACAGGGCTCAGAGAGGGTAAGTGACTTGCTCAAAGTCACAAAGGGCAAATGTAATGATGGAACCAGAATTCACACCCAGGTCTGAGTGCCTTCAGCTTCATCAACTGTCCAAAGCAACAAAAGCAGGACATGTAACTATCCTTGTCTGACCAAGGAGGAAATTGGCTCAGAGGGGCCAGGCCTTGCCCAAGGTCACACAGCAAGTCACAGAGAGTGCCAGGGTAGGAAGCCTAGAATTAGAGTTAGAAAAAATTTCCGAGATCATCTTGCCTCATCCTCTAAAGGTCCAATTAGGAAATGGAGAAACTGAGACCCAAAAACAGGGAATGACCTCGAAGAATGCACACAAGATTAACACCAGGTAAATTAGTACAGAAAGGATGGAGAATTCAACAGATGGCGTTGGGACATCTGGACATCCATTCGATAAAAAACAAAATGAGACCCCTACCTCACACCCCACACCAACTAAGTTCCAGCATGTCCCCTCCACATCCTCACCACCAGTCTCTTCCAGTCATTGTATACACAGGTGCTAAGCCCTGGACACCGGGCACTAGATGAGGCCTGGAGACCACTCCGAGCAACCTACACAGACCAGCTAGCACGCAACTCCACTCCTAGAAATGACTGGTGACTGGGGCTTGCAAGGGCTGCTTAGGATCACACTGCTAGTTATGGGAGGAGGGATGGTCTGGAAGGCTTCCTGGAGGAGGCAATGCCTGCAAAAAAGCTGAAAGGAATGGGCTTGCTGGGATGAGGTAAGGGCAGAGTGAGGATGTGGATGATGCAGAGGTGCAGAGCCTGGCAGCATCTGGGGAAACTGGCTTCTTTTCTTATGGGCTTATAAAAGCTTTCTCTATGTAAGAGAATTAACTTTCACATTGATGCCTATTTTTTCCTATTTTATCAGTTGATTTTGTTTCTCATGCTTTACATATAAAAATTTAAATTTTTATGCAGTCAAATCTACTCTTCTTTTCCTTTACAGGTTTTTGCCTTTGGTATCATGTTTAAGGAAGGTGGCCCAAGATTATATATTTAATTCATATTTTACGTTGGTAATTTCTCACTGTTTACATTTAAATCTGTAATCCACCCATCTATCTATAGCTCCCTATGTGTGTATATGTGTATAGAGAGAGGTTTGAAAGCCTTTCCTCTAAAGCATTGAGATTAGAATTTCCTTTCCTTTACATCTTCCTGAGTTGTTTGAATTTCCTCAACAAATGTGTACTCCCTAAATAGAAAAAAAGGGATCTTACAGAAAAAAAAAATACATTTTAATCCATCTGGAATTTCTTTTGGTTTGAGGCAAGAGGCAGGGATCTAATTTTACTTTCACCAAACGGATACTTCAGCTGTCCCTATACGGTTTGTGATATTTGCAATAATTTCCACGATCATTTGCTATGCAGTACATTCTCAGATGTGTGTGGATTGCTTCCAGGTTTTCTAGCTTGTCCCAAGGCAGCCCTTTCCCCGTGTACTGGCTCTGCCTGGCACTGCTCCCTCCCCATGTCTGAGCTCTGCTCCCTGTGCCACTCCTGTGGTCCCAGCTCTGCTTTGAGGCCTCAGAGTCCAACTGCGCCCTCAGCACCACACAGTCTTGCAGCAACTGGAGGGCCATTGAGGGGTGCCGACCCACCCAGTCTGCCCACCTGCAGGCTAGACCTTGCACACGCCAGCTCATCCAGTCATCAGTCTAATTAACCCTTGCCAACTTCCAAATGGGGGTGCTGATGAATGTCAGCTGGGAAGGGTGTGGGGCACTCCCAGGAGAGAGATGGGCAGCCCTGGCCAGGATTACTCTGGCCCTGACCCAGGAGATTTGGGGGAGGGGGCAGCCTAGGGAGGTTTGAGATGTATTGCAGCATTAGGGCCGAACAGGGAACAGGATTAAAATCCCCACCCCCAGCCAGCTCCTGACAGCCTAAGAGGCTGGATTTATTTTTCTGGGCTACACAGAGCTGGGCAATTAGGCCTCTGTCTGCCCTTGCATCTGCTGGGGTGCACTCAGAGTGGTTCATTAGACAGGAAAATGAAACCGGGCTCAGCCTGGAGCGGGCCGTCTCTCCCCACCCATCCTGTGGTTGCATCAGCCTGTGGGGAGACATGAGCAGAAGAGCTGGGGGCCCTTAGAAAGGATTATCCCAGCACCCCACAGAGGGCTGTGCCAAGGCCACAGGGTGGTGAGTGTCCACAGCCTCCTGCTGATGCCCATCATCTCCTGCCCCATCCACGCTTCCTAAGCAGAAACTTAAGGTTGTCACAGAGTCATGAACAAGAGCATATCCGTTTCCCTGGAGTGTGGCGTGACCATACCAGGCACCCTCTGTGCCATTCAGAGAGAAGCTAGGTGGAGTCCGGGGGTTCCCGAAGGCCAGAGGCGGCCTGGCCTTATTGCAGCAATTAATCCTCAGCTCCCTGCACTGCAACAACCAGGCCTCTGCCAGCCTCTTCTCTCTCTCATGGATGCAGTAATATCGTCTCCCACTTTCTTATCCTCATAGCAACCCTGCCAGGTTTCCAGGATTAAATGGGTCTTATCATCTCCATTTAGAAGGGGGAAACTGAAGCTCAGAGGGCCCCTCTCTGACCTGCTGGGTCCCTTTTCCCCAAAGCACAGGAGAAGGGAACAGCCATCACTTTGAACGTCTGTATGGAGGACACATTTTCCCCAGGTTGGAACAAGGGTCTGTCTTGTTTGGGACATAAGACACTATGGTATCTGTTATCTAACTGGACACATGGGGTGTGGGTTTGTACCTCCACTTGACCCACAAGCAAGCTGAGGCCCAGAGAGGGTCTGGCCTTGCCTAAAGTCACACAGTAAGTCGCTGGAGGAGGCAGGGTAGAGTTCAGGCCATAGTTCCCTCAGCCAGAAATGCCCAGGTGATTCTGGCGGACTCCAATCACACCCTGGAGCCCATCCCAAAGGCTGCTTCCTCTAGGGAGTCCACCTTGATTCCCCAGTGAGATCCATTCTTCCTTGCCCCTGTTATAGGTCCACATGGTGTTGGTAGGAAAGGAAGGTGGGGAGCCAGCTAGGAAACTCACCCCCTCTTCCTGCCCATTGGCAGAGCCTGAACCCAGCTCCAAGGGTGGCCTGGGAGGTCCCTTGGCTGAGTCAGCACCCCTCCCTCCAGCTATAGCCAGGGGCACTGGAATGCAGTAAGTAACTCAATAACCAAAAGCCCAATCAAAAAACAGGCAGAAGACCTAGAGATTTCTCTAAAGAAGACATATGGATGGCCAATAGGTACATGAAAAGATAGATGTTCAACATCGCTAATTAGAGAAATGCAAGTCAAAACTACAGTGAGGTATTACCTCACACTGGTCAGAATGGCCATCATTAAAAAGTCCACAAACAATAAACGCTGGAGAGTGTGTGGAGGAAAGGGAACCCTCCTACACTGTTGGTAGGAATGTAATTTGGTGCGGCCACTATGGAAAACAGTATGGAGATTCCTTTAAAAGCTAAACATAGACTTACCATATGGTCCAGCAGTTCCACTACTGGACATGTAACCAGGGAAAACTCTAATTCAAAAAGACACACATACCCCAATGTTCATAGAAGCACTATTTACAACAGCCAAGCCATGGAAGCAACCTAAAAGTCCATCCACAGAGGAATGGATAAAGAAGATGCGGGTGTGTGTGTGTGTGTGTGTGTGTGTGTGTGTAGCAAAGGGTGAAGGCATGTTGATGGATTTCCTCACTGCAGGTGTCTTCCTTTCATGGTGGGAGGGGCTCCCATTGAAAGAGGTAGGCAGTTGGGGGAGATAATCTTTTCTGTGTTCCCCCCAGCTCTACCGCGCTATTCCTGGCCTCTGCTGAGACCGGGCCCACTCTGGGCAGAGCAAGGTTTCCCACCTCCAGGAACGGCCTCAGCCAGGTGGGAATCATAGGATGACAGGAGCATCATCAAGATTCGACTGTACCTTCTAGATGCTTCTGCACCTAGACTCCCTCCCTTTGTTATATCTATGCAGACCCCTTCCCCTTGTTGAGGCCTCAGCCTTTCTCATCTGGCTCCCTGCCCTCCCTACCTCCACTCAAGGCCCCTCAGCTCATTCTCCATGATTGAGCCAGAGGGGTCCCCACACAGCCCAAGTCCGCCTGTGCTCCCACCGCCCAGGATGGACAGCAGGCTCCCTAGCACAGCCTCTGGCTCAGCCCCCTGGGCCGCACTCTCCCCCTCTCCTCACCCTGGCCCCCCAAGGCTGAATTGCTTTCAGTTTCCAAACGCAGGACACTCTTGTAACACGCAGCTCCCCTGCCTTGAATACTTTCCCACCTGGCATGACATGACCAGCTAACTCTCTGACAAGCTTTCCTGCCTGGGGTGTCCCTGGGCCTTGGCAGTGATCAACCTGGGTGGTCTGGATGTCAGTTCCTGTCTGCTCTGCACCCTCCTGGGAGCCCTTCAAGGGAAGGAGAAACCAGGTTTGATATACCTGAGACCCCCAGACCCAGGGCAGGTATCAGGACAGGTTTGTTGACTGAATAAGTGACCAGTCCTGCCCAGACAAGACTGTTGTTGTGGGTCAGGCGACAGGGCACAGGACTGGGGGTGCAGTCAGGGGCAATGCATGCTGTGCCTTCTGCACCTTAGCTTGAATAGATCACTTCCTCTTCCTGGAGCCCCATCCATAAGAAGAAGGGGATCACAACAAGCTTAAAATACCCTTCGAAAGGCAAATGTACTACAGAAGTACAAGATACTTGACTATCACGGTCTGTCTCCTGCAGTGTCTCGGGCTGGAAGTTCCTCCAGGCATCTGACCTGTATCCCCCTTGCTACAGCGAAGCTGAGCTGGTTTTGACACTGTGCTGCCTCCCACAGATGCACAGTCTTCAGGGGGCCCTGTGGGGACGGCCTGAGAACTGTCTTCTGTCCTGCCCCGTCCTTAATTGGCAGTAGTAGAGTAATGAGTCACAGACAACAACCAATTAATTATCCCCAGTTATAAAAAGCTTTTGCTTCCCCTTCCTAGCTGTCAAGAGAGCCGGCCTCCTGCTGCCAGGCTCCTCCACTCCCTTCGTGCTGGGGGACAGGAGAAGAGGTCATTTCACCTCTTCCCAGTCCTCAGTTTCCTGTTTCCTTATTTGTCAAGTGTGTGTCCTGGGGGGAGGGGACAGGAAGGAAGGAGGCCAGCCTGGGGAGAGGAGGGGGCTCCTTCCCAAACTCCCTGCCCTGCCTCTGCCCTCCCCAGGAGCCACTCCAGGACCACAGGGCCAGATCCTCACCAGGGAAGCACTGAGGGTGCCTAGTCTGGCACTCAAGCCACTCACTCCCTATCTTGTCCCAAATGCTCCTGGCCCAGTGCTCTCTCTTTGAAACAGGTAACTTTCCAAGTCCTCCTCCCTGCCCTTCCTTTCTTCTCCTTGAAACACACCCAGACTCAAAACGCCCTGCCTTCCCCCCAGCCTCTATCTTCCTAAGGCTCTTGCTGCAAATCTCTCAAGAACTCCAGGTATGACATGGCTTGGAGCCTTGATTTCTCCATCCATAAACAGCATGCCCCACAGGGGTATTAAAACAATAAACTCGGCAATGTTAGGCTCCCTGTAAACAATGGGTGCTCAAGAGGTGCTCAACAAGAGACTCCTCAAAGAGGTCCTGAGGAAAGGCAATGCCTAAGAGGGGGTGGTTCACAAGGAGGAGGGGAATCTGGGGATGAGGCCTCTCCACCTGCCAGGCCCGAGGGGCTCTCATTTCACTTCCCAGCCTGTGCTCCCAGAGCTCACTCTGGGCCTCTATTTGTTCAGCAAAATTCACAGAGAAGCTTCTCTGCACTGACCCTGACTTTGAGATCCCAGACTGCTGTTCCCTTCACTGTGTCAGGCCAGAAGCCCAGCCCCCCATCCCTGTCCTGGCCCAGCTGTCTGGGGAGGGACTGGGGAAAGAAAAGAGAGGAGAGAGATGGGGAGAGAAGGGGGGCAGGCTGAGGCTGGAACCCAGGAAGTAGGAGGGAAGTGGGAGGAAGGGGGAGGAGACACCTCCTCAGCTGGGAGGCTGGGGTTGCCTGAGGTAAGCTCAGCCCTTTCTGCAGAGGCCCCACCACTCGGAGGTGCTGCAAACCCTCTCCCCTCTCCCAGCCAAGCTGCCTTGTGGCTCACAGCCTCCTGCCATCACCCCGTACCTGGCACCCTGGGCCTTGGCATTTGCAGAGCCTGCACCAGCACAAAACCGGCCTCAGCGCACCACTTCCTCCACCCTGGGCCTGGTGCTGGCTACAGCCAAGACCTGTCACTTCCTGACTCCACAGCCTATGACTGGCTGGCCCTGGGCCCACCATGAGGTGTGAGGTGCCTGGGAGATCCACCTTCCTCCAGTGTCTACTTCGACAGCCAAGGGCTGTCTGCTGGGATCTCAGCCAGCCTTCTCCTCCCTTCCTCAGGCTCAGCTTCTCCCCTTCCCCCTTCCCAACTTCCCCAAGAGCTTTGGGCCCACACCACACAGTGCCAGATCTCAGCTCTGCCCCTCATCGGCTGTGTGACCTCGGCCCGGTTACAGACGTCCCTGGCTTCTGTTACCCATGTGAAGTGGTGGCAATGACAACTAGCTCACCTCAGCGCCTGGCACACAGACACCCGGGTGCCAGCTGCCTGCGAGCTCCGGCCTTCCTGACACACGGAGGCCCTGCTGCCTCCCTTCTACCATCTCAGGGGAGAATGGAGCTCAGAATAAAGCAGAGGGACTAAGGAATTCTGAAGTCTTAACCCAACCCAGCTTCTACCTCAGATGTGAAGAGGCCGAGGCGTGGCAGTCAGGAATGACTTGCCTAAGGCTAGCCACAGCCAGCACTGTGCCGGTCACTTCATGTTGTGCCGCACGCCATCCACACAGCAGCTCCTTGAGAGTGGTGGGTGTTGTTTAACACTAGGTGAGAAGGCTCAAAGTCAAGTCAGTACAACTTGAACTTGAGGCTGCCTAACTCCTGATCTGACACCCTGCACCACTGTTGAGGAGATTCTAGGTCCACATTAGAGGGCAAGGCTGTCCCGGGTGGGAGCCTGCTCTGTAGGCCTGGGCAGGCCCCTTCCTCTCCCTGTCTCCTCTGTGCTACACTGGAGACATGGTAACAAATCAGGCCAGGTGCCCACCAGGTGGTACGTGCTTCTCACCTTTGGGGGTCATGACCCCAGGCTCCTGATTCAGCCTAGCGCTCTGTATCTCCCCGCAGAGGCAGAGGAGGGCAGACAGGCAGACAAGCTTCCCCAACCTCCCCATCCAGACAGCCCGGCGATGCTTGGCCTCTGACCTTAGCCGCCACCCCGCCCTTGGCCACTCTGGCCTGTTTAGGGGCTGGCTGAATTTGGAGGCTGGCTTCTTTGTTCAGACAAGCCAGAGGGAGGAGAAAAGTTGTTTTCCAGACAGCAAAGCTTTTAGATAAACACCATTTATCTCTCTCTCCATTCCCTCCTGAAGGAATTGGGTTCCTTCAGAGAAGAAACTAGATCCACTGGCTGATGGCGCCCCAGGGACGGAAGTGCGGCTAGGGGTCTGGCCTGAGAAGCCGGACACTAAAGGAGGCTTTCTTTATCTGGCTGAGCACCTGCTGCCAGCCCTGGCAGGCTAGCAGCTCAGGTGACTGGGCCCTGGTGCCAGGCGATGACTCTGCCAGCTCCCAGGCTCCAGGATGGCCTGACCTACCTCCTCACCCTCCCCTCTAGCCTCCTGCCTGGTCCGGATCTGCCAGGAAGCTGAGAACTTCTGCTCACCTTGGGGAGAGCCCTCCCTGCCCAGAGCAGCCCAGCACCTACACCGTCAGAGAAGAGTTAACAACTAGCTACACCCATGACAGGCTGGCCTACTTCCTTGCCCACCAAGTCAGGTAGATTCGGAAATTACCACAGGCCCATTTTACAGAGGGAGAAGCTGAAACCCAGAAGGGGCGGTGGCCTGTCCGGAGCCACACAGCAGAGTGACAGAGCTGAGACCCTTCTCTCCAGACCCTGGGGCTCCCTGGGTCCTTTGTCCCCATCCCAGCACAGCTCACCGGTGTGGTGTCATCGTGAGAGCGCTGGTAGCGCTTCCAGCGGCAGCCGTAGATGCCCGTGAGGCAGGAGAGGCACAGCTGTGGCTCGTAGTACTGCAGGGGCTGGTGTCTCACCATGCTCGTGCCCGCGGCCCTGGTGCCCTGCCCTCAGGCGCCCATGGAGGCCCCCAACTGGTCCTGCAGGAGGAAGCACAGGCCTGTGAGGCAGGGGAAGGGTGGCAACTTGGCCCCAACACAGCACGTGTCATTGTAGTCTAGGTCAGGGTGGGTCAGCCTCTGCTCAGAGCCCTGCAATAGGTCCCTGTCTCTCTTGGAGTCAGAGGCGTATCCTTGCAGGTCCCCCAGGACAGTGCCCTGCCACCCACCCATGACCTAATCATCCAACAGAGTCCCCATACCCGTTAGCAGTCACTCCCCCACTCCCGTCCCAGCCCCTGCCCACCCAGCAACCTAATCTACTTTCTGTCTTTATGGATTTGCCCATTCTGGACATTCCATATAAATGGAATCATATGATACATGGCCCTGCGTGTCTTGTTTTTTTCACTTCAGGTTATGGCCTGAATCAGTGCCATATTCCTTATTATGACAAAGTAATATTTAATTGTATAGATATACCATTTTATCCATTCATCCACCAGTTGATAGAGTTTTTGGTTAAGTCCTCTATGAACAAGTTTTCGTGTGAATGTATGTTTTCATTTCTCTTAGGGACATACTTTGGGATGGAATTGCTAGATCACATGGTAACTCTACGTTTAACTTTTTGAAGCTGTTTTCCAAAACTGTTGCACTATTTTACGTTCTCAAAGTACTATCATCCCCATTTTACAGATCAGAATTCTGAAGCACAGCAAGGTTTAGCCATCTGTCGAAGGTCACCCAGCAGAGGCCAGCAGTCTGGCTCCTTGCTCTAACCCAGGGGTTGGCAAACTATCTCATGGGCCAAATCTAACCAGCCACATATTTTCCTGCAGCCCACAAGCTAAGAATGGTTTTTACATTTTCAAATGGCTGGGGGTGAAAAACAAAAACAAAAATATGTTGTGATCCGTGAAAATTATAGAAGAGTCAAATTTCAGTATCCATAAATAAAGTTTTATTGGACGCAGCCCCATTCATTCGCTTATGTACTGTCTATGGCTGCTTTAAGTATAACTGCAGGGTTATGACAGAGACCATGTGGCCCGCAAAGTCTAAAATACATACTGCCTGGCCCTTTACAAGGACAGTCTGCTGACCCTGTAACCACAAGGCTATGATGGCCCAGGAACTGGTATTGCGAGTGCAGCATACAGTGGAGAGAGGAAAGGGCGCTGCAGGGGCTTAACAGGTATGGGGAGGGTCAGGGCTGCTTCCCAGAGGCAGCGCCGAGCTGAGGCAAGATGAGCTCCTCTCGCTAAGGCCCCAGAGGCCACACTACAGGGGCAGCGGGCTTCAGGCCCACCAACTACTTCCACGTCTGGGCCTTACTCGGGGCCTGTCTAACACCCCCTACTTCCCCTCACTCCCAAGTGCTAACCTCACACAGGGATTACAGCCTCCAGTCCGGGTAGGGAGATGCATCAGGGGCTTGCTGGGAATACTGGCTGACATGGATCCTCCTAATCACTGGGAGTTGTTGATGCAGCCTCTGTGCCCGCGGCTCCCTGGGGAGCCCCTTGGAACATGGTACAGCTCCTGTGGACTCTCTGAGCAGAGCCCAGGGCCTGGGGGATAGGATAGGAAGGGATGCTACTGCAGTTGGCTTAGCTCTCAGGAGGCTGGGGAGGTTGGGGCCGGAGTGGGCAGGTAGGAGATCATCGTGGCTTTACTTTCCTCCTCTCTAGGAGTGTGTGCTCACTAATGTACTCCTATGGTCACGGCCTTCCAGAGGGGTCAAAGCCCAGAGTTCACAGCCAGGGAGCCAGGTCTCACCATGTGCACCCCCAGATGAAGGCCTCCACTGTCAGGTTGGCCACCACCCCTGCCCCTACCTCCCCAGGAAGGGAGGAGGCAGCTGATATGTAGAAAGAAGCCCAGATTCATCCCCCCTTGGCCAATGGCTTGCCCTGTAGCCACAGCCACTCAGGGCTCTTCCCTAAGCCTTGGCTTAAGCTTTTGCCTTGACTTCTAAAAAAGATCAGATGACTGGGGAGGGGGGATGCCAGGAGGGCACTTCACGGCAGTGACTGAGGTACAGCAGGTGGGCATTCTGCAAGCAGGTTCCCTCATCCTCACATTCCTTTCCCAGGACCGCCTCCCCCACCCAACCCGGGGCTGATTCCCATGTGTCCTCTCACCTCTCCCCCTCCCCAGCCCCATGACTGAGCATTACAACTCACCCAGGAATGGAATTTCCATTTCAAACCTGGAAAAGAGGGAAGTAGAAGGGCCCGCTCCAGGTCTCCAGGCCTCGCCCAGGACTCAGCTGATTGTAGCTCTTGGAATTACTCCCCTCCTGCACGTCTTCTCCCCCTCCCCCACCATGAATTCTCACAGTATTCATAACTGCAGGGGTATCTCAGAGAGGCAAACTTCTCTTTCCTCCACACGTTCTCCTGAAGCCATCAAGACAGCTAACAGCACAGTGCTGTCTCCAGGGGGTCACCCAGGTCCTGCAGACCCAGCACACAGTGACCTCCTCACCACCCCCAACCTGCCTCTAACATCCCTCAAGGCCCTTTAATCACCATCCCCTCGGCCCTGCCCTGGCCAGTTCTCATCTCTCCCCTGGATGGGGAATCCTCTGGCCTCCCTGCAGTGGCCTTGCCCCACCAAGCCAAGCTCTCACCTGCAGCCAGAGTGAGCTTTTGAGCAGGCAGATGGCTAGGATCCGGCTCCCCCAGCCTCACCACTCCAGAGCTTGCTGTCCCTTCATCTGGCTAACACCTCTGGATGTTATCTCCGCCTGGGAGCCTCTCCCGAGCCCCAGGTTTGGTTAGAGGGCTCCCAGCGTTTCTCATTCTTCCTGGGCAGCCTGTGTGAGCACCGCTGACATGCCCGTCTCCCCCATGGGACTACTCGAGTTATTCCCACATCCCCAGGGCAGCACGGGGAGGCAGCCCTGGGGGCGTCCTAGACTACACTTCTGAGAAAGTCCAGAAGTTCTGCTAACAGATGTGCTGCCCAGACCTTGGGCAGTCGGGACAAGCTCCCAGAGACCAGACCCTCCCCACCCGCCCCACTTCCTGCCAGCGCTAATGGCATTACTTAGCATTAATTGATTTCTCCAAGCCACCTCCCAAAGCTGCTGATACCAGCCAAGTTCCAAAGAAACCCCAGCCCAGAGCCCGCACTGGCTCTGGGACAAGAGAAAGCTCTCACCTCAGAGTCTGATGTTTGAGGGCCCTCCTCAGCCCTGAGTCTTGTTTTCTGTCTGAATTCCTGGTCCCTGCCCTGAACTTCCACAGCCTCCTGTTTGCACAGGGAGGGGCCTTCCAGGAGTCAGGAGTGAGATGGAGTAATAGATTTGGGGATCGGTCCACACCTCCAGGGGCCTCTCTCTCCTGACATCCTGGGAACACACCTCACCCAATCCCCTGCTCCTTGTCCCTCCCATGACTGGCAGGCCCTCACTGCCCCCAGAGCCCGCTGTCCCTGGCCCCAAGCTTGCTCTCTTTCCTGAGTATGGAAAGAGGACTCCAGCTTGGTCTCCTTCAACTGACTTGCTGTGTGACCTTGGAGCCTTACTTCACCTGTCTGAGGAGTGGGGACTAGATAGAGTGACACAGAAAAGCCCAAGGCTGCAATAAAAAGGGATAAAACACTGATACATGTTACAACATGAATGAATCTTGAAAACAGGATGTTAAGTGAAAGAAGCTGGTCATAGAAGGTGGTGTGGGGGCTTGTGGGGCCCATGCTGAGCTTTGTACCTGCCTCAGCTCCTGATGACAACCGTCCAAAGCAGAGCTTAACTGAGCTCTTTTACAGATGAGAAATATGGACCCCAGATGAATGGATGAAAAAACTGGGGTCCATCCAGACAATGGCGTATCACTCAGCAACAAAAAGAAATGAGCTATCAAGCCAGAAAAATACATGAAGGGACCTTAAAAGCATATTGCCAAAGGACAGAAGCCAATCTGAAAAGGCTACAAACTATATGATTTCAACTATATGATATTCTGGAAAAGGCAAAACCATGGAAGCAGTAAAAAAAAAGATCAGTGGTTGCCAGGGGTTGGAGCACGGGATTTTTAGGGCAGTGAAATTATTCTGTATGATACTGTAATGATGGATATCTGTTATTAAACATTTGTCAACCCCCCGAGAATATACAACACAGAGTGATCCCTACCATAGACTATGGACTTTAGTTAATAATATCATATCAATATTGGCTCATCAATTACAACAAATATACTCCCCTAACATAAGATGTTAATAAAAGGGAAAACCATGGGGTGGGGGAGGGAGATTATGTAGGAATTCTGTACTTTCCAATCAATTTTCCTAAAACTGTTATAAAAAATAGTCTATTAATTAACTATATATGTATTTAATTTAAACATCTATGTTGACTGATCAGTAGATAGCTAGATCAATGGATCTAGGCCTGAGAGATTAAGTGATTCACCCATGGCCAAACAGCTGTGGAAGAGAGAAGATACGAACCCGGGCTGCCAATCCTAAAGCCCAGTCTTTCCATGGCACCAGCCCCAAAGGGAGCGTCTGCCCATGTTTCTGCCGCCTTCCATGTCTATGCCTATGCCAGCCACAGCATTTGTCACTGCAAATTGCACCTCAAAGGGCCAAGTTCAATATTTTGGTTGGCACCAAAGAAGCAGGGGTGTGGAGTGTGGGGCCAAGAACCCCAGGGAGGAAAAAGAAACCTGCCTCTCACTGACTCCTTCCGGGTTGAGGGAGGCACAGACCTGACCTCCTCCAACAACCTGCCAGGGCCCCAGGGAAGGAGGCAGGGCACACCCGTGGAGGGGGGACCACCTCCCCTTCTCCTTGGCCATGGCTGTCCTCACTGGGCCTCAACCCTAGCCTTGCCTTGGGGCTGGAGATGGGGGAACAGGTGACCTCCACAAGCCTCTGGCCTCAGCATTCCCATTTGTATCACGGGAGGGTTTGAACAACATCAGATGATCTCCAAGGGCCTTTTTGGCACTCGGCTTCTAAAACCCTTTCACCACCTGCTCTCTCCTCATCCCCCAGAGATAAGCAGAGATGGGGTTGCTGGAAGGGATGGAAGGATAAATCCCACAGTCCTTGCCTGATCTGATGAGGAAGAGCCCCCTCCATGCCCAGGACCAGCGGCTGGAAGTCAGCAGCTTGCCACTGACTGGGGTAGTCGAGATGAGGACAAAAGCTGCAGGAAGGCCTGCGACAAAGTTAGAGGCCTGGTCACCCTGAGCCCCGGCCAGGGCTCTGCTGCTGCCCAGGTGTCTCCACATCTTTGACAGGGACCAAGGTGTGGGCAGTCATGGCCTGGACAACTCAGTGAGGAGCCCAAACTTCACTTAGGGTGAAACTCAAGGAGTAAAAGGCGCAGGGCCATGGGGACCCCTCCTCACAGTGCTCAGGGACTGGAGCGAGACAAGGGCCTCCCTGTTGTCCTTCCCCACGGCCATGACTATCCCCTGTCCCCAAGCAGGTGTGCCTGTGAAACCACTGTAGCTCTGGGCTCCTCTGCCCATTCTCAAGGCCTGGCAAACTCCTACTCATCTCAGCTCAGCAGCCTCTCCTCCAGGAACCCAGCCCTGCCTAGGTCAAGGTCCCTTCTGGATCCACAATTTCTATGCTTCCTCTGGTCCCAGCTCTGATTACTGCAGGGTGGCTTCCTGGAGAGGGTGGATATCAACAGAACTCAGAAATAAAGGAGGATTTGTAGCACAACAGGGAAGAAGGGGCTCTAGGTAAGGGGACAGCAGAGGGAAAGCCTGGTGGCAGGGAGGGGTGGGCAGTGCCTCTCCCAGGGCTGAGGGCTCCAGCAGCAAGTTAATCCCCATGTGGGTTCCGTCTGGTGGTGACAGTGGGGTCTGCTGCCAACAGTAGCCTCCCAGCCCTCTGAGGACCCAGGGGCAACAGGGCACCCCCCAGGCAGCTCGCCAGCTGGGCTGTTTCTCCAAACAACCAACGGAAGCCAAACCCACAAAACAAACCACTGGCCCCAGAGCTGGGGCTTGAGATGGGGGGACAGGGCTGATTCTGGGACTTCCCACTCCCCGGACCAGCCAGTTCCAGACCCCACCCCACAACTCTCTGGCACAGCCTCCGAGCTTAGCTTATGAAGAATGTTCAGTCATTACATTCCCCGCTGCCCGGGCCTCATTAGATGGCTTAACCTGAGAGATGTGGGCTGCCACATCTCACTGTGTGGCCCTGGGCAAGTTATTCCACTTCTCTGGGCCTCAGAGAAAGCCCTAGATCCTAATGAAATTAGCAGAGAAGATAAGCAGGTGTAGGGCAGGAAGGAAGTCGGTCACTGAGGCAGCTGCCAGTGGGGAGAGGCTGGGGGAGGAGGTACAGGAAGGGGCCTGGGGGGCCAGCAGCCCCCTGTCATGGCCACTCTTTCTTTAGGGAAAAGCTACTCAGTGGGCCAGGCTGGGACTCTAGCAGGAGCCATCAAAGAATCAATCATGCCGTAATTAGGGTTATTATTAATCTCTTTCCACTGAGGGGCCAGGGCCTCCTGTTTAGCCAACACTTCTCTCCCAGAAGACTCCTGACTGCTCTTCCTCTCAGGGAAGTTCCCAGTGGTGGGTTCTCTGGTTCTCTGGTCGCTCCTGGCTGCCCTCCTGCAGGAAGCACTCCCCGCTTCTCCTTCGGGAAGAGCTGGCTTCCTGGGAATCCCGGCCCCCGAACGATCTGTTCCACATCTCAGGCTCTTTAGTTCACCCAGTGAATGCTTCCCCTATGCGCCAGGCACTGCTGGGACCCAAGAGGGATTCACAGAGAATCAGACATGGCCCTTCCTTTCAAGAAGAAGACTTCATCGCAGCAACAGCAGCTACGATTATAACCACACGCACAGCGATTTACAATATACAAAGAGCCTTCACACACATTTCCCATTGAAGCACGGCCTCAACTCCGCAGGTGAGTACCAGATCCCCATTTTATGGATGAGAAAGTTGAAGTTGGTGGAGGGCAGGACTGGTCTGCTGAGCTGCGCCCTCGGTTAAGGCCCTCGGGGGACAGACATGCATGTTTGGGGCCATAGGCTGAATGGGGGCCAGGCTCGGGACCCTACCCAAGGCCTGTGGGTTCTTGGCACAGAAAGGACCTCTCCTTGAATCTCTCCCAGGTCAGGGCTATGAGCTTGGGCTGCACAGTCACTGGGATGGACCCAGACACTCTCTAAACTTAGAACACCTCCTCCAAGACGCACACAGCCATGGAGTCCAGTCGCAGCCCAACAGAGATCATAGAAACACCCCTGGATTTCAGACTATGAAAGTCATCAAGTGTCAGCACCAGGAAAGACCTGGAGCTATTCCATCCAGCCTCCCTTCCCTGCAGAAATTCGCCAAACAGCCTCAAGTGGTGGTTCCCCACTACTGGCCTGCATGGGCTTGCAGACGCCTCATGACAGGCCCCTCCCTCCCTGAAGGGCTGAGTGGTTCCCTCTTTGAGCCAGGACAGTAGGGAGGCCCTTGGAGGGGAGTGGCCAGGCCCCAGCCACCTCCTCCCCCATCAGCACTGACAGGTTCTGCCTGGAGCAGGCAGAGTGAGCCAACATCCCCAAGGCCTCAAGGGCTAGCCCAGGGGACTGACGAGGAGAGAGACTTTCACCAACCTCTCACCCTCAGCGGACACCCCAGCCCCTCCCATGCACGCAGTGATCCAGTCACAGGGACCAGGCCGGCTTTTTCCAATGCCTCTCCCTGGTTTCCTGGGAAGGGGGAAGGGAGTGCGAACAGGAGGAGGAGGAAGCGGAGTCTGGCAGAGACATGCACTGAGCAAACTTGTCTCTGCCCAGTTTTTGCCCCCTGAGGGAATGGAGAGCAATGATTTATTTTATTTATTCATGTAAAATAGCAGAGGTATTACACAAACAGGCTTCCCAAGCAGGCCCTGGGGATGGAAGGAGAAGGAAGTCCTACCATTTTCAGAATCTTTCTCTTCCTTCCCCTCATGCCTGCCTGTGTAGCCTCACCTGCCCCTGCCCACCTCACACCGCTGTGGTCTCAGCACACGGCGCCTCCCAGCCTTCCCTGCTCCGTGCCTTTGCTCAGGCTGGGCCCTCTGCCAGGAGAGCCCTCCCCCAACCCCAGTCCAAATCCCACCCATCCCAACCAACACGCCCTGGGCAAAGCTCGGTCTGATCCCTGCACAGGAGCCCACTGCTTCCTCCCTTTGTGCTCGCATCACCAAGCAGAGCTCTTGAGACATGATCACAGGCCTCTGTGCACCATAATTATCTGCTTCCAAAGCTGCCTTGCCCACCAGGTTGAGGCGAGGATTTCTGATCCACTCAGCCACGCTTTTCTAAAGAGCCACAGTATCTGCGACCCTACACCAGGTGATGGGGACACAAGATACCCCAGGCCCCGTCCCTGCTAAAGGAACCACTGTACAGGGGGACCTGTGTCCCTGCACTGGGCCAGCATCAAGAAGGCACCCATTGATATGTCAGTCAGAAAAGCTGGTTAAAAGTGCAAAGGAAGAAGGAACCCGTTGGAGCCTCTTAAGCCATCCAACTGCTGAGCCACTTCTGAGCCTGGTCCCAGTTCTGCCTCTGAATAATAATTAGCTTTTTCCCTATTTACAGAAAATTTTAAGTTACTAAAAAAAAGGCTCAATTAAGTATTTTCTCCCACAATTTTTTCTAAAGCCTCTGATACCTGTTTGCACATTTCTGTTCCAGGTCTAGTATAAGAGGACCTCAGATTTAGCACAGAATACTGATTTCCTCACTGTCATATGCATCTCTCTTCACCATGGTGCTCTGTGGTGAGCAGCAAGCCCTCTACTTCCAGGCAAATCTGAGAACCTGGGGCCTGATCTTTCCTCCCCCTGTTTCAAATTTCCAGGTTTCCTTTTGAGGAAAAAAAAAAAAAAGACCTTGCTCGAATGCTGAAAAAGAAAGTCCCTAGGGTTGGCTGACCCAACACACCTTGAAGGTTCATGCCAAATCCATGATTCAAGGCCTCCAATTTCATCATTCACCATTCATTCCTTTGGTTGAAGCATCACTTTCTCTAGGATTCTCTCTTAAAATAAATATCTCCCCTGGAAATGGGAGCCCATTAAACCTTCAAATTAGAGGTCAAGGAAATTTAGTTTAATGTTTGGCTCTAGAGAGGCAGTAAATCACAGGGGTTAGAAATGTACACCCAGCGCCAGCCTGCCGGGCTTGAAACCCAGCTCTACCATTTACTAACTGAGCAGGCTTCTCAATGCCTTTGTACCTCGGTCTCCTTGTCTATAAAGTAGAGCTAATACTAGGACCAACCTCACAGGCTGTTGTGAGGATTAAATGAGCTAAAATGTGTAGGGTGCTTAGATAAGTACCTGGTCCCCTGGAGTAAGCAAGAGACGACTCAGAGTCTCCATTTTTTTTGTTTTCCCTTGCCTCTAACTCCTTTCTCCCCGCCTCCTTCCTTGCTTTTTGTTTACCTGGAAGAAGGTACCAGTGGCTGTAAGCTGGGCTCCCAAGGGGGTCCTGTCCACGGAGGTGGTGATGTCACTTCACTGGGAGAGCTGAGGGGACAAACCCAGTCAGATCACACATCAGTCCACCCCGCTTTCTCTCCTCCCACCCAACTCTCAGTAAACCCTCACCTTGTGCTCACCCTGTGCTGGGTATGGGGCCCAGGGATGGGTCACATCTAGTCCCTTCCCTGGGGAAGCCGCCAAGCTGGTGGGTGAGCCCAGGAGACATATGTGAACCAGTCGTGGGCCGTGAGACCCCACACAAGCAATCCCACCCTGACACACGCTGCCCACAAACCATCCCCAGCCTCGAACCCAGTACAACCTGCTCCCTGAACCACTCTTGCCCTCTCAGGACCCACAGAAATGTGATCCAAGGCCCAGCCACCCTGGGATGAAACCTGGGACTGTGCCTGGCTCCTGGGCGACAGAGGCCCTTTTGTACTGCCCAGGGACCTGCTTCTCTGGAGGCAGACACCAAACCAGCTGTCTTCTCAAGCAGCCACTGAGGGAGGGCCAGTGGGCTGGAGGCGGGATCTGGGGCACCACAATTATGTGGCTGACTTCTGACTCATGCACTGCCTCCCCATCACCAGCTCCTACAGCCAGCAGGGCAGCCCCCCTGCCCAGGAACTGGGAGGAGAGATGGTACTGACAGGCCCTGGGGAGAAGAGGAGAGTGGAAGGGGGCTCCAGGTCAGCACTGAAGGCTTTGGAGTATCAATGCTGCCACGTTGCCCACTAGGGGACACTGAGGCTGGCAGGGCCAGGGGCCTACCTATGTCACCCAGAGAGTCAGAGTCAGAGCCAGGGTGAGACCCAGGCCTCCTGGTGCCTGGCATACCCAGGGAAGCACTGGTTCAGGCCTAGTGCCCAGCCCAATCCCATGTCAACAGAATTCTCTCCAACCTGATGGGGCCCTGGAGCCACACACCAGCAAGAAATACAGCCAAGTCTCAGCCCTGGACGGGAGGGGCACAGAGCTGAGCTCAGAGACAGCTTGAAAATGACATTCAGCTGCAGAGAGATGGACTCCTGGGAGGCCCCCAGCCCTGCCCTCCACCTCCAGGCCGCAGGTTTCTCACTAAGCCCTGAATGCACTGCACTTTACAGTTTATAAAACACACTTATTTCCTTTATCTCCCACAATGATCCTAAGGCTTAAGTGACAGAGGGAAAATAAACAGAGCAGGGCTTCTCAAACTTTAATGTGCAAACAAATCACCTGAAGATCTTGTTAAAAGACAATCCAAATCAGCATGTCTAGGTTGGAGTCTGAGATTCTACATTTCTGAGAAGCTCCTGTGTGATGCTGATGGTGCAGGTCCAGGGACCACAATTTGAGGAGCAAGAACACAGCTGTTAACAGCATGGGCGCTGGGGTCAAAATGCCTGAGTTAGAATCTTGGCTCTTACTGTGTGACCATGGGTAAGTGACTTAACCTCTCTGTGCGTCAATCTCTTTACATATAAAACAATAATCATCATAATAAAATATACCCCATAGGGTTGATGTGAGGATTAAATTATGTAAAATGCTTAAAATAATGATTATTATTTCAAAATTTTTAAAATGGAGGCTCTGAGAGGTGGACACTCAGCAAGGCACTGGAGCAACAATTCAAACACAAACCACTTAGTGTAAATCCTGCAATAACAATTTGCCACAACATCTGCCAGCCAGCAAGCCCTCCCTGCATTAGACAGACATGGATATTGGGGCCTGGAGAGGGGCCAGGACTGACAAGGTCACCAGAAAGTCAGTGTCAGAAATTCAAGTCCATGACTCCCAGCCTAGTGCTCTTTCCATCACACTTTACTGTCCTGAAAGGAAGAGAAAGTGTCACAAGTTCTCTCGGGGTAGGGTCGGGGTTGGGGGTTCCAGCCCTGCTGTCAGCACCCCCGCCCCTCCCCCCACAGTCTGGGCCAGGAGAACAGTCTAGCATCTTCCTTCCATCACCCATTTAATTCCAGTCAGTGGCACTCGGTCTTAGGGTCACCCAGCTGGGGTGGCAAGCAGGGGATGCAGCCCAGACCTGTCTCCACCCCCTCACTGGCTTCCCAGCAGGGGACCATTGGGGACCAGTGAGTCACTTGAAGGAAGCGCTTGGCCACAAACAGGAAGTAGCTCTTCAAACAGAACCCCCCTCCTCCAAGGATCTCCCCAGGGCAGGTGGCCTGGGTGGCAGAGTCTGATGAAGGAAGGGAAGCTGACTGAGACAGAGCAACACTTATTCAGATTTTACAGAAAACTCAAACGCAGCACCCATCCTCTGCACTGTGAAACATGGCCAGGGGGCTTCTCTGCTGTGTGATCTTAGGTACATCAATGTCCCTCTCTGAGCCTCAATTCCCTCATCTGTAGACTCATGGGACTGTACTACAAGACTGCTAAGGCCTTTTGTTCTACAATGAAATAAAGGATTCATGGACGTGAATCTAGATTTAAATAAATGAACAAAAACATATATGAGAGAAATGAATGAGTGAATGCCAATACCTAGATTTAAGCTCCAGCTGTAGCATAAGCACCATCACTTATTTATTGTTTGCTGTAGGATAGAGATCTCATTGGCAAGAAGACACCCCCTGAATCACACTTAGGCACAGGGAAGAAGGCCATGCCCTGAGTCCCACACACCACAAACGTTATATATTCCACAGGTATATTACAGAACATACAGAACTTCAGTCACACACCATCCTTGGGACCCACAAGGCTAATCTGCTCCCCTAACGTTGCTCAGGTCCCAGGTCCCAGGTCCCAGAGAAATTCCTTTTCTTGGGCTTGAAGAACAAATGGTGACTCTGTCCAGATGAAAGTCTGCGGGTTGCACGGTTGCTGATGGGGGTGAGGGGTTGGGGGATCTGGGACACTACTCGGGGCAGGGGCGGGGAGAGGCAGACAGAGGGAACTAAGTGGCAAGAATGTTTAGAGGGGCAGACAAATTAAACTTGTCAAATCCTTTCAGAGAGCAATGTGCAACAGCTTCTTGCATAACAAAGTATCCGTTTCCCAGTAATGCTGAGCATCCTTTTTTTTTTTTTCTTTTTGGCTTTTCTCCCTGTTCCAGTTTGTGGTTCTAAAAGTACTTGTGAATTAGTGTGGTATTCACAATAAATGCACAAGGCAGCTGAGGAACATCTTACAGTCTTTAACAATTGATGTTACTCAAATCAATGTGACATGGAATGTGATACTAACCCTTCACATTGGCAGCTAGATGAACATTAAACACTGAAACTGCGAATAGTTTCATTTTTACAAAATCTTCAAAAATTTGAATTACTATTTTATGTCTATTTAAATCATTTTATTTGAAAATCAGATATTTGTTATTTATGATGTGTATAGTTTTAAATTCATAGATAATTTCAAGGAATAAAACCAACTTTTGAAAATAGAAATTTTCTTTTTATGTTTAATTTACATTTTTGATGGAAATATATTCAAATTCTATGCACTTTAAATACAACTGCATTTTATTTCAGATCCTTCAGATTATTATCATCAATACAGAATTTTCAAATGATGTGGAAATCTTGGTTATAACAATTACAGTGTCCTTGCTAAAATGAAGATAATAAAATACATCTTATGAAATAAATAACAATGTATGAAATATGTCTTATTATTCATCCAAACATCACCAGCCCACCAACACAACACCCAGATGTACAATAATAACTACATTCATTCTTCCTTGATATTTTGTCACTTTGAGTCATACAAAACCATAAGTTTAAAGGGGGAGGGTATAGCTTAGTGGTAGAGTGCTCACTTAGCATATACAAGGTCCAATCCCCAGTACCTCCATTAAAATAAATAACCCTAATCCCCCCCACCAAAAAAACATAACTTTACATGTATATTTCAATTTTCGTCATGAAGTTATATTTATCAAAGTGGGAAAATGAAACTATCTTATTTAATAGTTTCTTGGTCTTTTTCATAACCTTCAAATATCTGACAAACATATATGGGTCTCTATTCGTATTTCTGTCCTGAGCTCTGCAAATCTGGGGCCAGACCTGCCTGTCCAGCACCTGCACACCAGCTCTCATTTTTGTGGGACCCAGGCCGTCTGTGCTGGTCGCTTCTCCTCGCTGAGGCTCAGCGGGGCAGCCAGTCACCCTGTCTTTCTGAATCTGCCTTTTAGAAAGTGCCCTATACATGAGAGGTCCTCATGCTTAGATCAGAGTCTTATTTCCAGAGCTGACATGAATGTCCTCAAGGGCAGTGGCCATGACCTGACTGCCATCTCCCACAGACCTGGCTCTCCTTAAAGTCTCTTACATTCCAGCAGCATCTGCGAAGGGCCCTGGGTGGACCTCTGGTACACCAGGCTGATAGCCTCCTGGCCAGGCTAGCCCCAACTAGCTCAGGCTGAGCGTGGCCCACACAACTGGTTTTCTCTTCCTCTGCACCCCAACTTGGTCCATCTCTACACATGACCTCCTCTTGCCCCCTTACTCTGGGCCTACCAGTCACAGTGACCCTCTTCGGGCTAAAGCCACCAGCATGCAACTTCAGCCCCCTGACATATGGGCTGACAAATCACATTCCCTGCCTGCCACCCTTCCTCTTATTTTCCACAAAGGTCTTCTCTGGGGCCCTTTCCAGAGGGCAGGAACCAGGTTCTGGAGGGGCTCAGGGTAGGGGTGTTGAGGAGAGGGCAGGAGACTGAGAGCAGGGAGACCTGGGTTCTGGGCCTGGCCTGGCCTCTGAAAGGCAGGTCGGCCCCCTCTTTAGGCTCGGGGTCTTCATTTGTCAGGTGGGGATACTGCAGCCAGTGCAGACTGCCTGTGTGATGAATGGAGATCCCAGTGAGCAGGATCTGATGGGGCTTTGTAAACTGTAAAGTACTGAACCATGTGATGGGGCCTAACCTCATCTTACCTGTTCTTCCTACTCAGTCTGGCGCACGTAGAGTCCGTATACTAAGACACTGTCCATCATTTATGGAGGGCTGGCCACAGCCCTCTACAAGGCCAAGATTCCCAGTCTGTTCTCTCACTTAATCCTCTTAGCCTCCCATTCCAAGTACGTTCTACAGATGGCAAAACCGAGGCTCAAGGGGGTTTGGGTGCCGTGCTCAAGGGCACAGCTAAGCAAGCGGCAGAGTCAGGATTCATACACTGTCTGTCTCCCAAGCCAGTCTAGACAACATAAAGCCAGTCACCAACACGTATTTCCTGAGCTCTCCTGTGTGCCAACAGAGCCCCGAGGCCCAGGGACAGACCTGCTGGAGGAGCCCACAGTCCACAGTACAGACAGATGTATGGAGAGTGCATGTGAACAAAGGAGGTATCCTGCCTGGGGAGGGGCACGAGAGAGCCTTGTTGGTGGATCAAAGCTGCCTTGCCTCCCAGCCTAGCCCACCGTAGGCAGCAGCAGATACTCAGGAGCTGAGCAAACTTGTTTCCCCTGTGCCCACCACTCAGCCAGCACCCGCGTGCCTGCCCCTGGGGAGGGCAGGGCCCTAGACAATTCAGATGACCTCCTCCTCCTCCAGGACCACCACACTATGTCCACCTTTACCCTGGGGTCTGTGGGTTCCCCAGGCCTTAGGATAGGGTGCAGCCTTGCAGCAGACTAGACAGTAAGCCTGGCAAAAGTAGGATCCTGTCCATCTGAGCACAGAACCCCTTACACAGTAGGTGTTTAATAAACTGTGGTCAGAGAACTAATGACTAAATAGCAGTGACTGACCACTGTGATGCCCAGCTCAGTTCCTTGTGACCGCTAGGCAGTTAGCTCAGGTTTCCAATCAGACTAGGGCTGGTGGGGGCCGGAGCAGAGCTGATAAAGGGTAAGGTGCTCAGATAAGCAGCCATGGTGGGGGCAGGGCAGTGGGACCCAGCCCCCTTACCTCCACCCTTCTGCTATGTGATCAGGAGCAAATCACTTCACCTCTCTGGTATGAGTCAAGCAGGGATTAACATCACATTGAAATCATCTGATTTTAGATGGGTGCATATGAAACTTTGGTCAGAAACATGCGGCACAGAGGCTCAGAGAGGGCAGGTGACTTGGCCAAGGTCACACAGCAGGTGATAAACTCTAGACTAGAACCCAGGCCTGTCTCACTCTGTGGGGCTAGACTCCTAGAGGCCAGATTAGGGTGACATCCTTTGTGATATCACAGGTGCCAGAAAGGGTTTGGGACAAGTTCATCAGGCTCACATCACCAGTTAAAGCCACCATCATCAGAGTCCTCAAGAAGCACAGTCTGTTTATTCGTTCCTGGGACACACTGACCAATACGAGTTTCATAAGCAATCCCTGAGCACTTTCTATGGAAAAAGCCCAGTAGACAGAGTTGGGTAGGCTGGGCTGGGCAGAAAAACCAAATTCAGTTCAGTTGGGGATGGGCCCCTGGGACCTCAGTTTCTTCCATGGTGCTCACTGTCTCCATGGTCCTGACCAAACCTCTGCCCATAGCCCTGTGCTATCCCCTGATCTTCACTGATCCCCTCTGGGAGGTGTAGGCAGGGCTGGAGGCAGGGTGGCATGGAGGCAGACTTCTCCAGAAGGGGCTATCAGGGCATCAGACCCTGGGCAGGGCTGGAGAGATTATCCAAAGCCAAGTGGTGGGAGAGAACCCCAAGGGCCGGGGCCAGGGGAGCTCTGAGAAATTCTGCCTCTAGAAGCTTAGAGACAGTGAGCCAGTGCCTGGGGTTGGGAGGACAGTGAGGGCACAGGGCAGCTCTCAGAAGGTTCTGCCTGCTGCTGACCACACAATTCTGGGCACCCATTCTGCACCCCCTTTCTAACAGGTGAGAAGAGCTGACACTTACTGGTGTTTCCTTTGAGTCAGGTTCTGCATAATTGGCATCCCATTTGCTCATCACATGAAATCCAAACACAAATCCTCGGGAGAGGCCTCTGTTCTTTCCACCCACCCCTGGGATCCCTTTGCCATTCAGGGTCAGACCAGGTTGTACCTTCCCACCCAGCCTCCCAACAGCCAACATCTGTGAAGGCATGTGGACAGACTGCCTTCAGGCTGCCCGAATCCCTTTACCAGTGACCCTCAGGCAAGGTCTAAGTTTCCCAGCATTCTTGCCCCTGGCAGCCAGCTCTAGGGACTCAGCCAGGTTCCCCTCCCAGGGCTTGGCTTGAAGTCACTCTTGCTTCTCCTTCTCTTTTCCTGGTTCTACTTTCCCTATTCCCTTAGGTTTTGTTTTGTTTTTAAACTTCCTAATAAATCCCTCTCAAACAAATCCTTGTCTCTCAGGGTCTGCTTTTTAGATCCTCCAACCTCAGACAGCCATGATGTAGATGCTGTTAATCTTCCCATTTCAGAGATGAGGAAACTGAGGCTCAGAGACTCAGACTTGTCAAAGATGCCCCATGTGGCAAGCCACAGAACAGGGACTTGAATTGAGGTCAATTCCATGCAAAGCCTGAGCACTGACCCCTTCGGTCCACTGCCAGCACAATCTGAGCCTGTTTACATCCCAAACGCTGTCCCCTCCAGGCCATCTGAGTTAATTTTTCCTCTTTTTTCCTACTGGAAGGAAAGCAGGAGAATCTGTAGATGATCCAAGGAGGATGACTAAGTCCTCAGATTCCTCTCCTTGGCTCAGATCCTGTTTTGGTCAATCCTTGCGAATCAGGGTGGATCTGACATTCTGGGAATGCAGGGAGACTTCAAACCAACTTCATGAAAACAAGTTGTAAAAGCTCTGGCCCCCACTCAAAGAGGCCTGCTGAGGAGCTTGGCTCCATGGAGCAGGGCTGAACAGGTTCACTGGTAGGGAATGCACAGCAGGAAGGACTAAGGCTAGACCCAGAAGAAGAACTTCCCGATAATTGGGAGCTGGCCCAGGGATGGGATTGCCCTCTTTGGAGGCAGACGAATCGATGTCCTGACATTCCCAGGCCTTACTTGTTTGAAGTGTCTAAGAAGCCACTTTGGTGAGCACTGAAGACACAAACCATGGAGACCAACCCTGCCCAGCCCTGCGCTTCAACTGCTGACCTGGAACCTGGTTTATGAGGATGCTGAGTTTGTGGGGCTTCTGCCTCCTAGGAGGTCAAAAGTCTCAGGACCCCCAATCCTCCCCACACCAAGCATGGATGGAGCCCCTGGAGCCTGCCAAAGCTCAGGGCTGCCATCTGGTCACCTCCTCTGCCCCTGCCCTCTGCAGCCATCCCTCCAGGAAGAGCTCCCCTTGGGCACCCTCCTGGCACTGCTGTAAAAGTGCATCTCCCTCCTGCAGCTCCTGGCTCCTGCCGGACAGCAATAAACCAGCCCAAGTCTCATCCAGTTCATCCCCCTCCACCCCTTTCCAGCTAGCACTCCCTTCTCTTATTCTCATCCAAATTTCTGAAAGAGTTGTCAACACTCAGGGCTCCACTTCTGATACAGGAAAATTGGGTGTAAGAGGATCGCCATGCCCTAGGTCTCGGTTGAGTCCCTGGGACATACCCCGCCAAGTGAGGGTCCTTGGCTTCAGAGTACAGGCCGTCTCAGAAAGCAAGAGAAAGGCCATGAGGTGCGGGGTCGGGCGCTTAGTTTAAAGTAAAAGGGAATGAGAGGCCGCAGGGTTGCTAGTTTTTGAGGGCTTGGTAGCTTCATACGCTAACAAGTGGGAGGATTATTCCAACTACTTTGGGGCAGGGGTTGGGATTCCCAGGAAATGGGCCACCACCCACTTTCTGACCATCTATGGTTAGCCTCAGAATGTGTAATTCACCATGCTAATACATTACAATGAGCGTATAATAAAGCTCAAGGTCTACTAGGAGTCAAATCTCCCGCCATCTTGGGCCTCGGGGTCTGTTGGGAATTGAATTCTCCACCATCTTGCTGCTAACTGTTGTGTCATTCTTTTAATGATTGTGCCCTGCCCTCTTCCTTCCAGTCTCACTTCCTCCTTCCAACCTGTTGCTAAACCCACCGCCCTCTGCTCCCACCAAGTTCAAGCCACCCTCCATGTGAGGAAGCTCCCTGGACAGTCCTTCCTGACACCGTGACCCTCACTCACCCTGCTTCTGGAAATGTCCTCCGCCTCTAGCTTCCAAGACACCAGTGGTTCTGGTTTCCCTCCTTTCTCTCTGGCTGCCCCCACCCAGCCCTGGGCTGGCTCCTCCTCGGCCCAGGCCTTCGCTCTTTATCCTAAGCTTTTTCCTCCTCCCCTGACCTTCACACTCCCCAAGGGCAATCCCACCCACTG